>NC_087201.1:109002649-109052649 GCF_015104395.2 Macrobrachium nipponense
ACGTATATAATATATATATATATATATATATATATAGTATATATATATATATATATATATATATATATATATATATATATATATATGTATGTATATATATAAAGGTATAAGCCACGAAGGAGAGTGAGTCTGCTAACTAGAGGATGTTGAGTCGAAAGATCTTGCAGCTACCCCAGTGTTTCACTTTCCTTCGTGGTTTATACCTTTATTTATGCATTTATCATGTTCCAGACTTTCGTGATTCAGTTATATATATATATATATATATATATATATATATATATATATATATATATGTACACAATATATTTATATATATATATATATACACACAATATGTATATATATATATATATATATATATATATATATAATATATATATATAGTATGTATATATATATATATATATATATATATATATATATATATATAGGTTTTATATATATATATATATATGTATGTGAGTGTATGTATATGTATAATATAACAATGTGTTGCAAACTCGATACGGAAGCTATCCTAGTGGAAATTGTGTGCTTTTAAATTTAGGTACAGAACCTGAACTTGATGGGATATTGGTTCTGGAGTCAAGCATTGAACTAATATTGCTCCTATTAGCTAATTAATGTTGATGATACAAACCAGAAATTTGACTGATGTCTTTTCATTTTACTAAATTTTGAGAAAAGTGTTAGGCAATTGAAATTCTAATATACCTGCCATTTTTCTAAGATCGCCAGCTGATAACCACTAATTTGTGATATATCCCATGGTTTTCTCATACAAAGGTACGAATATTTTTGTTATGTTGACAGTTTAAAAGTTTTTGCTATGTCAGTATTGAATTAAATATGAACACGCTTGTATAATGCATTAACATATGTCCTACTTCTCTTGAAATGACAAAGTAACTAAAGAGAATGAATTACAGTGCATTACTACCCTAATACACTTGTATTTTGATAATTTACTTGCATTTATATCTATTTTATTTATTAGTTTATTTTTTCTTCCAGTCAGTGATCTCTTCTTTCTTTATTTCTTATTACCTTCTCTTACTTCTTTCTAATGAACACCATTTTCTTTGAAAGCTTGAATTTCAAACCAGTGGCCCTAATGAGCTTGTTCCATTTCAGTATGGTTCATCTTCTGAATAATGATAATAATGATAAATATAATTTCTTGTTTATATGCTTGCAATTCTCTTGAGTACATTTCTTCTTGCATTGACTTTTTTTCATAATTCCTAGTAGCTTTTAGAAATGGTCAAAAGGAAGTCCGGACGTTTTTCAACAGCAGTAATTTTTTTCACCACCTCCAATTGGAAAGACATTAATGTTCTGGCTGACAGATGACCCACTAGCCCCGGAAATGTCCTGCTTTACATGAAGAGCATTTGGGACGTTCTTTCGGCTAGTTTTTGTTGGTGGGATTAAATCATATCAACTTTGCTTTCGTTAGGAAAGATTAAGCCTTACCTCAGCTACAGCAGTTCCATTAAACCGGTTGGTCTTAGGTCAGAACCATAAACTTCTTTACAACTTATAGTTCAGGTGTACATGTGGAGGCCATTGGATTGTGGTGCATATTGTCTTTGCTGGGGAAGAAGTGAACAGGGACTTTTCCATAAACTTGGAGACCCACAGCATCTTCCACATACTAGTTTACAGTAGTTCAAACCAAATGTGCTGGATAATTCCAATACTTTGCCATACAATATGCAAAATCTATTTTGAAGCTGTTCAGTCAATGCTTTTTTTTTTTTCAAACACAGCTCCACTATATTTTCAAAGAGAACTGAGACTGCATCCTTTTTTAATACAAAAATATTCCATTCCATCCTTTCTTTTGCTTTTCAGGCTCAAGAAACTTCGGAACTGTTCTTGCAACCAGGCTGAGTTGACAATTGATAAACTCACGCCCAGTTGTTTTACCTGACCCACGTTGAAAGAGACTATATAGATAAGTCACCCTAAATATAACTGGCTCTGTTTCTATGTTGGTAACTTTGCAATTTATGATGTACGTTACAGGTTGAAAAGTCCACAGTTTTAATTGTTTCTTAGGTAATTACGATACTCCTCTTGCTTCATTTGATTAAGATGGATTGTTTCTCAATTAGATGATCTAAGGTTCTTTGTCGCTTGCCACATTTCACATCTGTGCCACGTACTGAGCTTGGAATAACACTTCTCTTTTGTGTTCTTTCAAGCTTTTTAGCTCACAATGAACCTCATGCTGAGTTAGACAGCAGCTTCTGTCATCAGTGTGTAAGGTTTTATTTGTCCTGTATCATGACCGGTCATAGATAATAAGCCAAGGATTTTTATCTGAGTTTGCTTTCTCATAGATGATATGCTTTGCCTGGGTAATGAGCATCATCTGCTTTTCAGGAATCAAACCCCCGCATTTCACACTCCCCACTATCTGTCACGGGAGTGATAGGGACGGAACTAGGCTGCCAGTGAATTTGTTATTTTTGAGCTATTGGGGCATTTTGTAGGCAAAAGCATTAATAGGTATTTTCAGCGGCAACATTTGAGTGTACGTTTATGGTAAATATCATCTGTAATTCTAACAAACCCCTCAACAGTTATTGTTAACTTGGCGGCAGGGCTCTCTGTGACTCCTTTCCAACTACCCTCTGGTGACTTGAAGGTATAAATTTTTTATGCTGGATCCTTAAATGATCCTCTGGCCTAAAGAATGAGCTAAGCAAGACAAATAAATAAATCAGTAAATTAACACCGAGATGTGAAAAAAAAACTGTTAATGCTCAACATTTATCGGACATAGCACTGAACTTTCTTGAAAAAATTGCCATCACAATGCAGTTTTTCATGGCTAGAGCTTCTCTTCCTGAAAAAGGGACTTCGAGGCAGTATTTATCACCGATATCATGCTTTTTTCATCGATTGAATTATTAGCCAAGTCTCTTTGTTAATCATAGCCTGTGAATCCTAACAGTTACAGGTAAAGTAGAAGTTATTTAACGCAAAGAGTACCGTCTTGGAGTTTGGCTTAGACATTCCAACGACCGGTTGCCTATCCCAGTGAAGTAGTGCGTCCTTGTCACTCACGGAAAGATTAAAGGGAACATGAGACGTCCTTCGCTGCTTTAAGAAAGAATGCCTCTACCAGTTGGGCCCCATTCGTTCTTTTCCTTCGTTCTCCTTTATGGTCTAATTGTGTTCTCGCCACGATTCCTTGACATTCTGACGGCCAGACGGCAGGTGGCCTCCGAAAAAACGAGTCTTCTTCCACTGACCCACTCCACCAGTCTTACTAGCCATCTTCGAGACACGGGCCATAAAACCTAATCATCTTCATGATGGAGTTATAAATGGAAAACGGCTGTGAACACTCTGCAGTGTAATTGACGGGAACGTAACTGTACTTAGTAGCACGTAAAGGCGTTTGGCTGGTATGTGAGTTGATATGCAAGAGCCTCTTCAGACCAAAATGTTGGTTTGCTTCGGGTCTCGGCAAGTTAGCCAGGGCGAAAAGCAATGGAGGCTTTTGTGTTCGTAGGGATTGTTTTTCTAGTGGATAAGATGAGGGTAGTTTTAAAATGAGAGAGAGAGAGAGAGAGAGAGAGAGAGAGAGAGAGAGAAGATACTAAATAATGACCTGTGGCTTATATGATTAATAATGATAATTATTATTATTCTGGTGCAGTGGTTCCTAACTTGGGACGTCCAGGGGCTAATTTGATTTACAAGGGGGCAATTCGAGAATATTTAAAGCATGACAATTGACCTTTAAGGATTCTTCCATGTGAATATAAGAATTATGGTATAGCAGCAGGGGGCATCAGGATTTTCGAGGAGATTAGGTGGGGCATGACCAAAAAAAAGTTTGGGAACCACTGCTCTAGTGCCTTTTAAAATCTTGACCTAATTTTGATAGCTCCTTCTCATCAATAATTTCTTCCGCATTTTGCCAAGACAGCTTGGAAAATGGAAGAGTATCACCTTTAGATAGATGCAAATCTCCCGCTGCAGGCGCACTAAAAGAAATAAAAGCAATTAGTTTAGAGATGGAATGATCAACGCATTTTGCGGCTCATGGTTGGGTACGCTGCATTGTTCAAAGTGGGACTTTGCAAGTTCTGATTCCTATTACATTCGTATTGCATTTTAAACGTCGATGCCGTCTTCGGTATCGACAGTTTTTCAAGTTATTCAAAGTCCGGGATGGCAAATGAAAAATAAAAGTAAAACGAACGTTAGAAATATTATAATATAACAGCACCAGAAGTAAACATTTAAATAAAGATGAAATGACCGACTTTTCATATATTTTAAAATTCTTGCATAACGTTTTTAGTATGGCTATAATTTCATTCATTAATCCATTTGTAACTTTGTAATACATTTCTTTATTGAATCAATCATTCTCTGAATTTTCTATATATTCATCTAACACAACATTTCACTATTTGATTTTGCTGCATTGCATGGTAAAATGGTTATCATCCTAAATTCTGATGTCAATGTTAAAGTTGCTCTCGCTATTTTCAGTTGTATGCAGCGTTAGTTTTATTATCAAAGCAATCATCAGCCTTTTCAGTGGCATTGGCGTAACTTTTGCTTTTACATTATAACTCCATGCTCTGTGATGAGTTTCCTTTGTATTATTATAGTTCTTCTGAAGACTTTGAACGTAAAAGACTTCGACAATTTTGTTATATTATTGTTATTATTATTATTATTATTATTATTATTATTATTATTATTAATTATTATTATTATTATTATTATGTAAGTGAAGAGTAAAAACACTCGGTCAAAACCCAGTTTTCCCTTTATGTCTTTGTAGTCACAGAGTCAGTCAAAGATTAAAGTGCTCTCTATTTATTCAATTATACTGGTAGTTAGCGGTGGCCTTTTAGTCAGATAGGTTAGCAATGTTAATTATATCACAAACATTCACTGAAAAAATTTTATTCCCGGTGATCTTTGTATATTTTTAGGTGCTGAATTCGAAAATAAAAAGTTTTTTTGTCCTATACGTAACATTTTTACACAAAAGGAATTTTACATTTTTCGTTTTTACGGTATTGTATAATTTCACACAAAATATATGGAGAAAGTATTTGAACTAAAATATATTTATTAATAAACCAAAATCAAAATATCATAGTAATGGTTGTTATTTTTGTTACTGCAAAATTCAAGGATACAATAAAAAGAACCAGAAAGAAATTTCATATCCAAATCTTCAATCAGCCATAAGACCTGTACTACATGGACCTGATTTATCAGCCTCTACTCCACCTGTTAGCCTTGATTAAGTAGATGCTTACCTGGAGGAAGAAAATGCAGATGAAGATGAAGATTTTGCCCATACATTTTCAAGCAAAGAGACCTTGGTCTCCCCACAGATGCTGCTGAGCTCTTGGGATCCAGATTAAAAGAGAAAAACTGGTTACAACCAGGCCCAACTTTCTCTTGGTACTGTTCGAGAGAAAAAGATTTTTTTGCCATTTCAAGAAAGAGCAATAGATGATGATGCAGAAGAATGGAGACTATTCATAGACTCGTCTAAAATGAGCCTGAAAGGGATACTGCTCCATAATAGTAATAGATATGCATTCCATAGCAGTTGCTCATACAAGAATTTGAAAAATATTTTTTAGGAAATTCATTATAATGAACACTGTTAGCTCATATGTGGATATCTTAAAGTTCTGTGTATCTTGTTGGGTCAGCAATCAGGATACACTAAATTTTACATGTTTTATTTGTGAGTGGGACAACAGAGCAAGGGATCTGCACTGGGTTCAGCAAGAATGGCCAAACTGAAAAGAATGACAACTTGGTACGAAAGACATCATCAAACCTAGCTTAGTGGATTCAGAGAAAGTGCTGCTACCTCCGCTTCATATTAAGTTAGGATTAATGAAGCAATTTGTAAAAGCCCTATAAAAAGATGGACGCGGTTTTAAGTATTTGTGCAAAAAGTTTCCTAGTTTATCTGATGTTAAATTGAAAGAGGGTGTATTTACAGGACTTGATATCAGGAAACTAATTTCTGATGCTGAATTTGATAGAGTAATGAACGAAATCGAACTACGGGCTTGGGTATCATTCAAAGAAGTAATTTCTAAGTTCCTAGGTAATAATAAAGACCCAAATTGCACAGAAACAGTGAATGTTGGTCAAATGTAAGGGATTGGATTGTAATATGAGTCTGAAAGTTCACGTTTTTACACTCATATTTGGATTTTTTTCCTTAAACTGTGGGAGCTGTGAGTGAAGAACAGGGTGGAAGATTTCATCAAGATATTTAAAGACATGGAAGGAGGTACCAGGAAGTTAGGATGTCAGTATGATGGCCGACCGACTGGATGATTCATAGAGTTGCACCAAAAAGTGTCCACAAACGAATGTGCACCAAGCGAAGTTTCGGAGGAAAGAAACGGGGAAGTTACCAAGATTAGAGTAAGTGTATGTATGTCATGGAATATACGTATATAGTGTATGCTGTATTTACATATTCAAAACTTTGTAATTGAACAATAGTTTCATAAAATAAACAAAGTAAAATATTGTTACATGGCTCTATTTTCATTACATTCCTTTTCAATTTTGTACTGAAATGTGATGTGATGCAGTCATGTGAAATGCATTTTTATATAGTGTTCATAAGTGCCGAAATAGATCACAACTCAGAATTGAAACAATTTTTACTGATCTCCATCTTGCAGACCTGTGTTATTGTAGTGAATTGATTCAGCGAATATAGATTTTCTCTTGTTTTATTATCATATCCCCGTTCATCATGATGGCGTAGTTTCATTTTTTGTACTTGTCAGAAGTAAGCAAATACCCCACGTCCACACATGCCGCAAGTGTACACTGGCTTCCCGTAAATAACTCTCGCCTCTTGTATTCTTGTACTGATTTCATCCTCCTCTTCAGATAACTACTTGACCGAGGAAAGACTGTCTAGCGGCCTGTCAGGGATGCAGCGAGAAGGGCGCTGGTGTCCCGAAATGCTGAACGTGTGTCCTTTAGGGACTTGAACTCATATCAGTAGCAAATTCATCAACAGAGTCAAGTGCCTTCCCTCCTATCTCGTGTTCGGGTTTTCCCTCGTCTGTCGAGTGGGCGACAGATATTGAGAGAGTGACGATTAATGAAAATAACTGCAATAGCTGCATTTATTTTCTAGGATGCAGCATCGCAAGAGAAGGGTGGATAGACTGACAGCGGTAATGCAACTGACAAACTGTAATTTTCGTTCAAGAAACCACTAAAGCCAACATTATGGCATTAAACCGACGTTCGTAAGAGAGAAGGAGGGAAGTTTCGCCCCTCAGACTTTCAGGTAGAATACTTTTCTGCCGGTTAATAAAACCGGCCATTTACTGCTATAGCATTTGAGACTTACTCGGATTAACTACGTAAAACTATCGTGAAAAAAAAGACAGAAATAAAGCTCTTGGTATAGTTTGAAGTCTCATGCGGTTATAGACCAGAAATGTGGATTCGCTAAATGTTGCAATATCCTGTCTTGATCGTTTGTATTTTGCACGTACATTCTAACAGATAAGAATTCATGCGCTCCTCTTATAACAAACTCTCGTTTCCTAAAACCGTATAGCATCAAGCACCGAAAAAATACGCAGAAGTTTAGTAGTTTATAGCTCTTTATCTCTTTCAGCAAGATTCTGTCACGAGCTCCGATTTCAGCTAGAAACAACAATCACAGAATGAACCAATAAATATACAAATAAAAGGATCACGTGTAACTAAGCGTTAAGCGTCATGCCAAAGAAGAAACGAGTCAACGAACCCTCTTTTAGACTTTGACCCAAATGCGGCGTCTTCCCGATTGAGAAACTTGTTCCGTGAAACGTAAGAAGCTGAAACTAGATTCGTTTTTCTTGGAAGCGAAACTGGTGCTGACAGTGGTCTCTGGAGTGCGTAGATTACTGCGCAGTAAGTCTATGTGATTTAAATTATGTAAGGCGTCCTGCGTTTGGTTCTTCTGAGGATCTAAAGCACCGACGTAGGGAATCAGGGCTTTATAAAACCCATCGGGTCTGTGGAAATCGATAACCTTGGAAATAGCAGATCAGTGACTATTTTTCTTTTCCCGTCTACCCTTAAATTTTCTAGTTCTCTTCTTGCTTCTGCTACCTGACTTTTATCCTTTATTCCTTCGGTGTTGATTTATCAATTTTTATGATGAAAATCAAATTGATTATCATTATTATTGCCTTTCTTAACCTTTCTTCCTTTAATAGGAGGATCATTCTATTTGTATAACAACAATTATCATTATTGTTATAAACCCTCCTTCCTTTATTTGGCGATTCAATCTCTTACTTTTACTATTATTATTATTATGTTAATTACTCTTTCTTCCTTTAACAGGCAGGCATATTGGTCCTTCCTCCCTTCATTTACCTTTTTCTCGTTTGCCTCCGTCCGGCGTTGGAAAAGGGCTTTAGTTTACCCTTTCTTAGGTCTTGGTGCTTATATGAAAGGAAAAGAAAGAAAACAAAACACTGATATGAACGAACCCCACTGGTTTCCTTTCGGGCCACGTGCCGTTTATCGGAGAGCTCGATTCAAGGGGGGGGGGGGGGGGGGGGGGGGCGACCTAGGTCTGACTGACGACACGGGTTCCAGATGTATTTAAGAGGTCCTGAGTGCCTCCTTTCTACTTCTTATTTCTTTGTATCTTACTCCTTCTCTCATTTCCTCGTCTTATGCTAGTTCTCTTTTCACTCTGGTTAACACAGTATTCCTTAGTATATTGCTTGACTTGATTATTTTATTTGCTTTATGGAAATTATGGTGTTAACTCCCAATACTATCGTTTGTTTTAGGTCCGTAGAATGTCACGCGAGTTTTGTTAACCTTTCCGGGGGAACAAAACAATTAGATGAGGAATGTCTTTTTCATTTATCGGGCAGCAACCAATAGTTACACACCCATCCCACCGCACACCCCCCCCCCCCCACCGCACCCCCTCCCACACTGCGGCATATCAGTGTAGCTCCTTCCTCCTTCAAAGAACACCGCTAATATCTACAGAATGAAACACCCTCTTATATCATGCTGAACAAATTCTGGATTGTAGAATGGTTATACAGTTTTATTTTGACAGTGAACAGTGTGAAATGTTCTCTTTGTCTGTTAACACAGTCAATACCGAAGACTGTCAATGTGATTGTTGTACCAAACAAAATCTTCTTTCTTTTTTCTTCTGAAAATTGAAAAGAAACCCACAAGATTACTGAGTATAACTAGTTTACTTGTAAGTATTTACATAGTATTTTATTTACAAGTAAACAGGTTAAACTCAGTAATCTTGTGGGTTTCTTTTATAGTGCGTGAATAGTTGACGGAGATATTGAAATGTTCAGTTACATTCAAGTGTATTTCTCACTTAGTGTTAGTCAGTTTTACCTTAGTATTACTCTCTAAGCAATATTGCAATATTGACGGTATTTTTCATATGAAATTGTGTTTTATGCAATTTGGAATACTTTAGTTAAACTACTAAACAATCTTATAGTATTATTATTATTATATTATTATTATTATTATTATTATTATTATTATTGTTGTTATTTCGGTAGATGAAACCTATTCACGTGGAACAAGCACACGGAGCCATTGACTTGAAGATATTCAGGCTTCCAGAGAATGTTGGTTTCAACCACCCTGCCCCTAGCAGACCCCACACTGCAGCAGTAACTGATCATGATACAGAGCCAGCGATTTTTCATTGGAACCGGGGAAGGCACAAACCAACGACATCTGCGCGGCATGCCACGATGCTAGCCACCATACCAGCAGACCAGGATAATATACACACATCGGCTATGAAAGTATATTCGCAGAATTCGCTTTTACCATGCAAGCAAAACAAGGGAAAGAGCGAACAGTTCTTGTAAAAAAAAAAAAAAAAAAAAAAAAGCAAGACTATTTCCGCTAACAAAGGATAATCCTCTACACCTTTGTCGATTGATGGTTTTTCAGTCACTGTCACCCTCGTGGCTTTCCAGTTGCATTGGTGGAGAAGATCAAATTCACGGATTCCCAATAAAAAGAGAAAACATTTTCTAAAAGAGTATTTATTTCTGGTATCAGATTTAAAAAATTGTTTGTTCCCTAAAGCTATATTTTTTAACATACCACAGAAGTATTTGTGATAACAGCTCCAATGATATGAATTGAAAACAATTTCCCCATTTGCTGAATCTTTAATACTTATTTCAGTACAAAATATTCTAGAATTGTTTAAAATACTCTAAATAGTACGTTCAATAAGTTTATGATTAGCTTGAAAATCTTCCAGGTATTTTTTTTCAAAGCAGTGGACGTAACACCTTAGGATTAATTTTGTACAACTACAAGTTTTCTTTGCACTAAGGATAATATTTTCTAAGGATTATTTTTTTTCAGACACCAGGTAACAACATTATCAGTATTATAATACTTTAAATGTTATATTTATAAAGGTTTATTTGTGCAAAAAAAAAAATAACGTAGAAAAACATCGCATCTCATGACAGGAGGCCCAACACTGATAAGAATATAAAAAAAAAAAAATATCAAGAATATTTTCTTTTCAAGATTAATTGATTAATTTTTTATGTAATGTTAGATAATGGCTAGTATCACAAAACACTTTCGTCGTAGTCTTATTGCTCATTATTCTTAAATTGTGTCCTCCTGGTCTTTGGATCTAGAATACGCCTGCCCAGAGCAGCACGGTTGCTTTGCCAAAGTGCAACCTGTAATTGTGGCGAGTTGTTAAAGTTAATGAGGGCTTAGTATGGACCTCAGGACTCGTTGCAATCAAAGGAGACGTCAGGCATTGAAGCTCTGCTCTGCCATGACCCTTAATGTTGTTCTGTAGGAAGTACAACCAAATTCAAAAGTCCGTGGACCCAATCACGTAAGTAACGCACCCGTGACTTCTGCCACTAAGGCCTGACATTAGTTGTGGAACCATCGAGAGGAAAATTGGCTATGATTGACCGAGAAGTTTCGGCCGTTAAGAACTTTTTATGACATGAATTAAACTACCACATCTTTGCAAGATATGAAACCCACAAAATAGCCATATTATATGGTTCACCTGCCTATGCTGCGATCTATCATTCCTCCTTTATTATTATTAAAATATTTTTACCAGGGCACTGAGCTGGTAATCAGATTTCATACCGCTGGTCCGAAGGATTTGTTTCTCTTAATATTTCTTATCTATGATTTGTCAATTATATTAGTTTTTCAAAAACTTTATTGCTGGATTAAATTCAAATGCTGAAGTTTCAGACAAAATTTTACTGCTCGATTTATTTCCAAAACTTGATGGCTCTGCGAAAGATGACATATCTGTAAACGTGTATTCTAACATCATCGTTATATTATTACTCTTATTTTGTACAAATATTTGAATTCAATCTTCATTGTTTCGGCAACTCCTTTACAGGATTCATCTCCAAGCACTACATTTCGATTTTTGCCTTTAGTTAAGAGAAAACACTCATTGACGACCTGTAATTTCTGAACCACTAAACTACACGTGTCATTTTTTCTTTCTCGGTTGCCTCAAATATAATTCATGTTACATTGGATGTCAGATTTTACATAAGGAACTTATAAATAAGCTTTAAAATGAACTGGAAAATTTAAGGGCAACAGAATAAAATTTAACAGTAAGTTCCTAAGTCACTCTAAAAGAAATTGATTTCGGTTGATTTTTTTTTTCATATTTTCTCCACAGTTCTCCAACGAGCTTCTGAACTGAGCGATGTACATTTACATTTTCATGAAGCTTAAAGTCAATTTCCAAAGTGCTTCCATCGCGACTTTGGGTCCGTAACTGAATCATTCAGATTCAATTGAATATGTATCACTTCCGAGAAAAAAAAATTAAGAAATAAAAAAACAAACGCTGCCAGGAAAAAATCACCGAAAAACCGACGATGCCATTAAATAATGAACTTGTTACTTGTCCTAAATCTAGTTTATATGGAATTAGGTAATTGACCATGAACAGAGTTTTAGAGAAGCTGTCCCTAGGACTGGATGAATAAAAAAAAAATTTAAATCATCTAAAAAAGAATGACAAAATGACGAAAATTTTTGATTAGATTTTTATATGTATTGTTTCTGAACTTATAACATTTTCAAGGTTAAAAAGACATAAAAGTAACTTAAGAACCAAGACAGTGAAATTATGTATAGGATTCTAAAGTGCATGAAGCTCTTTGAAAAGTCAATAAATAAAAGTTATCTTATGACAAAGCTTTTAAAAACGAAATGTACAGTAAATACCTAAAAAAAATTGTCAAAAGTTTCAAAAGTTTCAAAGAGGAAATCTACGATTCCTATAAGAGCTCTGAAATCACTGCATAAACACCGAATAACTACTTTTTGTTTATTGTCTCTCTTGGTCATGCAACTGGTGCGTAAACTACCATCGTCGGTACCCTATGTATATACCATTCCACAGTTCTTGAACAGGTAACTCCAAATCTTTTCTTTTGCTTGTTTTCCCTTTCGGTGTCACCCACTTCTTTTAGTCTGGTCTTCTTGGCTAATCGGGATTTGAAATATTAACATTTTTAGGTAATTACTGTACATTTCGTTTTTAAAAGCTTTTTCATACAATAACTTTTATTTGTTGATTTTTCAAAGAGCTTTATGCTCTTGAGAATCCTATAAATAATTTCACTGTCTTGGTTCTTGAGTTACTTTTGAAAATGGTTTAAGTTCAGAAACGTGATACATAAAAAAAATTCTACTCAAGAATTTTCGTCAATTTGTCTTTCTTTTTATTCTGTACACACATACTGTACATACATAGTACATACTTACATGCGCGCGCGCGTGTGTGTGTGTGTGTGTGTGTAAGGGCATACGCGTGTGACTATTTTATGATCACAAAAATTAAACAACAAATATCACTGAATATCCAGTTAGTTCACTCTACCTAGGAAATAACTTGTACCCAACGGGAATCATAACTGATCAGTGTCTACCGTTGTTTTGAAACTCACGAATTGTTTACTTGTGTGTTGTACTGTTATGGATATATTTGACTTCATGAAGAGTCATCCTTTTTAATCTCTGTCACAAGAGACCCACGGCATAAACAAACCAGCGTCAACTCACTTTCTGAAGAACCGAACGTCACATCCTTGATGTAATAACAGCACATTCATCCTTAAAGTACAAAAGAAAGGCAACCAACCACACGCGTCGTAGTCTACGAACTACGAAAGTGGTTGTTTATTTCTTATCCTGATTTTAACCCACATTCGGTGTCTGTTTCAAGAAGTGCCCGAAAGATGATCCATTTTGAACCCTAGGAACAAAAACATGCTCGCTCTCTCTCTCTCTCTCTCTCTCTCTCTCTTCATCTGCCCTGATAGAAGCCAGGCTACGATTCGTACGAAACCCCCAAATATAACTTTTAGAGAACCTCTTAAAGTGTATATTGAGTGGGAGGGTGAGGTGGTAAGAGGAGATTATTAACATACTAATTAGCTGTGAATTACATTAAGAATGACTATTATCCCATAGGAAGAGATAAAAGGGTGATAATCATTAAGTACCCGTTCATCCGCAGGGTTAGCAGTTATCTCAAATTGTGGTGTTCAGACAGAGAGAGAGAGAGAGAGAAAAGAGAGAGAGAGAGAGAGAAATCAGCGCCCTATATACGACCTTTGTTTAATCGGTTCCTCCAATGCTTCTCTAGAGATAAATTTGTAATCAAATGAACGTCATTTTATAAGTAAATGGACAATAATTAGCATGAGATTATCCCTCCAGGCAAATTTCTGTTATTATGTTATATTTGTGTATCGGTGCACATACACATACATGCACGCACATTATATATAATAATGTATGTATGTATGTTTATATAAAGACACACATATATGAAAATATATTAATTCCGAGGTAGAGCGAATTGGATATTAAAAGACATTTGTAGCTTCATGCATGTATATGAATCACGGTTATGTAATAATAATTCATTTACTATATATGTATATATGTGAAACGTATATATATATACATGTATTTATGTATATTTATTTATTTATTTATATATATAATATATATATATATATATATATATAGTATATATGTATATTGTGGTAGCCTTTTGTGCTTCAGTAAGTCTTAGTTAGTGGTTGCCATCTTCATAGCTTGGGCCAATAGAGGTACAAAGGATTTTCACGTATAGCTATTATGTCGGTCGGTATCGGTCGTTTAATCTACAATTCACTACACCTTGGGAATAACTTACTCCCAATAAGAATTATACACGATAAGTGTTTCGTCCTCGGCAGGATCTGAATCCTGCCGGGAACGAATCATTGATCATTTATAATTCCCCTTGGGTGCAAGCTATTTCGGAGATACTCTGAGTTGGATGCTGAACGATATTTGTTGCTTAGTATTTTTGAACATAGAAAAGTGATACATGTAGTGACTGAAATTTGCACACACACACACACATATATGTATATATATATATATATATATATATATATATATATATATATATATATATATATAATAATATTCGTATATATGTGCGTATTTGCGTGTCTGTGTTTGCATTTATATGACAACTGAACTCGACTCTGAGACTGTTTAGAGATAAGCGTAGATAAACTGGGATGAGTGCGAGAATTTAAAGGGGTATTGTGGTTATTACAACTACATGTGAATTATTTAAGAAGTATCATATGCAAATACACACGCACACACACATATATATATATATACAAATATATATATATATTATTTCGAATTCACTAGCCTTGGAAATTATTTTACAACCCCGGTAGACAATTATAACTGGTAAGTACCTCTGCCCCGGCTGGGATTCCAATCTGGGCCTTCTGTTAGGACAAAATAACAGGCACTGGACCTTGCCCATTCGACTGTCAAGAGGGTATGAATTAATAATTATCGACTCTGCTGTACAATTAGCTGTCATTGTTGAGATGAGATGATATCGATTCTAAGTACTGAACCTGAATTCGACAGGAAAATGTACAACAGAGTCGGTAACAAAGTCCAGGCTACAGATTATGATTGAATGTAATCCCTAGGTATAGGTTTGAATCCTGGGTATGGCAGATGCACTTACTAGCTATAATTCCTCTGAAGTGTAAGTAATTTGCAAGGTACAGTGAAATAAATAATAGATATTAAATTATATTTGTGCCTTAACGTCTGTGAATATAAAAGAAAGTCACGCGTTCTTGAGTGACAGTTCATTTATGAGCCAGTGACGGGGTTTGTTCTTCACTGGAGCCACACCACCTGCGAACAAGCGTATAGCTGAGAAAATAAGTAAACACATGCTCCCCACTTGTATTTCATAGAAATATTTATTTACTTCTGCGTTGAAGAGGCTTCAAATATACAATGCCGGAGATCAGTAAAATCTTAATGTTATTTTTTAAAAAAAGTTATTCAACAATTAATCTCTTTAGTTAAATCAATATTCAATGAAGAGAGATCAACAAACATATAATATGGACTCTAGAAACATTTTCATCACTTCGGAACAGCGATTGGATTTTATTAGTAATATAATGGCGCATTGAATTTCATCTCCGGTTAATTATTTATCATTGATTGTAGTGGTAAATCTGAAGCAGCTTATAGTTAATTAGGTATAAATACAGCCTAATATTTACAGAGACTCTTCAGCCTCAAGAGCTTAATAACGCTACATAGTAATACAATGTTTTATAGTCAAATTATCATGTCCAAATGCGTCAATGAGTAATTTGCAATTCAGTTCTAATGTAAGGACGGGCAACATTTTTGAATATTTTTAAAAGCAACATTTGTAAATTCTTTCAAATACTCGCTGATTTATAGCGTTAAAGAATGAATTCCTGACACTGGATATGCACTGCGAAATGTGGATTTCTGCCTCCATTCGGTGTTGCTGTTGGTCACTTTCTTCGTAGTTCCTGAAAGATTCCTGTCGTAAGTTAACAGGGATGTCATATTCAGGGCACATTTAAGATTCAAGTCACTTTGTTGCATAGCATCTTATATTCCTTGTCATCCAAGATTCCCGTGTTATGCTATTAAAAGAGAAAGATAAGAAGTGAGGTTTCAACACAGGGCAGTGAAAAGAAAATATTAAAATCATAGGATGAAATTAGAAAAATATCTACAGATCAAATGCAGGGCATTATACAGTATTATGTGACTTTGCAAAGCTATTTCGAATTATTGTCTCCAAACTTTCGTAGGAAATGCCAAGCAGACGTTTTCAGCGGCCCTTTGTTGTCAGTCAAAGGTTTACAGATTAAAATATAAACATTGCTTTCCTTCAACTTGTTAGAATATAAAAATTGCTTTCCTTCAACTTGTCGAAATATAAAAATTGCTTCCTTCAACTTGTGAAATTATAAAAATTGCTTTCCTTCAACTTGTTAAATTATAAACATTGCTTTCCTTCAACTTGTTAACATATAAACATTGCTTTCCTTCAACTTGTTAAAATATAAAAATTACTTTCCTTCAACTTGTTAAAATATAAAGACTGCTTTCCTTCAACTTGTTAAAATATAAAAATTGCTTTCCTTAACTTGTTAAAATATAAAAACTGCTTTCCTTCAACTTGTTAAAATATAAAAATTGCTTTCCTTCAACTTGGGTTAGGCTACGGTGCGATGAGATGGTCTACATTCCAAATTCTCTCATTTTCATTGCACTACAAGCTTTCAGTAGCATACAGTCTTCTTCATCAAATACTTTATGAGGAAGACTGTCTTTGAAAGTGTATTAAAAGGAAATTAAAGAAACTGTAAACTAAAACGAGCAGTATGATATAAATATACACTGAAGTTTCGTGGTTGTTTGGTTATTGCTTTCATCATTCGCTAAGATATTTCCAGTAAAGCTGAACTTTAATTAAAGAATAGCAATACCAATATATGGTCACTGAGCGTCTAAGTTTCCTCCTACTAAATAAAAAATTCTTAATGACATCTCCTGTCTCATGTCCTTCCTGTGCTTCATCTTTCACAAATCTCCACTCATCTCCAGTATTCCTGGTTACAGTTCCCATCCAAGAGGTCTGAGTCTTCTAACTCCTCTGGTGCTCACAATATCCCAGTCAATACTATAAAGTACAGGGGCTCAGCGAAGGTCACGCCTAAACCATTTCTATTTCTCTTTTATCATTGTCTTATCTGTATGTGGAACTTCAGTAATTTCTCTAATGGTGTCATTTCTAACTCTGTCCTACCATCTGATTTTAATCGACAGAATCTTTTCAAATATGGTTTCATTATAATGTCAAAATTCTATCAGTATGGCAATACATATTGCACTAGATATAATATATAACCTTGCGTTTGTATGCATTTTCAGCAAAGTTGATTTTGAAAACGCATTCAGCCACCCACCGCCCATTCTTTGATCGTCCTTTAAAGTCTTTCGCTACATTTCAATTCAAGAGACCTATCGTCTATGAATTCTTTGTCCTTATGATTCCTATTTTTCTTAGATCTAGTTAGTTCCCACATACCTAGATATATGATGTTTTCTGTTACGCAAGATTTAAAGATCTGCATCATCTGCGTATGCTATGTCTGTCAAGTTTCTGTCGGTATTCAAAATTTATAAACATTCTCTTCTATCTCCGTCCACTTTTTTCGTTGTGTCATTTGTGAGAAGGACCGACAACAAAGGTGAAACAAAATTCCCTTGCAGTAACCCACTATCTATTCCCATTAACTTCAGCTTTGCATCTACAGTAATTCGTTCTTGGGTAATGTCAGTCACCTTTACCTCTGTAACGGGAATGCCATAGTGACGACATACCTTTCATGATATTGATCTGTAAATGCTGTCAAATGCCTTCGTGTAATCAACAAAAGTCATCGGGCGGTGACTTAAATTCCATAAGCTGCTGCATGATATATCTTTGCACAAGTATTTGATCGTTGTAACGCCTACCTTTTCTAAAACGAACTTGCTCACATGTATTTATTAAAAAATAAAAAAAATAAAAAAAAATACTATCCATTTGTAAACTCATTTTGAACTTCGTCAGTTTCTGGTATCAGTCAAATAACCCACTCATATTTCTTCTTCATAATCTCATAAACATTTTCCGTCCACCGTTATCGTCCTACGTCTTTTGAGTTTATCATCGACCCATCCTTCCTTTTGTCAGGCCTTTTCCTCTTCTTTTTGTCAGCTATGGAGATTTCAGTAATCAAGCTGTGGACTACGCTTACACCATCACTACTTTACTAATGTCATCGGCCTGTTTTTTCAAATACTTAATCTTATTTCTTCTTGATCTTCGCTTAAATTCCCTATATAGGCTCGAATAGTCTATATAGTGAATTCTGGGATCTTTCTTCCTCCTGCTCCTTTATATTAATTTCCTGTATATTTTGTTTTTGTTTTTTCTTCGTTGTATCCTAGGTATCATCCGATATCTATATCCCAACACTTATTTTCAAGCAGATTGATATACTATGCATTTTTTATGTTAAACCAATCTTCACTTATTCTCTGCAGCTATTCATATTTGCTTTTGGGAAAGTTTCTTAGGTTAAAGTTTCTAACACAACGCTTGTTATTAACCGCAGCGGACGCTGGTCGCTATTTTTTCTCCTTTTATCTACTCCTCTGTAAAGAAAGAGATAAAATGTTCTGATATGTAACAGATCAGAGTTAATTAAACTTTCTTATTCTTGTATGTAGTGTCTTGTCGTTGCTTATGTTAGTTTCAATTTTTTTTTTTTTTTTGGGTATATTTACTTCAGTAATATGTAAATTTAAGGCACATAGATATACTATAGATATATATATATATATATATATATATATATATATATATATATATATATATATATATATATATATATACATATACATATATATATATATATATATATATATATATATAATATATATATATATATATATATATATATATATATAAACCTTAGTTACATTAGCAATTAATTCATTCAATACCAGAGTGGGTTACTAGAATAAACTAGATCGTTTTTCTCTATATTATAGTTACTCACTAAATTACTCAAGTGTTATCGTTTTCTGTGTCGTTTAGTTATCCCTCTCTTTCTCTTATTTAAGGGTGACTATACAACTGTAGTTTTTATTCGTTGACCGATACCAAGACTTTAGCATTATGCAGTTTTTAAGTCCCTAAAATATAAAAACGAAGTACATATATGAACGTGCATGTCCACATGAAACTTTAAGTGGGTAGTTTACATAACCACGGACGGAGCCTACAGCTCCTAAACTAGTATGATCCCAAATAAAAAATTGCATAGAATAAAAGTTGTCCACTGCCCAGCATTCTAAAATCTACCCGAAAAGTCACTTACCTCATCATGTAACACCAATTTACCATCCGACAATTTTTTTGGTGGAAGGTAACTTTTTCTAAGTACCCAGAGTAAACTACCTGAAGCTCTTCCTGAAGCTGCTTAAAATAGGCACACCTCTATATTTAATTGGCATTTTATATTGCTGGTTCTCCACATAGCAATTCTGTGTCTATTAGGGTAACGTACTATTGACACCTTCGGTTCCCTAAACGGGTTTCAGGAAGGGGGCATCTCTCCCCATACCGGTTTAATACGTACACAGATGCTTTCAATGCCAAACTGAACTCACTCCCAATGAAACAACTATAAACAACCTCTGTTACGCCGACGATATGGTTCTGATTTCCCCATCAGTGCAAGATCTCCAACGACTCATCGACACTTGCCGCCAATATGCAGAAGAATGTGATATCCTATATAATTAACGAAACCAAGACCCAGTGCATGTCGCTGCTCCCGAGATCGCTTAAGCATATTGCAGAACCACAAACTTTCCTCGGAAATCACCGGCTGGAATTCGTGCACGAATTGCCGTGTTTGGGTCACATTATCACGGACGACATAAAAGATAAAGCAGACATTGAACAGAGACGTCGTAAATTTTGTGCAACTGGCAACATGATTGCAGGGAGGTTTGCCTTCTGTCACCGAGACGTGAAACTGCTGCTCTTCCGCTTGTATTGCTACAGTATTTATGGGTGTTCCCTCTGGACAAACTATACCCGAGAGAACATGAGACGTATCACTGTTGTGCACAATGACATTTTGTGACGCCTCACAAACACTCCTCGCTACCACTCCGCCTCACAGCCTGGACAACTTAAAAATTATTGTAAGGCGAATAATGTCCAGTCTCATAACCCGAGTGAGAAACATCAGCAATTCGCTCATAAAAAGCATCCTAAGGAGTGAAGCAAGAAGATCTAAATTGTGTGAAAGAAGGACTTAATCTTTATATTGGCAAGGTGTCATCTGGAGAATCTGTCATTATGATTATATTTATTACTGATATTTTACTTTTTCATTATTATTGTGAATACTATCAAGTTAAAGTTTTTCTACGCTCAGTTTTCGTATTTAGCCCTCTGGACCTGCTACTGTAACCACCTAAGGTCTCTAGCTGAAATTTAGTTACATAATCTGTGCACTAACTATTATAACTCTCAATGCATTTTTTTCTCTCCAATATTATTACGGTTATTACCAGTATTATGATTACTATCTTATATACTACCACAGCTATTGTTTGGATAGTGCCGTTTATTAATTTTTTATCATGTTATCTCATGTATCTTGATTGTGTATGTTACTGTCTGTACTTTGTATATTCAATGTATATGGGCCTGAACTAAAATAAACGATATTATTATTATTATCACTAACGGTGGCACGGAGGCCTAAGTTCCTGTAGTTCTTGAGATGGCCGCAGTGAGGCGCTGTACGTCGCCCCAACCTCATCGCGGAGATTTTGAAAACAACCAATCGTACGTGAGCTTGACTCAGGTCAATCCCAAGAGACATGGATTAATTTACAAACGACCAATAAAAACGTGTCTGATGAATATGATTCACACATCCACAGCCTCACATGAAGAAACTCTTTCCGGCGTTAACCACCAACATGGAGAGTGTGCATTCGATTTTGTTCTCGAAATCAGTGACCACAGATGATTTCGATAACTATAGGGTGCTTAACAAGGATATTTTTGAACATTTAATAGTATATTTTGACAGCTAATACAAAAACATTTTGAACAGTAACGATGTATTTGGTTGGGATGAAGACAGCAGGAGAATTATTATCCCTCACGTTAAGAGATCGAGGGAAGATTGGGGTGGGGGACATTAAAAGTGTCCGTCAAATTCAGTAATAAAGCGGCCAGATTGCTGGGTTTTAAAAATAATACCGCATACGAAGTTTACGGCCTTGATGCGGTGAATGCACATCTCTCGGTTGATTCCTTACCCAATAATTGCGGCGTAGATTATAAGTATGTGTGCAGCAGAATTGTTCAACCGACTGTTCTTGAAGGGAAACTAGTAAATATATTTGATTGTTTTACATTAGAGAGCGGCAAAGGGAAGGGGATACACAATACGATATACAAAGCGCTGAACACGAGCATTCTAGAACAGATTTCAATCATCATCACCGACCAGAATGGAAGGCGCATTCATTTCAATAATGACTCGAGCGTCACCAGTGTGCTTCATATAAGGCCCAGATAGGGAGATATGTATAAAACCTGCAATTCTTTTCCACCTTTGCGTTATTCACTTTCGCAAGCTCGTGTAATTAAGAACGCTCTAACAAGTGCTCTGCATAATATACAAGGGAGGGATTGAAGGTTTTTTTAAACAGGTATGAGGGTCATATTCACCCCATCCTCGGAGGTCGAATTTAAAACGTTGTTCTTGTCTGAACCCTTAAGAAAGGGAGCAGGTCTAGATGACATTTCGGTCTTCTATCCGATTCATAGAAGAGGTGGTGTATTTTCAGCCATGGCCGGCATTGCACGCAGGGTACTCCCTTTCCTGTTCAATGCTGCTAAACCTTCAGTTAAAGAGTTTGGTAGATCGGTGCTTTCGGATGTAGTGGACGATCAGTGGCCTCTGAGGGAATCTTTAAAAAGGCACGGAGTGACAGCTCTGAAAAGTACGGGTAGACCCATTCTAGGCAGTAGTGGAAGGTCGACAGGAAAAAGTCGGGTGGAGTGAAACGTACACTTGCTTGGTTGGCTACGAAGACGAGGAAGAAGAGGAGAAAGAAAAATGGACGGGTTAAATCGAGAAGTAAATAGAACAAGGATGAGTATGACTATGATCTTCTTTAATTCATTCACCCTTTGTCAGCGGGCGCGCACACATGCATTCCTTCCCTCTCGTAATTTTGAGAAATGGGTGTGGTTCCAAATGTGCCAGGGACCGGAAACAAGGTTCCCGTCTCTTCATATATCCCGGGCATCTCAAAATTGTTCCCGAATGTGAACAAGCATAGGATTATAGAAAGTTCGATTAATTCGAAGGAAAGGTTGGATTTCACACTAAGCAACAATACTATAAATCAAATCCTTAGTGATAACTATATCGAGTTTCGTATTAACGGTGTCGTAGGCTCCTCCTTGGATTTGTCGAGTATAGCTTTGGAATTATACATCACAGTGGTTAGGGGCGGTGCTCAGCTGTCGGATGATGCACATGTTGCACTTGTCAACGGTATAAGCATTACGCTTTTTAAATCCGTCTCTGTTCGTGAACGAAAAGTTGGTGGAATCGTGTCCTGTTTCTAACTATCAATCATACGTAAAAATGCTCAAGAGCGTGAAAACCAGCGCGCTAACGACTTTTGATATGAGTGGGGTTTTCTACGATGATTTTCGCGCCACGCATGCTGTTACACAAACCTATACAGCCGCTTCTTTCGGACAGACGAGTAGGTGGGAAACTCGAGTGGTGAGCTCCGTTAAGATGAGAGGAGTTCGCTCATACTTTCCACACCTTATAGATCTAGCGAGTATAGACATGTACGTATTTGTTGGATTCCGTGGATTTGAGGATAAGGCTCGAAATGGCCAATAACAACTGGGTTATGGGCGCCCACACTGACGCTCACTTAAACGATCTGAATATAGAAAAAGCTAAGTTGTAGATTGATTGGGTTAACCCCCATTATAACGCCAAGTCCGCTTTAAATGCAGCTCTAGCGGTTAGCCCTTTACAATATATATTTGATAAGACTTTATATAAAACATGTTGTTGGGCAGAATGAGGATTCCATTTTAATAGATCAACCTTTCAACGCCTGTATTCCTGAAAAGATTACGTTAGCTATGATTGATATGCAAACATTTTCAGGGAATTATGCGGCCAATAGTTGGTACTTTGGCGCATACGACTTGAATAGCATGCACGTCACTGTTAACGGGAATACATTGTATAATATCAACTGTCATTTTCCTAATACTGTCACGCAATTGTTTTACGATACGCAGAGGTCAATAGGAGGTGGTCATGATAACCTCATCACCTACGAAAGTTTTAAAAACGGAAGGGCTGTCTATTGTTTTAGCTTCGGCATGGAAGAGGTTGAAGATTCAATGGCGGTTGAAATTTCAGCTAGTTTGAGAATATCTATAAAGCTGGGAACAGTCGCGCCTCATTCTTGCATGATTTTATTGTTCGGAGACACCAAGGATATTTTAACAATTGATTCGGATAGAGTCGTTCAGTGTGATGTTAGGGGTTAGGAGTGACGGATACGAAAGAAATTGAGACTGCTTTTCAAGGTTCGCTAGGGAGTGTCATTAAATATTTAGGTGTGTTCGCTTCGGATGAAGTGGGCACGTTCATAATACCTGCAAATAGAAATAAACCGTTAGTTTTTATATCGAATACTCTGCCTTCAACTTCTAGTATTGATGTTGTTGGACACTGGGTGTGTTTTTATTTTGATTGTTCACCTAGAGATACAATCGTCTTTTTTGACAGTTATGGTATAAACCCTAAAATTTATTCAGGCGGCTTCTCAACCTTTCTCCGCACAAATTCGGGATTTGCCCTTTCGCCAGTCCGTAAGGCAGATACAGCCAGATAATTCTTACAAGTGCGGTCTTCACACTGTTTTCTTCGTTCACTGTACGAGTTGTAGAGGGTTGAAAACAGTTTTGGCGTTGATGAACGTTGTCTTCTCACCGTGTCATTTGGAAAGTCATGACAGGTGGGTGACGGATTACTATTTCAGGTATTTCAAAAGGGTGAAATGTTCTCATTGGAGTTCTGGTGGTAAACGGGCTGTCACATACAAGGAGTGTATGCATTCGTTAAATAAATGGTAATAATCGTTTTTTGATGTTGTTAATATACATCATATAATTATTTTTTATTTCATGCAAGCGTTTGGTTCTTCTAAGTCTCGTTATTCTCTTCCTTAGGATGAGCGGGAAAGGAGGGGCTGTTCCGCACGGGGCACAGGCGGAGGACGAACATCAAGCGGTACGAGATAATGAATTTAGAAGATTGTGGTTTTTATTGTAAAATTGTTTTGCAGTTTGAGGTTGGTGATAAGGAGTCGTGGTGGTATTGTTTTTGAATGCGTCTCGGGAGAAAAGGGTGAATCTGACACTTGTTAATGTGTACCGGTTTATGTAATGAAAATATGTGAATGGTCATAATTGGTTTTTATTACCCTCATTCTTTATTGTTCAACCTTCCGTAGAGTTTCATTATGTTAGGTTATGGAGTTTAGAAATCTTTTCGCACCCATACTATCACTTGATATGACATGTTGTGCACCTGGCAGTGAGTATATAACAAAGAAACGGTGACTGTTGTTGTGGGTGCTTATCAGCTGCTTATCTGAATTTGAATGGAGATGTTAGGTTAGGTTAGGTTTGATTAAGGGACTTAGAATTTTTTCACTCAGTGGGTTAGGTTAAGGGACTTAGAATTTTTTGTTTTCCCGTGGAGTTATATATACCCAATTCTCTTCATGAGCCATTTCGGGTTTATTTTCTGAACTAGAGTGAAATATTTGGTGGTTTTCTCGTGGAGTCGTTAATGGTCAATGTATGTGAGATTAAAATAAAGGGCAAGCTTATGGGGTTTATCACCTGTGAGCGGAATTGGGGGTCGGGTGTTGAGGTTGAGCCGAAATGGGGTCTTTTTCCCTACTATTGTCTCAAGTCTCATTTACCGTGAAAATCTAACGAAGACTGACTATATATAGTGTAGGCACATATCTATTAGCGTTATGCATGGGTTTTGTCAACCAAACACTATCACTTTAGTCAGGGCTGTTAGGGACATTTGGTTCACTCTTATGCAAAAGCACCAAAATTGGTCCATGAGTAACTCACATCATGCTTTCTCAATTTATGCCGGGACCTAAGACTAGGACCCTCTGTGGTCGTCACAATGCAAGCTTGAATATGACCACCACCAAGAGCTAAGTGAGGCACTTTAAAAAGTCGTAACTACCCTAATTATTAACATATTTGTAGGGAATTTTCAGTAATTGTAGAGAATGCATGTATGAGTATACTGTAGCTCTGAAATTTGCAAAATATTTCATAAAATTTATCTCTTGAACATTTTAACGTCATTTGCCGAGAAAAAAACATCTGACTTATCACTCATAAAACATTTCTGAGCAAAACATATGACATATATTGGATATTCAGATCTGAATAATCTCAATAATCATAATATTGATAATTGAGGAACATATGGTTCTTTAGTGTAGGAGAACTAGCTGCAACTACTGCATAACATACAGAAAATCACGAGCACACTCTTGTAACCAAATCAATTTAAAAATAAAAATATATCTTTTTTTTTAATCAGAATAGATCATTATTTTTTTATCTATACATTGTTGTTGAAGTTAGCACTTTCTGAAGAATCTATCGATCGCTTTATGATTTTTATTAATATATATATTAATGAGCATCACATTAAACTCACAAGGTATGCCCATCAAGTAACTCTCATGGCACTTTATATGCTTAAGCAAGCAGCCTATTCTGACTACAAGGTAACTACAGAATTACCTCAGTCATTTGAGGTTTGGGACAAACTTCACAAACTGCACCACAATTCATGTTCTGTTCCACTGCCATGGAAGTTGAAATGGTGATGTTACATTTCTTGCGTTCATTAAGAGAGGGTGATTTTAAACTATATGCACAATCTTGTGATGAGTTGTGTGGCTAGTTTTATGCATTTGACCACACAAACTATGATCGTTGACTTCCAGTTCATATACGTGATATGATGCAGCTTCCTCACAAGCACCCTGGGGTGTATGATGAATTCATTAAGGTCAATTTTGTGGTGCAGAAATCGGCTAGAAAGTTCAGCCTCATTTCGAAAGATCAAGCCCATGAACAGAGTAACAAGAATCTCCAGGAGCATGGCGGTGCAACAGAACTCTATGAAAACCCAGGAGCATTAACTTTTTTATACTGACAGGACCTGAATGTGCTCGTATTATTAAGGAGTTTTAATCATTGCATGACAAACAGCCCTCTTCTACAGGTCACCATGAGGAAGGACATAGTTTACAAGTCATGTTTCAAAGGGATGTCCTATCATTTATGAAAACAGTTGAAAAGATGGGCTATCCTTTTCTGAGAGCAAATAAAGAGCTTATTGCTCACTGTTGTGGTGATGAACAGGGCAGCACTTGTCCACATGGTGTTCCCTACAAAATCAAAAACCCTCAGTGAGTATGTCATACTGCACATTATCCCATATTTCAGAACTCAAATAAAAAATGGTTCCCAGCGTATTGATGCTAAATGGGATGCTTATCCAGATAAAGATAACCTAAAGTCACAGGCACAACTTCGTCGTGGGACAACTGCTAGAACAAGCATTGGTGATGGAGGCATAAAAATTCCAAGTGACTGGAATGGATTCCTGAAAAATGTTGAAAACAAGAAGGAACTTTTCTTGTCCTTAAGAAGTAACATTGTTAAATATGATATGAATGGCAAACTTCTCTTCAGTACTTACCTTGACAAAGAGCTCCCTAGCTGATCTGCAGCCATGCAACCAAACTGAAGCTGACACCAGGATCTTTGTTCATTTAGCACAAGCAGAAAAAAGGGGCACAGTGCAACATATATTGGTGCTGTTGATAGTGAAATTGTAGTATTGGCTGCCTGTCATTTCATGACCATTGGTCTAAAAGAGCTTAGGGTAGGTTTTAGCACTTGGAAAAATATCGAGATATTTCAATTCATCATCTATGTTCAGGTCTTGGACAAGCGACATGTTTAGCACTTCCCTTATTCTATGGCCTCACTGGTTGTGATAAATCTCTCTTTCTTATACACGGAAAAACGTCAGCTTGGAATTGCACTCCAGACCTCACTGACACACTGATTGCTTTGACAAATGATCCTACGCTCATTAACACAGAGCCTCATATAAACAGAATTGAACGCTTAGTTATACTTGTGTACAAGAAGTGATGCAATGCAGTAGATGTAAATGAAGCAAGATATCAGTTATTTACAACCGGATGCAGGTCTTTGGAGAATATCTCACCAGCCCAGGCGGCACTGTTCCAACATGTGAAACGGGCACTATTACAAGCAAGCTTTTTCTGGAGTAAAAGCAAATGTCCCTATGCAAACTATCCCTGATTTCAAAGGTTGGGGTTAGCGGAAAGATGACAAAGGTGAATGGCAACCCTCATGTAGTACCCTTATGGAGTACTCATCTGCCTGTTCGGTATTATTGCTTTGCAGTTGTGTCAAGTCCCGTGCAGGACGATGTAAGTGCAACGGGGCTATTGTGAGATGCACCAGCCTCTGTAAGTGTGAAGGCTGATGCAATAATAATGGTGATGAAGGCGACATGGTTTTTGTCTCTAAAGTGAATGTCATTATGTTTAGTAAATTTAGGACGATGAATTCAGTTGTACATGAAAATACATACATTCATCTACATCACCTTTAAGTTATATTGTAAATATTGATTATTATTATTATTATTATTATTATTATTATTATTATTATTATTCTTATTATTATTATTATTATTATTATTATTTCTTTCTTATGGTTGCGAAGTAGTGTAGCTATTGCTAATATTATCTAAAATTCATGAATGTCTTTCAGTATTCAACAGTAAAACTCAAATCTAATGATTTGTAAACAAACACGCTAGTCTAGCTTTTTTTCAATTGCTATGTTAAGAACATTTAACAGTTTAGGAAGTATTTTGATTTCCCATTAGTTTAATGAGATTTAAAAAAAAAATTTAATTGTAACATTTTTGTGTTCACTATGAAATTTGTCCTTTCAACTTTGATATAATATGCATAAGCCATTTTTTTCTATATAAAAATCTGGTAAATGGCCCCCCCCCCCCCCACCCCCCCCCCCCCCCCCCCACTCCTTTTTTTTGGCATATGGTTTCGAATTAGTTTAGTTACAAGTGATATTTGAAATGCATAAATATCTTACAAGATTCAATTCTAAAAATCGACTCTGAAGTATTTTGAACATTGTTGTAAGAGAAGACGCTAGTCAACTTATTTTTATCAGTTGCAAATTTCTGTTGAGAACATTTAACAAATTATAAAGTATTTTGATTTTCATTAATCTCATGAGATTAAAGAGTAAAACATTTTTTAATTCATTATGAAAATTTTGTACCATATTTTGATATGTATAATCCATCTATTTTTTTTATAAAAATCTATTAATTGCCCCTTTTCATGATCCTATTATAACATTCTCCTAAAAAATTATTGATATTGTAATACATCGGAAGATCTAAAACATCTGAAATTGTACGCTTTTCAAAACTAATGGCTTATAATTGAAAAATACTGGAATTAATCAAGAGAGGGCATCTATTGTTTCATCTCAATATTACTCAGTCCCCAGGCCTCCTATGTCTTGGCTCCCGGCAGAAATCAATATTTAGTATATGAGGATTATATGGTCCAAATTTGGTGCTTTTGCAACAGTCTGATCCAAACACCCTATTATCCCTCCTAACAGCCCTGACTAATAAATTATAAGACTACTATAGATAATCTTACAAGACTAATACAAAAACGATATACGAACATTTGGTTATATCTCAAGAAAATTTAAGTTTAAAGAAGCGTAAGGATAGAATAAAAGTAAGAGGAAATAAGAACATTTACAGACACAAAAATGGTGGAACCCATTTATTACCTTTAAAACCTTAAAATACCATATAAATATAACCGAAACCTTTAGGGTGGGCCGTTCTAGAGACTGGAAGATTGTACGAAAATGAAAAACTGTCACATCCTCGGATTGCAAACTTTAAACAAGGTGAGACTTGATGAAAACATTAAAAAAAAAGTTGTTGCAATAGAGACCATAATTATATTTGTCAGGTATTTCATTCAAATCCAAAATCTACTTTTGTAAAATAAATAGATATATAAATAAATAAATAAACAATCATACGTTTACTTCGTAAGAAAAATTTGACGATACATTGCGAACCAGCGTTGCATACGTAATTAATTAATAGGAGTTGAGTTTCAAGTGCTTCGTCTCTTTAACCGTATTTTAATTGAACAGAGGTACTTGATAGCTTTATTTGGTTGGAGGCGGGGTTGGGACTGTAATGATTCATGTAATATTATGAGAAAACTATTGATATATCCAAAAAGGAACATCATAATAAAGCCCGCTTACGTTCAGTAAGAAATTCTTTATTTATCCTTGTGTGTGTGTATGCACATAGTATATATATATATATATATATATATATATATATATATATATATATATATATATATATATATATATATGTGTGTGTGTGTGTGTGTGTGTGTGTGTGTGTGTGTGTGTGTGTGTGTTTATATGTTTTAAGCTATGTAATCCTTAATAACAGTCATAAAATAAAACAAAACAAAAAATAATAAGAGACTGGCGAAAAATTGAAGAAAAAACGTTGCATCGGCTTCGTTGTTAACTGGAAGAAATTCTCACTGGAATTTTAGCAGAGTTACAGTTTGTTTTTAACAGCTACTTGCATAGTTGTTTCATTGAAAAAGGTCGTTATGTAAACCAACTTAATGATAATAGAGCTTTATAGTTCTGTGTTACTCGGGCAGTTTGCGGGATTTAAGAAAAAAGGGGATTTTTAAGTGGCAAAAAGTATATATACTTAAGAATAGATTATCCAAGATCTGTCGATATTGTCTAGTGTTTTATTTGGCTTTTCTGTCTCTTACATTGATTAGATAATTGTATCTACAACTTGTGGCCATGTTTATCTTTCTCTCATTTTTTGCTTCGTTTTACTGTTGCATAGCATAAAGTTTATTTCAGTACTTTTTATATCTCTTTGAAACGTATAGTTTTCACAGATACGCTGTATTTGACTGTCGTAACTGTCAACACAAATTTTTAAATGCACTTCCATTTATTCAAGTCTGTATCTCTGTCTTCTTATTTTATAAATGGGTTGTCTAACCTACTTATTTCTGTGCTCTTAGGTAGGCAATGTTAAACACGCACTAAAGCACGCTAACATACATATGAACACACTCACAACAGAGCACACCACGGCGATATCTATACATATACATACATACATGTGTGTTTATATGTATACACACACACACACACACACACACACACACATATATATATATATATATGTACGTATGTATGTATGTATTAATGTCTGTATGTATATATGTATGCGTGTGTGTTTGTTTTGAGGATTTGGGGAAAGTGGACAATAGAAGAGAGGCAGAACTGAATGAGGCTAAAGGAGAGGGGTTATTATAGTAAGCATGAAAATGCATGTAAAGGTGACTGTTGAGGACGGAAGTGGAACAATTAGGAAGTGGAAGAATGGAGAGACTCAAAGAATTGATGAAAGAATAAGTGGAATACAGTGGAAAAGTTATTGAGTTATTGACCAGAGAGTATAAAGTTTGCATATGTCAAAAAATTTACAAAAAATTAATTTATATTATTTATAAACTGCCTCGTGCTGACATCCTGCTACTGAAACTGGAAGTAAATTAAATTAATTTTTCTTGAATAATAGTGATATTGTTTGGTTATGATATTTAGTTCAATAACAAATATTCTTAAACATTCACACCAGATCGAGTAAGTGATTAGAATGTGACAAGTAATTGATGAATTTTTTGGAAAAACGTGTTAGGAAACTTAAAAGGTTCAAAAAGTTTCCTTATGTTTCTTTATGAAAGAATAAAAGGTAATACATGAAACTTCAAAAATTATAAGTTCATAATGTTACTCAGCATACCAGGGAAAGAACATGGTAAAATTTCAATGAGAAAGTAAAACAGATAACAGAAAGCTTAATGATGGAAGAACTGTAGGATTAGGACAGATGTTAAAAATAGACATGTGAGAGTTTTGACAGTAAGATAAAAATCTGTATGTGGAATAGAGCAAATCATCCTGATTTGTGAATTTTATTCGCTATAGCACTTCCTATCTTCATTTTTTTTTATTTGACCAGTTTTACCACTATACCAAAAATATCTTTGACCTGGGGTTTCTGAAACGATATTTTCATTAAAGTACAAAACTTGAAACCAAGCTAACTTAAACATGAATGTGCACCAGTTGAAAATGAGTCATGAGAATTAGTGATCATTGAATTAACCCTTAAAAAACGCCGACTGGACGATTTTACGTCGACATTTCTTTTTTGTCTCTCGGTGCCGACTGGACGTATTTTACGTCGACATACAAAAGTTTTTTAAAAATTCGCAGGAAAAATACTTTTAGGTCTACCAGCCGCAAAACTCTTGAATCACACGCCTTGGGGGATGCTGGGAGTTCACGGATCAAGGTGTTGTTTTGTTTACAATCGTTACGCAGGCGCGCAAGCGCGAATTTCTTTCTTGCCGCACTAAAAGTATCTGTGACACATCTCGGAAATTATTTCGTCACTTTGACATAACTTTTTGTACCATTTTAAATTAGCCGTTACATGAAGTATTATATATGAAAATGTTGCGCATTTTTATGAAAATACACAACAAAAAAATACTCATGATTGTGCTTTTATCAGTTTTGAGATATTTTCATATAAATAACGATAAGTGCCAAAATTTCAACCTTCGGTCAACTTTGACTCTATCGAAATGGTCGAAAAACGCAATTGTAAGCTAAAACTCTAATATTTTAGTAATATTCAATCATTTAACTTAATTTTGCAACTAATTGGAAGTCTCTAGCACAATATTTTCGATTTTATGGTGAATTTATGAAAAAACTTTTTCCTTACGTCCGCGCGGTAACTCTTCCGAAAAAATCATACATGCGATTGTGGTAATGTTTGTACCATTTTAAATTAGCCGTTACATAAAGTTTTATATATGAAAATGTGCGCAATTTCATGCACAATACAACTAAAAACAACCCATGGTTGTAGCTTTTATCAATTTTGAAATATTTTCATATTAAAAATGATAAGTGACAAATTTTCAACCTTCGGTGTCAAATTTGACTCTACCGAAATGGTCGAAAAACGCAATTGTAAGCTAAACCGCTTATATTCTAGTAATATTCAAGCATTTACCTTCAGTTTTCAACAAATTGGAAGTCTCTAGCACACTATTTCGATTTATGGTGAATTTATGAAAAAAATAACATTTTCTTTACGTCCGCGCTGGTACTCTTCCGAAAAAATCATACGTGCGGGGGGATTGTGGTAATGTTTGCACCATTTTAAATTATCCGTTCATAAAGTTTTTATATGAAAATGTGCGCAATTTAATGTAGAATTCAATAAAAAATAATTGAAGGTTGTAGCCTTTCTCATTTTGAAATATTTGCATATAAATCACGATAAATAGAAAAAAACCACGTTCAGTCAACTTTGACTCTACCGAAATGGTCGAAAAACGCAATTGTAAGCTAAAACTTTTACAGTCTAGTAATATTCAGTCATTTATCTTCATCTTGAAACAAATTCGAAGTCTCTAGCACAATATTTAGATTTATGGTGAATTTAAAAAAAAAAAATCTTTCCTTCTCTCAGCACGCAGATTCTCAGCCACAAATCTCCGAAAAAAAAATGCGTACGTTCCATTCTCGGAATATTTGCTCCGTTTCATATTAGGCATTTCATAGAGTTTTTATATATGAAAATGTGCGCAATTTTCATGTAGAATAAAACGAAAAATATTTGAAGGTTGTAGCTTTTCTTATTTCCGAAATAATTGCATATCAAAAAAATATATATATAAAAAATTCGACATTCGGTCAACTTTACCTAGTCAGATATGGTCGAAAACTGCATTTGTAAGCTAATATTCTTACAGTATAGTAATATTCAATCATTTGTCTTCATTTTGAAAGAAATTGGAACTCTCTAGGACAATATTTAGATTTATGGTGAATTTATGAAAAAAAATATCTGTTTACGTCCGTGCGTTACGAATTCATGCATTATTTTGTGATATATTTTCTCTGTGTTGCTTTTATATCGTTTTACGATGTGTTATATACCACAATGATCGCAATTTAGTGTACATTACAACGAAAAAGAAGTAACTCGTTTACCTTTAAGCGTTTTGCGCACAGCGCGATTTGAATACAATTAGATATGAAATTTCGTTTTTGCGCTATCATATATCGCATTATTTATATATGATAATGATAATTTTTTTCATTTCTGATGGTTGCATACTAATCTTCAGCCAATGACAAAAAAAGGAGCCAAAAATGAACTCTCAATCTTGAAAACTAAGCGCGCGTGAATTTTTGAAAAAAATATTTTTTCTGCTTCGGCGCTCACTCTGAAACACCTCCGGCACACGGGAGACATTTTTTTTTTACCGCTTCGGCGTTTAAGGGTTAAGGTAAGGTAATTTTCTGTTTTCACACTATGCTCTTCTCCCTTTCGTCCCAAGCTACAAGAACCGGGGTCGAGAACGACTATAGTCGTTGTATACAAGGTCAGTCAATCAGTTAATCCTGGTATAGGGAGCATATTAATTGGTATCCCTGTCGATTTTCATATAAAAAAAACATGACTGAAATGTTTCATGTGTTTCCTTTTTCTTCACTTTCAATGCGCCAACCGACTTTTTTCTTTACTCTTCCTTTGTTCTGGTTACAAATACAATATTGTTTATCAGTTGTATTCATAAGGAATTCAAACAAGAGAGCATTAGTACCTAATATTGTTGAGGTTCAGCTGAATTGATTTCCGTTGCTATTTCTTTCAGGTTATTAAAATCCTAGTGTTATACTTAACCTACTTTATTAATAATATAACAATAAGTTAATAACAAATAAATATAATGATGCGAGAACCAGCTCGCTGTGGGCTGCAGAGCAAATGTGGGGCAAGAGACAATGTATCGATATTTCACTGTATCGTCAAGTTTCTTCTTTGATGGCAGACCGATGCGTCAGAGTCCTTTGTACCATCTCCCTTTTTGGCCTCTTCAAGTCAACCTCTGTGCGGGAGAGTCCTTCTGAAGTCCTATAAATGCGGCAGCATTGTAATAGGATTTGTAATAGGATTCGCAAGGAATCTCGCCGAAGGCCTTCGTTTCTCTTCTTCTTTCTTTTCATCTTTTCCATCTTCTTCGTCTTCCTAATCAGGGGATGAATTCAAGAGAGCTTGGAGAGAGAGAGTACGGCGGCGGTCGTAATCATAATCCAGAGGTCAAGAGCTTTGGGTCGGTTGCCTTTGAGGTCAACTTGTCAGAAGATCTTCAGAAGTGCACGTTCTGAAGAGGATCTGGCGCTTCTTCTTCTTCTTCTTCTTTTCTTTTTTTTCTTTTGTAGTTTTCTGACTTTTTTTAGGTGATATTTATTATTTTTTTAAGAGGAGAGCAATTGAGCATTGATTAGGAGTAACCAGGAGAAGAGATTAAAGGCCGAAAACAATAAACGATCAACGTGAGATCAGCTATAACAGAAATAATTTAACAAAATAAAATTCAGTGAACGAAATAAACCCTGAGAGTTAAAACAACAGAATGATAAAATTTATAAGGTAAAACGGCTTCATTCCCAGCCATTTGGTTTTGTTCTTAATTTAGGATTGGCGATTCTTTTAACAATAAAGTCATCTGTGAAATGTAGGGGAAAATGGAAATTCGTTGATTCACGAGACAACTGCTTCCATGTTCTTCTTGGAATGGTATTAGATAAAAAAAAATCTTTCTACACTTCTGGGTTGCTCTTAGCTTCACCAGCAGAGAGGATCTTGCGGCTGGCGATCTTCAGCTTCTTGCTGGCGATGGGGGAGATCTTGTTGAGGGAGTTCTCCATGAAGTTGTTGTCGTTCTTGCCGCCCTTCGTTGTCTTGTGAATGGTTCCGTCCACCTGTGGAAAGAAACGGGCAAGAATGAAAAAAAGAGAGGTTATTATATCCAATCATTATTAACCAATTCTGCAATTTTTTTCTTTTGAAATTACTGATATGCCAAGGTACCTACGACGCGCTCAAGCGTAACTGGAAACTCCAAGAACTAGGGATTAAAGAAGGAAAACAAAAATGAACCTTATACAATTTCTTCTACGTAAGTCATTTGCTTTATGCTACCCACGATTTCCGTAAGTGTTACTGGAAACTTCCGGAGCTGGAGGGACTCAAATGAGAGCAAAAATGAGTCTTACACAAATTTTTGTACTGAAGTTCCTGAGGTTCCAGGCTAGCTAAGATTGGAAACCTTTTTTTTTTTTTTTTTCTACTGAAAATGATACCTAAGACTCTCATAGGTGTTATTGGAAACTTGTTTGCTACTGAAAATACTGATGTTCCAGGCTACCTACGACGAGCGTAAGTATAACTGGAAGGCGAACAAAAGTATAAACCTCATACACACCTGGACGATGGATGGGCGGGCGATGTAGAGGTTGGTAACCTTGGCCTTCCCACTCCGGGACACGAGGAGGGAAAGTTTACCTGTGATTTCGGGTGTGGTGGCCTTGGCTTCTCTCAGCAAGGCGGATTTCCCCTGTCCGAACTGAATGCGTAGATAAGAAAAAAGTGAAGGGTTAGTTTCAGAGGGACATTTCTAAGTGACTGATTTGGCTTCACTTTATTATGTAGTATATGCATTAAACCATATAAATTTGAAAGAAATTGAAAACAAATAAGTGTCCAAACCTGTAACTGCTTTACGCGAGGTGAGTCATAGAAAGGTTTATGTTATATTACAGCTAATTTAATTCTGCAACCTAGTGGTAGTTTAGATATATTACTGGGGTACCCAGCTGAATTTATGGTAAGTTAGTTAAAGTTTACGAATTTCAGGATTTAACAGTTTCACAGTGTTTACTTGATCAAATTAAGGCGTTATTTTTAATTGGTTTTAGTTACTAACAATTCAATCTTTATTATTACTCTTAATCTAGTTTATGTCTCTGTTTAATTAGTTAGTTTGTTTATCTGTGGTTTATCCCTTCTAATTAACGTTTAAGTTTATGTTTATAAAGCTGCAGATAGATAAATTTATTTCGTGAATGGTTCATCCTTTCATATGATAACCCAGGATTCATATTAATATTTTATTACTTGGTTAGTTTGGTTGAGTGTGCTGAACAGTTTATTGATTTGGTTTAAGTTATTACCTCTTGACCAGTTTAGGTTATAGTTAGTAAGATAGTAAGATAGTTTAGGTTATACGGGCGATGCCATTTCAGTTAATAGTTGTTACATTAAGTTTAGCCAGTTTTATTATTTACTTGTGAACTTATTTTCGTTATGACCACCGACTGGCGGGTTTTGAAATAGTTTAATTAAGATGTTACTTTATATAATAACTATTAATTTAGTTTGGTTTTTTTATTAGTGATTATGTTTATATAACCATTAAGGATAAAGATCCAGCATTGGCCATTACTAGTTAACTAATTATCTTCCGGCTGGTTAATAAGTGTAAGTTATGCTTGTGAATCAGTTTAGTTTACAATTGATAATATGCCATTCAGTTCATTGGCGATAATCAAGGTTAAGTCAAGCGTGACGAATCCGCTCAGGTTGTAAATGATTAGTAATTTCAGATTCAGGGTTTGCGAAGCATTAGTATAAAATCTGTTAAAAAAAGAAATGCCATTTAAAAAGATTTCCCATATGTTTTATCTCAAAACGAGTCTTGGATTCTTCTTTAGTATAATTCATAGGGCTTGATAATTGTCAGACGATTTCTTCGATACCCAGTGAAAAATACAGTTTTATTATGGAACGGGAAATATTGCTTACGTCATTACAAGTCTGAAGTTGGTGCTCATTTACATATTTTAACTTCTTTTGCAATATGATCAAATATTGCTTTGACTGTGATTTCTTGCGTTTAGAGTACATGTTAAAAACTATTGGAATTTTTGTTCGTATTCAGGAAAACTTTTCTCTAGTCCTACAGGACCACGATTTTCCTTTTTTTCCTTACTTGAATATTCAAATCATCTTTGGAAATGAGAGAATTCCATGTTTTTTTGTTATTACCTTCTTCAATTTCTCTAAATTTGGGTTAGACCGGAAGAACTAGACTACTACTTACTTTTCTGTTCATTGAAAGCTCAACTGGTCCAAGGGTGAACTTGGCCCTCATTTCCTTTCCTCCCTTCTTGTTGACGACAATAACGTCGCCTTGTCGCTGAAGAGAAGCGATACCTTTGACGGTGGCTCGGGAGGTGCGTGGCTGTAACGAAAAACAATATTACGAAAATGACCTGGTCATTCCACCCTGAATGTCTTTTCCCCTGCCCGAGATCACAGTGATGAAACTTCGGCAAAGGATTTCCAGAACTTGTAGAAAGAAGTGAGAACTCTGAATGACTAATAGACTAATAGCTCATTAATCATTAACTTTAAATTTCTTAAATTACAAGATTTTGTTGAGAACATAGAATGTACTGAATGGGTTATCATGACAAAGGCAAGATGAAGGTTGGCCAGGTTAGAAACTTGTTTCGCTCATTTGCTTACCTTTGATGAACCCTTTGTTGATCTCTTGGATTTCTTTCCGCCTTTCTTTCCAGATTTCTTTCCCTTCTTTCCAGCCTTCTTGGGATTCTTCTTTCCTCCCTTCTTGCCTCCTTTCTTCTTCTTTCCTCCCTTCTTGCCTCCTTTCTTGGCAGCACCCTTCTTATTGCTCTTAGCTGGCGTACCACGACGGGAGACTTCATCCTGGTTAGCGGGATCCTCTTCTTCGGCTTCGCGGGCAACTCGGACGAGAGATTCCTGGAAAGGATTATAAATTTAGACCTAATGTGGTGAAAAAATCTTTGTTTTATACATTATCTATAGTTTTTTTTACAGTGTCCTGACAGAAAGCGACAATGTAAGTTGACCTAAGTCATTTTCAGGTTACTTGGAGAATAATTGACTTTCCCTGACAAGGTTACTGACCTCTTCGACTTCGTCGTCTTCCTCAAGTTCATCCTCGTCTTCCTCTTCTTCAGTAATCTCAAAGGCTACGATTTCTTCCACTTCCCTCTTCTCAACTTCATGGACAGGTTCCTCCCCTTCAACTTCATGGTGCGCCACCTCTGGCACTTCTGGAACACCTAGGTCGACCTCGTCTAAATTAAGATTCCTTGGATGCTTTCCCTTCTTCTTGTCCTTGCCAGGTTTTTTTTCGGATTTTTTGCCTTTATTACCTGATCTCTTCCTGCAGGACACGAGAGGAATTGTTAGTTAAAAGAGCAAACCGAAAGGTTATTACAGAGAACATGAACAAAGGCCGATAAAATTAATTTCCCCTTTAAATTTCATGAATGCGGACTGGCAGAGCCAATTTCCCTGTTATATTTCATGAGTCACCGATGTCAAGTTATTTCCCTCACTTCTTATTATCCTTTGACTTCGAAGGCTTGCCGCCCTTTTTGTCCTTTTTGCTCAGTCCAACCACAAGAGGGTCGAACTGGCTGCGGGCGTATAAGTTGAGTCTACGAAGGAAGGTGTCCATGAAGTTGTTGTAACGAGCCTGGTCTTTGGCGTCAATGGAAACAGCCTTTTCCTCGCCGACGCTTTCCTTGACATTTTCCCCGCGGGCACCTGCAAAGCGCAACGACAACAAATGATCTCGGATACCGAAAATAAAACTAAGACAGAGACACGTGTGTGTACCTCCGTTTGGTTGCATATCAGTAGCAAAATATTTCATAGGAACAGGGCGAAACAAGATCATTCAGGATTTAAAATAGGTTTGATGATGCTCCGATGAACGTGATGTAGATTTTCATGTGTGTGACCAAGTAATGCAGAAATATCAATAATGGTTGAATCAGGCTAATACTTACGAGCTTCACGGTTACTTTGGCGTTCCTCCTCGGCTTCAGCAACTGTAGGAGAGAAAAGAGTACTTATCTTAATCCACTGTCCACCTCTGTATCGCTATCTCTCACATACTCGCACATGTATTTGCATGGACAGCTCCATGCACAAACACAAACGCACGAAAACGAGCGTGCATGACTGACTATTAAGCCGCATTTACCAACTATTTCTGGTCTTAATAATACATATTGTATACCTCCTTCGTGTCAAAGTTATCATTTTCACCGTGGCTGATTAAACACACGTCGTCACTAGCTATAAAATTCCATTGTATTTAATAATGTAGTTTTGAAATAAAAGAGATTTGTCCATTTTCCCATAATTGAATGAATGACTCTAAGACAAAAATGGTAGACAAATAAAGAGATCGACTGCTTACAATCACCGTCGTCGAAAAGGTCAGCCAGCATTCGGGCCATCTCTTCATTCTTTATGTCAAGGACTCCGTCGTCGTCAAAGGCTTCGTCGGAGAGTTCGCCGACGGGGTCTGCGTCTACAGGGGCGGCTTCTTGGGCACGAATCTGGACGGCAAAGACCGCCAGACCCGCCACCACGGCGAGCAGAAGGCAACGCATCTGAGGAAGAAGCAACAAGAGATATTGACGAGTGATGTAATGACGTGCCTAATATGCTGTTTGCTTGTGCATGTTCGTGTATATATGAATGTGTATGCAACGCAAGTGCATATGTATTCAATACACGTACCGGATGTATATTCTGTTCATATGTATATATATAGCTATATATATATATATATATATATATATATATATATATATATATATATATGTGTGTGTTGTGTGTGTGTGTGTGTGTGTGTGTGTGTGTGTGTGTGTGTGTGTAAGTATAGTGAGCGTACTTCCGCTTGTTTGTACATTTTTATAGATATCTGTGTCTTTATTCTTAAATATATGAAAGAAAATATGAAAGAACTTAATATCATTTGAAATAAACTCGCTGACTTGTTCTTAATCTGTAACAATGAAACGACGTCTTTTTGTACTTTTTATACCAGAGAATTCGAAATCGTGACTGTTTTCTTTATTCTGTTTTTTCTTCATTTGAACTTTGGTTTTCATCGTGTTATGTAATGCGTATCTTCATAATGGGGATTGTCTATTCGTACGTGTAAAAATACTGGCGCTTACAAATGTTTATACACAAGCACAAAAGTGTTCTTATTTGCACTTGCGCGACTTTTCATATATAATGTATTTACACCAATATTATATATATGTTTGTATATATACATGTATATATTATATGTATATATATATATATATATATATATATATATATATATATACGTATATATATATATATATATATATATATATATATATATATATATATATATATATATATATGCAAGCAACTGGATGTAATGAGAAAAAATATTTACTATAAAAGCTTACTTAAAAGGTAACACATGCACGAGCGTATACAGACACTCGCATATATATATATATATATATATATATATATATATATATATATATATATATATTATATATATATATATATATATATATACACATATATATATATATATATATATTATATGTGTATTATTGGTGTGTAAGTTCGTCTTTCAGTTGAAGGGTTTTTTTTATTCTAGCCATTACAAGAAAATATCAAAGAAAAACAAAATGCAGGACGTAATTGTCGTCTCCTGTTTAGGGTGAATCATGCAGGAGTTTATTTACCCCAACAACAGGCGGATCTATAAAAAAATACATCATGTATTTTCTCAATCTTATGAAAATAGAAATGGTATCTACCGCTCTTGCACAATATTTGAAACATAGGATGCCCGTTCTGCCATTAAAATGAGTGAGAGGAGAGAAGAGAGCGAGAGATTTGAGAGAGATGGGTATGCATTGCATAACAGACTTTTGTTCTGATAACTTGACTCATAGCCTAAGGAACTAGGCTATCACAACTATTTGGCTCTTTTTCAGATTTACAGTTACTCTGGGTCCCGGCTTGAGCATGTGCACGATCGATGGTACGTACACACATACGTACATACATACATACTATATATATATATATATATACAAACATAAATATTGTATATATATATATATATATATATATATATATATATATATATATATATATATATATACAGTTAAGAGATATTTTGTTCTTAAATTTCTATGTATATTAACGATGCAAAAATAAAATCTATCAGGAATATAGCATATGAAATCTGTAGCTTCTTTTTTTCTGCCAAACTTCTTGATAACTGCACAAGGGACTGACATAACATTTGAGCCATTACGCGATTTTGAACTAAATGCTAGGTTCAATCCTGGCATTATTTACGAAATGCGGCAATGAATTAGCAAAGTGAAAAGTAACATTTCATAAGATATCGGCTATGATTTGAATGATATTAAACTGTATAGCTTCTGAAATTGAACACTGAAATTTTTTTAAAAATTATTATCATAAAAGCTTGAACGTGCTAATATTGCAAGTTACTATCTCTCATCTATCATATATATATATATATATATATATATATATATATATATATATATATATATATTATAATATATATATATATAAGAGCAATTACATAAACGACAATTCTTTTGCTAGTAACCTCCGTTAGCAAAACAGCAAAACAAAGTACAACAATCTACACAATTATTCTGCCAGGTGTCGCAATGTCTTCGGAATACGTAAAAGTAATGCATCTCTCAGCAATCATTGTTTGAACGTTTGCTAATTACCCCTGGATTTCTATACAATACATTTTGTGCGAAACGGTTCTGGAGTGAGCCGAGTCCAGTATTTTCTGTGTTTGTAATCGTTAGCGAAACAATTTAGTTTTTCGTCCGAGTAAGAACGTCGTTATTTTAAGGCAAAGTTATGTGAACGCAATGATAAGGTTTTTCCAAAGTAGATCCATTGGACACAGATGATGATGATAATGACTCCCATCATATCGGGGGTCAAGCGCCGCGAACAGTTTCCTTTTGACGAACCAGACGTCAAGTCCCGGACAATATGCCTCACCAGTTGGCAGTCAAGCCGGCAACTCACTGACAATATTCTACAGTCACTGTTTACTACGCACCTCTTTACACTCCCGAGTCCTCCGAATAACTGAAGCTGGTCAACGATCGGGGTTCGTTTTATAGGTGAACTACAGAAATAGGCCAACTTAGAATTCACACAAGAGAAACTTTTGTCGGTGCAGGAACCTGTTCATATTGAGGTCAAACCCCAGAAGGAACAGTTAAGTCTCTTCCCTATGGAGGAGGATGAGCACTTGGGGGGAGGTCGGGGTTAGTCGGAGGGCCCGAGGAATAGGTGCGTGGGGCGCCTTTGTCGGGGGATGGGGGTGGGGAAAGCTGTAATGGAGAAGAACAGAACATGATCCCCATAACAATTGGCATCCGAACATATTATCGTCTGCAACGACTCATCTGCAAAGTCCAGCATACGAGACTCTTAGATTCTATCGCTTTTATCTGCAGTTGAAGTTTGGACCGATACCGTGAAATTGATAGCGTCTCCCAAAGTTTAACTTCAAAGTAGGGCAGTAAAAGCAAAGGTGTTGTTAGTGAATGCGTATGTTTGTTATGACGGTAGCAATGGATGAGTTGAATGCGGTCGCTGGTTATGTTCGTTCGTTCCTTCGTTCGTTATTCTGCGCTGGAAGAGTTGATGGCCCCGCCTCCCGAATCTGGACTTGAGGCTCCTTCCTGGAGTCAGTGGTGGATATCATCCGGCAAGGGTAGGGAGTGTGGGTATATCTCTTCTCTCTCTCTCTCTCTCTCTCTCTCTCTCTCTCTCTCTCTCTCTTTATGTTATAATAGAAAATAACGTTTAGTTGATTTATATTTATGTGAAAGCAGACGCAGAAGAAGTGCAATACATTCAAAACAATTCCGGAATGGGTTTGCAAAACTGAAGATGCAAATATATGCTTATAACCCTGTAGTGTAGCCAAACACTTAGTGTAGATAACTGAGTAAAGGAAAGCAAACCATATGTTCTCGCAATGAAGAAATCCAAGTATCTCTAACCCAGAAGAAAGTTTTTCATTTATCTTTCATTTCGCGTATTTATTTCTCCCTTTATGGCACATCTGAGGATTTCTCGGAAGCTCAAGGAAGCTTCAATATTGTATTCGATTGTCTTCCCTTCTAACAGACTCTTTTCTTCCTCATCGTAGCGAAGCAGAAGAAGCCGCTGTGATGTTGTGCTGCTTCGAAAACAGGAATATCGTCGCGTTCAACGATACTGTTTCAGCAAAACTAGATGATTGAGAAGCACTGTAGGTTCTTGTCTCTGTTGAGCTGAAGGATATGGTCGTGGTACCGTTTGCAGAAGTGTATATTGTCTTCTTGTAACTGGTGGATATTGTCCAGTCGTGTGGGGTGGCATATGATCCATTCTCTCATGTGGGATGTGGCATATTGTTCTGCCTTATTATCATGGCTGCTGGCGGCACTGTTTTGTGTCGTATTATCCAGAGAGCTATTTAGGTCTTGTGGGATATTGTCATATCTTTGTGGATATTGTCATGCGTTTTGTGGATATTGTCTTCTGTAATATTATCACGGAGGCGGCGGATATTGTCATATAATTCTAAAAAGGATGTCTTTCTGGATATTTTCAGAAATTCATGGATATTGTCATGGATATTATCTTGCGGAATATCACCAGGGAAAGATGGCATATTGTCATATATTGCATTTCTAGGAGGGGAGATGCCATGTATGATATTGTTATGCAGTGACTGATGTAGCCCCGTGTTCTATATTTGAGTAGAATGTGTCTCGTTGGTTATTGTCGTAATAAGCTATATGTATGAGAATGGTGTTGCCTCGCACGGTTTTCATCATTATTGTTAGTCATCACCAACAACCCCGGATCAGTTTAGAGGGCCCCTACAGAACCTCATCCGGTCCATCTGTTACAGTTTATTATAGTTTTTAACAACTTTTTTATACTTTAAAAATTTCCATAAATACTTTCTTGTTGTAGGATTATTGAGGCTAGTTATATTGCCAATCTCAAAACTGCTATTATGGGATCTTTCCTAGATAGTGACCCCAAGGGTTTTCGGTGGTCCTTATCTAGGATTGTGTAATATTTCTTTGGGTCATTATCTTTATGATATTTACAGTCTTTTGTTTATATTTTTACGGTAATCCCCAACTGGGCTTGTACTAAACACGCCGTAAATGTGGATATATTCCGGGCTAAATCTCGTGGGGATCACTCTCTTGGATAGATCCCTATTATGAAGTGCAATATACTGTCAGGGAATCATTCCAGTGGCTAACACTTCTTTCTCTTTCCGGACGGGCAACGACATCATTCTCTATCCAGAGATAATGAGTTTCATCGAGAGCCAAATAACTTTCTTATGCAGGTGTGACAAGTTTAAGCATTAGCTGGCAGTGCTGGGTGATGACGTCTCTCGTCTTGTACAGGTCGTAGTTGTTAACATTCCTGACTGCAAGCGCTAAAAGGAAATAACGCGGTCTCCCTACTGGCTGATGGGACTGTACTGACACAGAAATATTTTGAATGTCACTTGAATCATTATACTTCGTGTTATTTATGCAGCCTCGTTCGATTCATTATTTGCTGTATTTCACTGGACGTGCGAGCAGGGTCACATACATTTACTTCATCCTAACCACAGAGCAGTTACGGTTGTGGTTGATTTCAGAATTTACCTTTCTTCTCAGTTTAGGGAGTTACAGAACCATTAATTCTGATTTTTTATATCTAATCGTTGAACATGACCACTGAACGTGACCAGGATGAGCGTGCATACTTTAGAGAATGGATTGCTGTCGAAGTCTTCTTATGTATTTTTCAGTTTTATGATTCTCTCTCTCTCTCTCTCTCTCTCCTTAGCCTGGAATCTGCAGTCATTTTCGGTGCTGTGTTTGTACCCAAACATTATCAATGAGGGAAAACGAGCCAAGATAATTGTTGCTGTTTTAAAGGTTAAAAACGGACGTAACCTGAATAGACTTTGAGTAGTGACATCTCTATCAATCTCCACGTTTAGACTGCTTTCTTTTTGCGAGGTTACAATTACTAACTCCGCAAAATTAGGAACAATCTCTTGACATGAGGAAAAGTCCGTGGTATCTGAGATATCATTTTCTCACTTTTCGGTAAGTGTAGCCTGATTGAAGGGAGTTCCTGTTCTTCCATGTGCGGTAGCTATGGCATACGAGATGTGGCATGCTGTTGTCTTCAACGGGTGGTAACCTTGCAAACAAGTTCTGAAACCCGGGCTGTGTCATGACCTCTTTATCATGGGCTTCTGGATTCTTGGACGCGAGTTCCCTTGCTGGAGGGGGCGTTCCGGTGCACTTTCCTTTCTTTTGTTATTTTTCTTTTCTGAGTCGAAGAATGCATTTCGACTTTGTCATTAGAGATGAAAGGTTGCACTGAGGATTATGAAGAAATTGCCTTTCTCTTTACTTAAATCTGTTTCCATTGCTTCCTTTGAAATTCCAAGCCGTCATTACTGTGGTCCCCAGTTGAGATAACCTACCTATTAAGAACCGTCTGCCTTCCTGCATAATATAAGGGCTCCATTATGTCAGCCGGTTTACGAGTTGTATTAATTTTTTTAGGATCAGTTTATGGGGTCTTTGAATTATTTTGCTTTTAGAGACTGTAAAAGTATTAACTATGTTACTGTGAATTTTTGTATTCTGGTTACTCTCATGACTGTACAGTTTTATTTTGTATTGCAACACTCCTATGATTAAGATGATCTTTAATGACATATTTTAACCTTTGCTATGCGATCAATTAAATTATGAGTTATGACAAACTCTCTTGATCTTTAAAGCCTTGTTTTAGAATTCTCTGTCTGAAACTCTTTCTTCTGAAACTAAGTGTAAGAGTTCCCAATTCAAGGGTGCAATTGGCCTACCCTTGCCTAATACAGAAACATAGAAGATGTGACTATACTCTTTATTTTCCATCTGTCCATCCGCCTGTGGTGTTTTCGCATCGTATCACTGCGTCAGGCTGTAAATAGTTACGCTTTGTTTAAGTTTTAGGTAAATAAAAGAATATCTGGCTGTACATTTGCAACTGAAAAGTGTTTTAATAATTTACTGTATGCTAATTACACCGTTAAGATTCGAAATAGGATATTATTTAAAGCCCGGGACTCAGTGTTACCATGCGCAAACACCACAGGCGGATGGACAGATGAAAAAAAAAAAAAGAGTATAGTCATTCTCTTGACTGTAGAGACTGGTTTGCAATAAATGTCGGAGAAACCTAGAATGTAACTACCGTGCATTTTTTTCTAAAGCTTACAGTAGATATTATTACGTAATGGTATTTGATAAATAAACTTCGTTGCTTGTTGGGGAAAAAATGTGCTCAGAACAATCCCTCGGCCATTGAGCGTCATTTGTTTCTTGTTTTGATGTCAGTCCTTGCCAATATTCTGAGTGCCTCCAGAAGATAAGGGACATCGCTGTTTCTGTTTCCTAGTTATATAGCAAAGTGATACACGATAGCGGTAACACAATGACGACATTTTGGATATTCATGATAACATGTTTTCAAACCTGTATTAATTTCCAATACATGGTAATACTTGGTATGATATTCGACTTTTTTTTTGTACAAAAAGACCAAGAATTGCGTATGGGGCTATCTATATCTGAAGGGGTGATAACTGTAATCCTGAACTCTTCAAATCTTGTTTTACTCCTGATGGAATATTCTTATTCTGGCTGTAGTTGCCAACTGCATTTCAGGACTGTTTTATACACACACACACACACACACACTACACACACACACACACACACACACACACACACACACATATATATATATATATATATATATATATATATATATATATATATATATATATATATATATATTAGGCAGCACTGCTCAAAATGTTGGTTTACTTCATTTTAATATTTAATCTCTTGATTTACATCATTGTCAAAAAATACTAGGGATTCGCCATCTTATCGTCTATAAGCTCTATTTTAATAGAGAGAAAAGGGAGCATCGTCTAGGGCGGTTGTGCCGAAGCACCACGATGTCACCCTGCAAAGTATCAAAGATGTGGCAGTTTGAGTGAGATTGTTGCTGATATGATCACCAATTCTAGCAACCTGCTGTCAAGTAGTATGCACCATGGCCTTATCTTTAGTTTCTCTTTCAATTCTCTTTCTCTTTCGGACCTCTTACGCAGAATGGGGCTAAGGGTACACAGACCTGGACTGAAATTAATATTATCTTCATTTGTTAGAGCTAATGACATTATAGTTTGTTAGAAAACTGCTCCTGGACAATCAATCCTAAATGATTTTTGACATAGGTGAGCGAAAAACATTCATTTGACTCCTTTTCAGTGAATACTTATATTGGTTTACTCTAACTTTTAATTCCTTAGTCGCCTGGCACTAATAATATGGATCCCGTCCATACACTTAATTTTATATACGAAATTGCTACTCTGCAGAGGACAATATCTTTTAAACAGTATTTTTTGCAGAGTTGCTACGTGAAGAGATCGCATTTCCAGTCAATATTTGTAACAATCATGTGAAGGACATAAAACCGGTGAGAGAAGGCAGACACCCCCTGTGTTCAAAACCTTGGTTGCTTGGCCACCACCCGGCGTAATCAGACTGAATATGGTCCTCGAGGTGACCCAGCTGGCAAATAAGGAGGCACATATATTTCAGACTATTAAGTAAAACTGTTATTAGAAGTAGCTGTTACGGAAATTAATTGTGGATGTTGAATACATTTAAAGAAAAAGAATTAATCAGTTAAAATTATGTAAATTAATTATATGTATATTTGATGTGGGGTGAGAGAAATGAAAGAGCAAGAAATGGGGAGATGGAAGAAGTGGTATAAAGGTCAGGATGGGTGAGACAATGGGTCAGAATATTAATAAATGGTTTCACCATGTGGCCAGAATGGAGGAGGTCGGTGCAAGGAGGCTAGAACTGGACTGTCAGGAAAAAGATAATGTTAGATAGCGGTGTGGCAGAAATATTAGAGCAGAAAGGTCTGCATAACCAGGAAGGAGAGTGTAAGTAACACAGAGGTTAACGGCATTAAGTGCAGAAGGGTTAGATACGTTGCTGATTAAGCTGTTGTATACGTGATATAACACTAGGCCCATCCTTGATTCTGCAGTTATAGCATGAATGTGGCACGGACTCAAGTTCTTTTTCTCTGGAGCCACCCTTATCAGGGAGAAGAGCTCAGTGCTGAAAAATGGAGCCATTCGTGTTAAGGAATTGGGTTAATGACCCGACAGAGCTGGATTCACTTCCTACTGAGAATTAACAGCAAAGAACAAAAGTTAACATAGCTTAGCCAATGGTTACTCGTTGTTCTGTGAGAAGATTCCGGGTTTTTATGCCGAGAGAAGACAGGAACCATCAACTTTCCAGCTCTCGTAATCGATATGTTAGCGAATGCATGATTTTTATTAACAATATGCACCGTTGGTAAAGGGAAGTGGTTTTTATCAAAAGATTTTTAAAAGGATTTATCGAAATGGAAAAGTGGAGCATGAAAAAATGACCGTAATGGGTGCACATGTATAAAATTATTTAATGGAAGGAACCATTTTCCAGAGCATCAGCATCGAAAATTTTGAATTCTTTACTTTGATATATGTAAATTGTTTCTATACATGAGGTCAACTTGATTTGACGAGAGAGAGAGAGAGAGAGAGAGAGAGAGAGAGAGAGATCTAACCCAGTAAATTATGCATAAGAAATGTATTTTTATTTTAGCATGTATTTGTATCTGACCGAAGGAGGGGAGAAAAGAGAATGAGGATAGGAAAAAATAGAAGAAGAAGAAGAAGAAGAAGAAGAAGAATATATGATGCTGAGGAAGAAGCGAACTGAGAGTTGTTGTCAATGCCATTTGAGAATGTCGACCCACCATCTTCTCTGCGTTGACTGGGAAGCAAGTTTTTTTTCTTTCTCTCTCTGGTTCCGGATTTTTTTCCCGGTGAAGCAAAGAACGAAAGACATGAAAAGTGCTTCAGTGGAATCGTGTCTTCAGGTACTGAGCAGGATCACGGAGTCATTGACAAGTGAATGAAACTTTCAATGGCCATTTCGCCCCATGTTCATCCTCCCTGATGCTGTTTTTTTCCATTTTTGGGGGGAGGGGGGTGTGGGGTTGGGTGGAGGCAGGGGAGGATATTTTGGGCATCCTTCATGCTCAAAATCCTATTTACACATGATTTTTTTTTTTTTTTTCTTTTTGAGAGGGTCGGGGTGGGCGGCCGGGGATATTTTGTCATCATTCAAACGGAAAATCCTCTTTACTCATAGACAAACAATTGACATTTGAAAAATATTCTTCATTAATAATACGTCAACTGCAGCTAAGTAATTTTTATGTATGTTAGCGCCTGTATAAAAGCAAGCGTTTTTAAAAATTATGTATGTGGAATACCCGGAAACAGTATTCCAATTTCCAACCTACATAAAATGAGGCTTTTTTTTTTATTACTGAACATATTTGGAACAACATTTTTCTTCCTTCGACCAAACAGGAGATATCCTTTTTTCTGAACCCAGATGTGGTCTTTTTTCTGAATACTGTTGCTATCATGAAGCAATCTCTTAATTTATCTAATAGAAATAGGAAATAAATTCGTTAATCAAATAATTAATGAATTAAGCAGCTCAAAATTCAAATAATCTTTGAAAACAAATAATCAGACAGATACGTGATGAGAGAGAGAGAGAGAGAGAGAGAGAGAGAGAGAGAGAG
>NC_087201.1:109065149-109110149 GCF_015104395.2 Macrobrachium nipponense
ACCACTGGAAATGCATAGATACACAGTCACATCGCCACCTAGCACTTATTTCTCCAGTAATAAAAAGAAAATACAAAAACGAAATACGAAAAAGGAAAAGTCTTGAATGACATCATGGAATACGACCCGGAGGCAGACTTTTGACAAAAATACCACCAAATGAAGATAAACTCACTTCCAGTCATCCTTTAATAAATTCTGTCCATGTTTGACAAAATGACGAAGATATCATATTCCTGGCAGTGGATCACTCTTGAGGTGTGCTGACTCATCCACAGAGACAAAACCAAGAAATAGAAATATTCCAAATGTTATGAAAGTAAAAGAAATATTTATTGGTTTCGGATGGTAAAGATTTTGCATTCAGCGAAAATATCAGTTTTATTATAGATAATAATACTTACATAGAAAAATGGCTGGACGTACACGAGTGAAATGTGTAGGGTCATTCAAAATATCAAACTTCAAGTACATAAACACTTTTAGTTTGTAGTTTCCAAAAACTATTCTCTCTAAAGTTTTTCAATAGTTGACGATTATATTCCGATCATCATATGATGAATAACTAGTAGAATATGGGATGAATCTGTTAGAAAAAAAAAACATATTGGCACCATCGGTTATAAAATTGCTACGAAAACAATTATGAAAATAAACACACAAGGGTGTTGAGGCTGTTCATATGAAAATTCAGACCTTTACTTAGGTGCAGTAGCCAACGTGACGGCCAACTAATGCTTTCCCCCTGCCTAGACCGGAAGGAAACAGAGAATTTGAAAGGTAGAGAACTACAGGCCCATTTCTTGAAGATGTAAAAGTTAAATAAGTTAGGAAACAAGCCCCGATGCGACCTCCAGCTTTCCTTGACGCGTGCAAGATTTTCCCCTGAGGCATAAGTTGCAAACAATATATTCCTAACTAATTACGTGTAGTACTCAAAGTTAGTACTACTTATACTAACAACATGGATGAAATAAAAAGGACATAAATTAAACACGTTCATACATTCTCAATTATAAGTGGAAACGCACAATAATTGAACAGAATCGTAACCTCTACATTCAGTCACCAAATAAATTAAAATGTGCTAAAATCTATTGAAAATTACCCAATTGTTTCACCCAACAGTATAAAAATATGCTATATTTTATAAGAAATAATTTTTCTGTACTGTTTAACATGAACATTATTTATTTTTTACATTTTCATGCTAATGAATAAATAAAAAGATATCTTATCCTAAATTTGCTTTACTTTTAACTCAACGCAAAACGCCTTTTTCAGACCTTTTTAGGCCTTCCATAGACCTTTCCTATCCCCCCGCACCAACAACAATAACAAAATAGTTTGTAGGCTTATTCCCGAATAAGCGAAAACACACTGGAATGATACACCTGCCGCATCACGTTAGGCCTCTTGAAATTCATTCTAATCTACTCTGTGGAATGTTGACAGAGGCACACAAATAAATTAGTGCGGTGATTATGAGTAAAAAAATGCATGACTTAGGGATTTGAAATAAAAATCCTCGAAGAATTATGTTAAACATTTAGCTGTACAAAAAATATAGTCTAGCCATACTGAGAATCAAAAGAGAGAGAGAGAGAGAGAGAGAGAGAGAGAGAGAGAGAGCAGAGAGAGAGGAGAGAGAGAGAGAGTAGAGAGAGGAGATGAAGAGAGAGAGAGAGAGAGAGAGAGAATGGAACGTACCTTAATACCTCTTCCCTGGACCTAAAAAAGGAACCGGTCAGAATCTTTGACCATTCAGGGTTGCTACTTAAAATTCCATAACTAATGTTGTTGGGTAGACTGTAGAATTACCCAAGAGTAAAAACGTATTTTCTTTATTTTCTTATTCGCTTTCTGGGTACAATTCTTGGAATTTTTATCCTCAATTTTCTTATTTTCATTCAAAATAATTCTAATAAATGTAATACCACCGATGATAATATTGATGATTCCGATATAATAGCCAGTGAGATCTGCTCATTAGCATTCACTGAATAACTTGCTTATTCTTTAGCCTCCTAATCGATTCCTTTTGCGTCGTAACCCTTTAGAGTCAGTGACCGTTATTCCTCGGTGCTGTGAAGGGCGTGGCTCCACTCGCCAAATAGAGAATAGTAAAAAGAATGTTTCAAAGTAAAAAAAAACAAAATGAAAGACAAGGTTTGTTGTTACCACAACATGGTCTCGGTGTGTCGTTGTCCATCTGTCAGTTTAAATATTCTGTAGATTTCTTTGACTTCGTCTTTTGATGTTATTAAACTTTTGCCGTTTATTTTAGTTATTAAGAAACCCCATTAGTCTACTCCAAGTTAAGTTTCATCTAACTCACCGTTTTTAACTAAATTAACTCGAGACTATATAAAAACAGTAGCAACTAATAGACTCGGAATGACACATAACAGTGCAAATAAATGGACCAAGTAAAATTAATGTACAGATAAAATTTATTTATTGGTTAATAACGGGGTTGCTGTTATATACTGAAGAAGCCAATTTGGATGATGATAAAAAACATAATTGCCGTGGACATAAGTTCCAATAACCGTTTTGTTATCTTTAGCTGACAGGATTTCTGTTCTCTCTCTCTCTCTCTCTCTCTCTCTCTCTCTCTCTCTCTCTCTCTCTCTCTCTCTCTCTCTCTCTGACATCTCCTCCCTCATTTGTAGTTCTTTTCTCTTGATCACAAGTGTCATGACCCCAAGTTGCAGCGAGTTTTATTGGAAGCGTTGGTGAAGACTAAAATTACTACATTTCAAACATCTTACTTATTTTAAAACATATGCGACCTTATTTATACCTGCTATGACCTCCTTTCTCCCTTTTAAAGTAACCGCAGACAGAGGACCAAACTGCTACTTTGTTCAGACATGTTCAGTTACTTCATCGAATCTAACCCAAAATAACGTTCCCGTGACCTTGCGTATCTCTTTGATATCATTTGATATAAGGCGTAATTGTCAGTCTCAAACATCTGAGAGGAGATCACGCACTCTAAGAAAAACTGACAGTAAGATTTTCATTGTTTTATTTAGTTATGTTTTTTTGCGCTTCTTGACTCCTTTTTCAAATGTCAGTGACCTTTCTGAATCGTCATTGCAGAATTCATGAAAGTTCGTTAGCCTTTTTCTTGCTCAAGAAAATTAACAGATCAAAGCACTCTGATACTCGATTATTTTTACTACATCAAACATCACAAATTAGCTTTTATGCATTGATATTTATTTTGATGTAAGCTGTTTTTGTCTACAGTAAATATACTGTTCTATTACTAATGTTGTAAGTACAATAGCGTTTACTCGTTTATCAAGTCCTCTCCTTTTATTCCTACGGCGTTTTCGTAATAAAGAGACATTAAAAAATCAATAAAAGGACCGATGATTTAAGAAAGGCAGCGAAGCATTAGCTCAATAAAACATCACAAATATTTAAAGACTGAGTTTGATCATTCTCTGGCATGATGGATTTCTGAACCTATCTATGAATGGTCCTTGAAGATCTGCTAACAATGACCGGCAGCAGCAGCACAGAGAGAGAGAGAGAGAGAGAGAGAGAGAGAGAGAGAGAGAGAGAGAGAGAGAGAGAGAGACATCACCAGCTCTCCAGTGACGACCTGCAGACCTTACCAAAATGTCAGACATCTGTTTCAGAAGCTGTAGTGTGACCCAGAAGGCCAGAATGGTTCCGAATAAGGCCTCTGTTTTTTTTTTTTATTCTTATACCCTTTCTTTAAATGGCTTAAAGTTACGTGTAGTTATCAATGGATCTTTCGAATAACGCCCATTTACGATCTGTCGTTCACACTTGTCAAAAAATAAAAGAAAGTTGAAGAAAGCATTACAATTTTGTGTCTTAAATCAACATTTTATTATTATTATTATTATTATTATTATTATTATTATTATTATTATTATTATTATTAGAGGATGAATTCTATTCAAATGGAACAAGCCTTCAGGGGTCATTGACTTGAAATTCAAGCTTCCGAAGAATATGGCGCTCATTAGGAAGCATACAGAAAGAAGAGTCTCACTTGTTGAAAAGGAAAAATAAATTTTTTTTAATTGATGAACAGAGAGAAAATGTAATCAAATGCAAGGAGAATGGCATTAGGGTGGTAATGCATTGCATCTCTGCTTGAACTTGTTGAAGCTCCAAGTGCACGACATATTAAGAGAAATGGCGAGTTAGCCACCACCCTTTCCTACTGCATGGTTATTACTAGTCACGTAGTATGACAGTAGTTATGCACGCGTTTATTTATTACGGGACCGCAATCTAAGACTATTTGTTGGCAGCTGTGTGTGGCCCATGTCTTGTTCGGTTTTCCCTCGAGTACTAGTCAGGACTGGTAAGTTCTGCTTAAGTATACAGGTGTTAACTTCATCTTAAAATTCGAGTAGATCCCGGGGGCATCAGAATTTTTATTCATCTAACAACTATATTGTTGGCAGTGAAGTTGAACCTGATCAATAATATGACACTAATTCATCTGCCTTATTCTTTTTTTCTTTTTATACATAATAATAATAATAATAATAATAATAATAATAATAATAATAATAATAATAATATGTTTTGTTAAAAATGATTGCTGCTTCAGCGCTATTAATCTTGTAGAGAGTCTTCTCTATTTTTCTGATGACGGCTTTCTCGTTGTTGCTTACACTGGCGAGCAATGCACCAAAGGGCATGGTAAAATTCGGTTGAGTCATTTGGTTTGTTAGTGCTTATACAATTCTTACTTATACATTTCTCTCTCTCTCTCTCTCTCTCTCTCTCTCTCTCTCTCTCTCTCTCCAATGCAACGTTTCCTCCTGATCTGCAGGACATTATCAAGCGATGACTGCTAAGGGACTGAATTCGAGTGGTGAGTCCTTCTTCTAAAATCGTGCTGTTGCGTGCTCTCGAGTACGGTATAGAGAACCTCTCCGGCAGGTCGAGTTTCACCACCCACCGAGGACAGATGTACTGCCAAAAGGACGGCGTAGCGATGGGGTCCCCCTTAGGAGTCCTCTTCGCTAACTTCTACATGGGAGAAGTGGAAGAAAGGGTCTTCTCGCAACACAGACGTCCTGTCTAAAAGGATCTCCTGCCACGCCCAGGAGTGCGCCATTAGGCAGCACACCCTTCCAGTACGCTAGCAAGACATCACAAGAGACGACATCATCAGGGTGACGTCACTCAGGTAGAAGCCAATCAAGAGGCTCCCAGTGATACCCCCTGCCTGAGAAGGTCTTAAAGACTTGTAAACGCTCGCCGTATGAGTCACCTTCCCAGGAACCATTGAAAACTCGACCTGCCGGAGAGGTTCTCTATACCGTACTCAAGAGCCCGCAATAGCACGATTTAAGAAGGACTTGCTACTCGAATCCATCTCCTACGAATTCGTTAATTATCTTAAGAAAAATGGTAAGGTTTTCAAGGTAAGACCCACCGCCAGAGGTGAAGTGTTTGTTGTGCCCACAAACGACATAACAAATGAATTCATGAAAGATAACCCTGCTTGCTTTAAATACCTTAATCCTGACGACAAACCCACCAAATTTATTTTATGCCACTTCCCTCTGCAATTTGACACCAGGGCTATTCTTGAAAACCCAAAAGTTGTCAAGGCAGAAAGATGCCACACAAAGGGACCAAACCCCCAGCCAACCCGCAAAGTCTTAGTTGTATGGAAAGGGCCACAGCCAAAATCACTGAATCTTGGCATGTGGGACTCCTTCCCACCATGAACTACGCACCAGAGCCTCTTAGATGTTTCAACTGTCAGAGGTATGGACATCATAGCAGTGCCTGCACCGCCAAAGCCATTTGTGGAGTATGCAGTGGGAGACATCCCACAAAATTATGCATGGATAAGTTTAAAGCTGGACAGGAAACCAGTGCCAGATGCCCCGCATGCAAGGGAAACTACCATGCATGGAACAGAAAATGCCCGATAAGATTACAAAAAATCGACACCCTTAAAGGAACTGCACCTCAAAGCCTCCCTGGACACACACACACCCACAAACCACCAGACAACTGCAGCTCCTACTACCCAGCAGGGACCATGGTCCTATGCTACTGCAGCTAGGGGGCCTCAACAGACTCCCAAAAACACACAACAACACCCCCAGCATAAGGCACAGTCCTATGCTGCTGCAGCTGGAGGGCTTAAACCAACCAGACCACAAAACCAGCCTCGGAAGAAAGAAATGAAAACTCACACACCAAACCATACCCAGACCAACACACCCCAAAAAAACAGATCTTCAATCCAAGAAGAAAAATCAGTTTTTCAGAACCGGCCTCGCCAACAAACACCTATGTTTTAGCCTCTCTTGTCCCAGAAACCAGATCTATCCTCCTTACTCCAAATCCTAAAACCAGCTCCACTGATCCTATCTCCCCAAAGCCATACAACCCAGTCTCCCCTCCTCCTCCTCCCCCACAAATCAACAGGTATGAAGTTCGCCCAGAGCTAAAACACGACAAATACATTGCCCAGACCCAAGATCTCACAAATCTCCTAGTGCAAATGCTATACAAATTTGCAGAGTTGACAGGATCAAACTTCTCAGAAGACATAGCCAAAGAGGTGATTGACAAGTGCATAAGAACGTCCAGAGGAATCTTTTTATCACCATGCCTACACAACTAAATAAGAACAGTGCAAATAGCACTACAAATACACTCGGTGTCAGCTTCATGCCAAGTGCCAGTACCAGGTACAGCTCCAGTGCCAGGGCCAACTACAGTGTTGGTAGTCAAAGCACATCAAGTGCAAATGATGAATTAGGAAACAACAACACAATCAGAATAAATGATTGCAGAGATACAGACACTATAAAAATCCTCCAATGGAACATACTAAATGCAAACAATAAATAAGCATTCCTGAAAGCACACACACAAACAAATAATTATGACATCATAATGTTACAAGAAACACTAGTAAGGGAAAATGCCAAGTTCTCATTTAAGGGGTAAAAGTATACAAAACACCATGCACAGACACTAGAAGAGGACTAAACACCCTGGTCAAAAACAGAATCCCGTCAAAGAAAGTAGACAACATCCCTTGCGGAGATGATGTAGAATCACCCAGTGTAAAACTCACACTTGCAAACACAACACTGACAGTACACAATATATACAGGGCTCGGGACAGCACATTGGAAGGGGAAACACTCTTCAGTACAGCGACACAAGAAAACACAGTAATTGGAGGAGACTTCAACGCACATCACCCGAGTCTAAACTCAACACAACAAACAAACACAACTGGTAGACATCTACACTAGTTATCATGTGAATTTCCGAATTTCCAGAAGTGTGCCTACTAAACAGTGGAGAGCCAACTCATCTAAAAGAAGGAAGACTAGATCTTACCTTCACAAACTCAGCCCTAAGGGAGCAAGCAACATGGAAGCTGCATGAGACTCTCACAAGCGACCACATAGCCATTGACACTGGCCTACAGCTCAAAAAGCTGCCCTCATACCACTGCCACCAGAGAGATGGAACCCCAAGTTTGCAAACTGGGCTACATTCGAAGCCACAATGACGAGATGGGCGAGGGACTACCTTGAAAACCCAGCAAATGATATAGAACTCTTCTATGAAGAGTTCATCAGTAAACTTAGAGAGGCAGCAAATATGTCCATGCCAAAGATCAAACAATCCAAGATTGATCACAAAGATGCATGGTACTATTGTGAAAGAGTCAAAGAACTCAATGCCAGAGTCAACAGAGTCCGAAAACTCTTCAGACGGGAACCATCTGACGAGATGCACAGACTTCTCAGAGAGGCAATAGCCCACGCAACTGAAGAGACAAAAGAAATCAAGCAACAGGCATGGTATGATTGGTGTGCCAACATCAGCAGACAAACTCCAGTAACCCAGATCTGGAGATTCCTTCCAAAAATTGCAGGGAAAGGAAGAACAGAGCAAAGCATCCATCCCAACCCACAAGAAGCTGACAACATAGCCAGAAACTTCGCAGAGAGGACAAAATCCCACAACCTTCCCCAAACAACACAGGAAAAAATAAATGAGATTTCCCTAGCAAAGTGGAGAGAAATCAATACTGCCTGCAACACGCCTGATGACACAGACATACCCTTCACTATGGAAGAACTAAACGTGCACTCAGCAAGGGGAAAAGAGGCACAGCCCCTGGAGCAGATGCAATCACCTACAGCATGCTGAGGCACATGGGAGACCCTGCCAAACAGGTATATCTGCTCCTGGTAAACAGGACATATGCAGAACACACCAGGCCTAAGAAATGGCAACAGCAAGACACGCAACCAATACCAAAGCCAAAAGAGAAAGGCGCATATAGGCCGATATCTCTCATCAGCTGCACGGAAAAAGTTGCACAAAGAATGGTTCTAAACAGACTACTATGGAAAGCAGGACCCCTACACCATAGGCTCTATGCTTATAGGGAAGGAGTAGGCACCCACGAGTGCCTCACAGATGTGCTAAGTGCCATAAATGACAGGATATCCATAGTAGTCTTCTTAGATTTAGGAAAAGCATATGAACTAGCCAACGCAGCAACCATCCTCTCCTCCCTAGTCCGAAAGAGGATCAAAGGCAACTTGCTTACATGGACAAAAGGATACATGCAAGACAGAGAAGCAAGAGTAATGTTCCAAGGCAGAATGTCAGAATACAACTCTCTGGAAAACGGTACTCCACAGGGGTGCATTCTAAGCCCCTTCTTATTCAATGTCCTTATGGAAAATGTAGCCTGTCTAGAGCTACCACAAGGAGACAAGATCTTCATATATGCTGACGATGTTTGCATCGTCAGCTCCGGCCCCCAAGGACAACTCCAAAAGATGCAAGAAGCCTTGCAAAAACTAGAGGACAAGTGCACACAACTGGGACTCAAGATCAACAGAAATAAGACAAAAGCCATGGCAATAAAACATGATCGAAATCCACCCAACCTTCTACTGAAAGGAGACATCATAGACTGGGTAGATAGCTACACATATCTGGAGTCTGCATTGTAGATTCACTATCTCCTGAGAAAGAAATACAGCTCCTCCAGGCCAAAACAAAAATAGGGCTTAATGCTCTAAAGAGAATCACATCACTAAAAGAATGTGCAACATACCATCTGCTCAGGAGGTTCTACATACAAACCATCAGAGGACAAGTAGAATATGCAGCACCAGTCCTAACAAGTCTCAGAAAGGATCAACAGCAGAGGCTGGAGGTCATCCAAAATAATGCAATGAGACTTATACTTGGAGCCCCAACGTGGACAAGAATTTGTCTCTTGAGGGCAGAGACATAACTACAGTCTCTCATGCACTGGAGAGGCCAAAGAAACACTGCTATTCTGTGCAAAACCACCAGAAATGACAGGAATGGACCACATGAAAACAAAATGCAAGCATGTATAAACCTGCATGAAGAGCTAGACCCCACCCAAAACCTACGTGGGCAGCATACTCCAGACACTGAGAGAACTGGGTATGCAGGACACAGTAAAACACATAACAAAGGATGTTCCACCTGAGGGATACCAAAAACCACTTCCCTGGGTCGAAGACCCAATCCGGTATAACTTCCCAATCCTACCGGCAAATAAAGCACTGTGCACAGCAGCACAGATGAAAACTGCAGCAGAAGAAGCAATCAGGAGCACAGCAGTTGAAAACACATATTACACAGATGGCTCAGTTGATCCAGAAGCTCCAGCAACTGCAGCAGCAGTGGCTGCCCAAGACTTCAAAGGAGAGGCTATCCAACAATGCCTCCATACTACAAGCAGAACTAATGGCAATCTTAAAAGCCTTAGAAAATTCCAACCTAAAAGAAGGACACACGACAGTGCATATCGACTCCAAAGGAGCAATACTCGCAATCCAAGCAACAAATCCAAAAGAAAATGTGACTCTGATAACAGCCATAAAATCAGTGGCCAAGTCACACCAAGCTGCTGGCAGGAGAGTCATACTAAATTGGATACCCAGCCATTTGGGAATACAGGGAAATGAAGAAGCTGACATTCTAGCCAAAAGTGCCCTCAGCTGCAGTACAGTAAGTATAAAAGTGCAACCATCCATAACACACCTAAAGGAAATGGCTAAAAGCTATGCCAAACTCCAAGAAGAGAGTGAAGTACTACATCACTATCTACAAGATTCACGAACGTCCAAGTGGTATGTGGATGTCACAAATCTAGGGCCTCATTACATCACAAAGCAAACCACTAGAAAACTCTCCTTCATCACACAGATTAAGGCTAGGATATTTGTGCATCTGGCAAATGATAGGTAATGAGGGCAGGTCATGTCAGTACTGTGACCGAGAGGCAATCCAGCCCTTCGAACACTACCTACTAGACTGCCCAGAGACACAGTCTCTCAGGTCAAACCTTACTGAAAATGAGCTGACACCGGCACAGATCACCAGACACATCCTAAATAACATAGGCACACATGGAAATCTCCTAATGTCTCACCCATCTCCCAGGTAAAAAGAGGAATTACACAGCAATTCTACATAGACACATGGGAATCTCCTGTTGTCTTACAAACCTCAAAACCAAAGAAAGCTACACAATGCACAAACCCTCTACTTCACTTTTTGCAAAGGGAGCCATACACATCCTTGGTAACGTATGTATAAGTGTAAGTATGCATGAACATGTATATATACTATATTACTTTCTTAATGTTGGTTTGATATATATTGCAATATTTTCAGATGCTACTCACATGTATATATATTGTGCCTGAAATGGTATAGGTAACTCCCCCCTTTTTTTTTTCACCACCACCTTTCCCTCAAACTAAAACACTTCCTTTTCCTACTCTAAACTCTCCATCTAGGCTGAGTCTCACTGCTATAAAACTTTCTCTCCTACTGATGGGTACCGTAAGGTTCAAAGGGGTTGCAATCCTGCCTGTCACCCTATTTCCTTTCTGCAACTAACCACCAAAAGCACAGTTTTTGTATCTTTACTGATAATCCAGTTACGGGCTGCTCTAAGAGCAAGAGCCCGTGCCAGCACAAGGCTGGCTTAATCTTTCAACAACAACAACACTCGAAGCTTATGGCTGCTCTGTGAGCAAGAGTCCGTGCTGACACAAGGTCAACTTAATCAAAAACAACAACAAACAACCACTCGAATTCAGTCCCTTAGCAGTCATCGCTTGATAATTTCCTGCGGATCAGGAAGAAACGTCGCGTTGGAGAGAGAGAGAGAGAGAGAGAGAGAGAGAGAGAGAGAGAGAGAGAATTGTATAAGCAAGAATTGTATAAGCAATAATAAACCAAATGACTCAACCGAATTTTACCATGCCCTTTGGTACGTTGCTCGCCAGTATAAGCAACAACGAGAAAGCCGTCATCAGAAAAATAGAGAAGACTCTCTACAAGATTAATAGTGCTGAAGCAGCAATCATTTTTAACAAAACTTGTATATGAGAGGGTCTCCTTCCGAAAAATAATAATAATAATAATAATAATAATAATAATCAACCAAACAAAAACTTCTTTCAGTTTTCTTCTGAAGATTGAAAAAGAAACCCACAAATTCAATTTGTAACTTGTTTACTTCTAAGTATTTACATTTAGTTTTACTCCACACTCTAAATGTAAATACTTAGAAGTAAACAAGTTACAAATTGAATTTGTGGGTTTCTTTTTCAATAATAATAATAATAATAATATACTTAGGAAGCAGACCCTCTCTCAAGCATACTTTATTAAAAGTATGGCTACTTCAGCAGCATTACGCTTGTAGAGATTCTTCTCTATTTTCCGAATAGCGGCTTTTTCCGTGCTACTTAGACAGGCTAGTAGAGCGCCTATAGAGGTCATGATCAAATACAGTCTAAATTGGTGTATATATTTGAATTTTACAGATAAACTATGATACCATAGTTATCAAAGTCATTAACGATATATATATGTCTCTCTCTCTCTCTCTCTTTCTCTTTCTTGAAGCAAGCGAGCTTTCGTCTGGAGCTGCCAGACATCCTCGGGCTGGGAAGCTGAGGGTGGACTGATCTTGAAGCGGTGTCCGTCCTCGTTTATATTTGGAGTCGACAGCAGGGGGTCTGCCCCATGCTGATCTACTATTGGCTGGTGGCGGTAGGTCTTCGTTTTCATTGGTGGCTTGAACCGGGTCTCAAGCCACTTTCCACGCGTTGATGGTTGCGATGCTGTAAGTCCTGCAGCCGCCTAGACCTCCTTAGGGGCGCGGTTACGTCGATGGGCGTTTCGCTACGCTGCGGGACGTCACGGCTAACTTGATTATGGTTGGCTGCAGGAGTATCTCGTTCGGGGGCGTTGTCTTCCGTGGAGTTGTCGTGCTCGGTGGTGTCATTGTTGGTGGCAGGTCTTCTCATACTCGTAGGGAGGAGAAATTCTTCCTGCGTCGTATTTAGAATAGGTTTCACTTGCTGGATGAGAAGCGCCTCCAGCAGGCGTAACCGACGGGCATCAGGGGCCTTCCCGATGATCTTCGTGTTTTGGATGATCACATCCCGGGAGATGGCCTCTTGATGTTTGGTGCGTGCGTGATTCTTGATAGCCCCCTCTTGGGCGTGGCAGGAGAGTCTCTTCGACAGGCGCATGGTAGTCCATACCAACGTAGGCGCCGCTGCAACCGCGGACTGGGCATGTATATTGGTACACCACATGCGTCTGCTTCAGGGGTCTCGTACCTGTGGAGAGGGGTTATTTTTCATAATAAGGTCGCGCGTCCTCCGATTCTGGTAGTAGATAATTAGGTCGATATTTTTGGTGTCGTCGGTCGGGGATACATTTTCAGAAATAATTTTCTTAACTGAGTCCTCTTCTTCACGGTAATGAGAACTCATGAAGGCTTTATAATACAGCTTGATATTATCCTGGGGGCGGGGTTGCGGGCTCTCACTACCGTACCATTTCTCCAGGGCTGTACGGACTTCTCTGCTTATTGATTTATTTGAATACCCGTTATTTACGAGTACTTGGGAGGCGCGGTCGAGTTCCTGATGAGTGTCCTGCCAGGTCGAGCAGTGGGAGAGGGCTCTCCTGACGAAGGCCCTGACGGTCGTGCTTTTGAATCTGGCGGGGCACTCGCTGTCACCATTGAGGCAAAGTCCTAGGTTGGTTTTCTTTGTGTAGACGGAAGTACGGAGGCCGTCTTCCGTCTTACTCACAAGGACGTCGAGGAAGGGGAGCCGATCGTCGGTGCTGTATTCAACCGTGTAATTCAGCACGCTGCACTGCTGAAATGCCTGACGGAGGGCTTCTACCTCATTCTCGGCGTCGACTTGAACAAAGATGTCGTCGATATATCGTCCATATCTGCGGGGTTGCTGCTACTCCATATTTCTGTTTGTAAACATGTCCCTCAAACGTGAAATAAGTATCACTGACACACAATTTGATCAACTCAAGGAAGACGGAGTAGCTATGGGGTCCTCATTATCACCTATACTCGCTAACATCTATATGGAATATTTCGAAACTATTCTAGTTCCTAATGTGAATGTCCCTAACTTAAAACTGCAAGGATGGTGGAGATACGTGGATGATATTTTTGCTATTCTGCAAGGGGATGGAAATAAAATAGAAACTTTTCTAGATGAGCTCAATAAGTTTGATAACAATATCCAGTTCACTTTAGAGAAAAGTAACAATAATAAACTGCCCTTTTTAGACATACTCATAGAAAGAAAAGAAACAGGATATGAATTCAGCACATATAGAAAGCCCACACATACAAACTCATATATTCATTTCTTCTCTTTTCATAGTCATGATATAAAAATAGGGGTTCTAACAGGTTTATTTCTTAGGGCAATGAGAACGTGTGACCCTTGCAAGATAGAGCAAGAAATAAATTACATCGATAAAAGCTTCGATGCATTAGCATACCCGGAATGGTTCAGAAAAAGGGCACTCACCAAAGCTAGAAAAATATTTTACAGAGCGAATGTAGAGAGTACATGGAATAAAGAAAACAAGAAAATAGTTGCCCTCCCTTTTATGCCAAAAATGAAACAAATCACTTCAAAAATGAAAGAAAGTCAATATAAATTTGTATATACCTTTGATAATACCTTAAAAAAACAAAGTATGTAAAATAAATTGGAAGGAGAAAGACAGTAATACAGATGATGTAGCGGGGTATACATAATCAATTGCAATAATTGTGGAGACAGATATGTGGGGGAATCAGGTAGGGGAATAAGGACTAGAGTCCAAGAACATAGAAGGGCAGTACAGCTTAACTCTCAGGGGAGTGCTATAGCTAGACATTGTTGGGAAAATGACCATAGGATGGATTTCAAAAACAGTAGGCTTATATACAAAAGCAACAAAATTAGTCACAGAAGGGTAGTAGAAGGTGCGCTTATCAGAGAGATCAAAGTAATTGAAGGAAACAAAGGTTTTACCTCAGAAGATCCCATAAGCCGAGCTTTGATATTAAAAGAAGCTAAGATTGACCCTGCTGACCTGGAGATTAGGTTTCCTGCCCAACAGACTTACGGTGACCACACCCTTACCACAAGGGTGAATCCCATTGACCATCAGCTCAGGATATCAGAGCGACAAGAGGGGATTGGCAACTCTCAAGAAAACCAGAACAGCCATCGCATAAATGACAGCACAACGAGAAGTTCCAGAAGACTGCTGGGCCTTGACCCAGGCTAACATCCCAACATCTCTTGAGAATGGGCCACAGAAGGGCCTGAAAGTACTCGAGTGTGGAGTAAAACAAAACTAAATGTAAATACTTAGAAGTAAACAAGTTACAAATTGAATTTGTGGGTTTCTTTTTCAATAATAATAATAATAATAATAATAATAATAATAATAATAATAATGACTGGTTACTTGGTATAAAACCTACCATCCTCACTGCTACAGCGATGGTCCCAAGGTCGCTCCCAGGAGGAGGATAAGCGAATTGGACCCGAATAATATAATTGGCCTCCTTTGACCTCATCTGTAAATTAAGTCTCTGGTAATAACTCAACTGTGGAAAATCAATTCTACGGGGAAGAGAATATGGGAAAATCAGCCTTGTCGCAAATTAGAAAAAGTTTAAAATCTCTCCTGGATGGAGAAAAGGTATATAGTTAAAAAAAAAAAACACACACACCACACACACACAATGATTATTGTTCGTTTCAGCGGATTTTTGCTTTTTCTGCAATGATGTACAATTTCGTTTTTTTTTTTTTTTTTTTTTGCTCAAGCCTAATTTCTCTTCAGTAAAATGACCGAACCATACAATAACAGTTGTCTCAGTAGTAACTATTTGCTAATCAAGGCCAGAAAATGCGAATGGGACGGGAAACCTCGGGCCTTTTTCTAGCCCAGGCCTGAAAAAAAGACTGATGGGGGTTAACCCCGAATTTTGAAATTTTAATAAAACAGTAGGAGATACGAAATAAAATCTTGACTACCAGCGTAATGTACATCCAGTAACTGCATTAAAACTGACTTTTATTCGTAAGTGCTGTTTCAAGTTCACCTGCAATTATATTCTGGACTCCAAAACACACACACACACACACAAAACATTGCACTAGTAAAATTTTCATGGTGGTTTTGCGTCATCACAGTTACCTACAAAATGTAGCATTATATATTCATAGTAAATAATGACATGTAAGAATGCAAGGAATAGTAATTTGCTTACAGAATAATGCTAAGGACACATGTATTGCTCACATCAGTCGTGCTAGGACAGTCACTGACGCTTTGTACTACAATATCTAAATCGATAATTCAAGAAAATTAATAGGATTATAGAAAATGGAAGTGGTATTATGGAGCATGTATAAGAACATATAACTCATGCAGTGTCATTAAACCTTGGGAATAACACCCAAAAGGAATTACCAATGATAGGTGCACCTGGCCCGGTCATCATTCGAACCTGGGCTTCCGGTTTAGATGCAGTGATAAAAATTCGACTTGACTGTACTTCTGTGATTTATAATCATGCTAAGTAAAATTAATTTCAGAGTAGCAAGCAATGATTCTTCTATATTTCAGACTGACTCTGGCTGAAGAGACCAACTGATCAAGTTGGCGAAAGCTTCCTGTATATAGCAATGTATATGCATACTACTTATGACTTATTTTGCCATTCAAGATCACGAGAAAGTGATGATACCAAATAATAATGTTTGCAAAATAAAATCAAAGTCAAGGCCCAAGGGTGTTAATCGACGCAGATATTCGAAGATAGCATCGGAAAATAATCTTTATGGTAACACTTGCTGTTTAGAGTGATAGATAAATTATCATAATCGCTTTGCAGACGAGGTAACGTCAGCACCAGAACACTAATACTCACTTTAACCGTTGGGCCGAAAGACCGATGTTTGCAAATCCAAAGGTGTGATGTTGTACCGCAAAGTGCATGAATCATTTGTGAATTTTCAAAGATAATAGGAGAAGTAAACATGAATTTCAAATTACGAGTCTTACAATCGTGTAGGAAGAACACCGATCCATAAAACGGTATACGACTTAACGGTCATTTCAGGAATTTCAGGTACTTTTAAAGAGTGATCGAGGTTATCATTACTCTCCGTTAATCTCTTGGGTCATCTTCAAATGAATTTGCCCCTTTATTTTTTTCAGTAGAGTTCCAACATGAGTTCTCTGTTTGCAAGTAGAATTCCATCCATTTGACATGTCATTACTGCAAAGATAGTCATAAAAGCGATGATAATCTCGTCGCGCAAAAAAATCAAGAGCTATAAAGAAAAAAAAGATAAAATAAAGGCCATAACTGCAATGGATGTTGTCCAGGAAATGACTTGCAACTTTCGCGGCAGCAAGACAGGCAGGACTAATAATGCGAGCTAAAGACAGTGCTGGGAAGAAGGCCCCTTTAGGCCACGCCATTATGGAGGTACCAGAGAGAAATCGACCTTACCAGCCGCTCGGCGTAATACTTTCCAGCCCACCAGAGAGGGATACACAGGTCATTCACCCGTTATGCATTGAAAAGTGTTGGTGAAACCGTAGGCACCAACACCAGCAGAGGCAGTGCAGCATTCTGCGGCGTCCCTTATTGAGTTACAACTTATTGATGATAAGACTCCAGGGGGTCATAATATTCACTGATTGAGTCAAATTTCTCAACTCTTTGCTTGTATCTCGCCGGAGACATGGGGCATGAAATGCCTACCTGAGGACGCACGATAGTTATTAAGTAATTCAGCGATGTTTCCAAGCGTTGTTTTCTTTATTTATTACTGGAGGACGGAAGTCATTGGGCACATAGGGTCACGCTTGAGGTCACACTTCCAAAACTTACATCACCATTCAAATTGCTGTACCTGTATCTTACTACATTTCGACTATATTATCTTCATCGGGTAGGTTCAACCACAGTTATTACTCTTCATTTTCCTGTTGCTGGGTAAATATAAACAAGGATTGTTAGTGACACTGTCGAAAGTTACGATCATTTGAGTGAGAGAAACAGTCGCAACAAGAGATGTCGATAAAACTTAAAAGAAGATCAATTATTTGAATCTGTTGTCACATCAGGCCAAATGGGATGCACTATCTGCTTGCCATATCCTAAATAACAGTTGTATGGAGCAACGCAGTTATTACTTAAAGTAATCTTAAATCCTAATACAAGTGGATGGCTACTAGATTGGTTTCCAGAAAATATTTACTCAAGAGCCGTACCTGACAAAGTGCTCTTAAAAAAATGAGACCAAAAATGAAAGACTTACTGTCGGCCGCAAGTGGCGTAATGACAATCATTTGGAGGAAATTTCTGTGTCACTCAAACCAGATAATATAGTTTTTTCTTCTTCACATTTCTTCTCATTTTTCAAAAGTAAGTATTTAGGGCAAGATCCGTCGGAGCAGTGGTTTGAACAGGATACCAGTACTTGGACTCGTTTTGAAGGAAATGATTTCGAACTAGCAACGAAAAAATAAATAAATAAAGATAAAATAAATAAATAAATAAATTATGAAAAAAAAATAAATAAATAAAATGAAAAATAATGATTACCTTCATGTATTCACATTATCGTTTATTTTTCTGAATTACTGCTGTTTAGGGGGTCTCCTCCAGTTTACGCAAACTAGTTTAAATGTTCAATAATAATCATGCAACCATCACACGGTTGTTTTCTTTTATAACATGGACCTTTTTGTTTTAATGAAACTTCAGCTTTTTCATTTTACTAGCGTCCGGCTTCATTCAGTGGAATCTACTTCATTCCTTTACTAAATTAATTTTCACGAGAGCTTTGCGCGTCAAATGAAGGAATAAATTAGATTATTTTATTCATAATAAGATAATTATGCAAGAAATAGTACTAGGGTTAGATCCTTCATTTTTTAATGTGAAGGGAATTTGTACGAGGCTAGATCAGTTTGCTGCACTCGTAAATAAACAGAATGGAAAATGACGAAATATCAGTGATTTAAAATTAAAAATTAATATCGTGAGCGGTATTTTCGCATAAAATGAGCAAATATTTTTTTTTTTTTACTTTTTCTCTTGCTTCATTGGTTACGAAATAGTATCGATGTAGTTTAACAGCTATTCAAGGACTCTCTCCTTGTTCTACCATTCATTGCAATTAAAAGAAAAAAATAGAGTATTCCTTTCCTCCTATTCACAACTAAATTTCGTTATTTTCCATTTTCTTATATATATTTCATATTATCTCGTTCCTACGCTTTTATTTTCTTCATTTTCAACTTTTACTAGCGACTCTCTCTCTCTCTCTCTCTCTCTCTCTCTCTCTCTTCGTAGTAGGTTCCCTTTTGCAATGTCATCTCAATGGCCGTAGGATGTGATAAAGCGCAGGGATTGTACCCACTGACAATAGGATACCCTAAATAACCATTGGGCTTCAACAATAGCTGACATGATTGGGCAAAAATCGATAAATATAGATTTTTTTACAATGTTCGGATAAAGGTAATTATCCTACCACCAACATTCTCTCTTCCTCTCTCTTAATGTCGATATATAGATATATATATATATATATATATATATATATATATATATATATATATGATATATATATATATATAATATATATGTATATATATATAGATATATATATATACTATATATATATATATATATATATTATATATACAGGGTGTTTCGAAATTAGAGGGGCCTCCCTTCACAGCATGAACTAAAATTGATATGGACAAAAACAAAAGTAATTCAGAACAGGTATTTGTTTAAGTTTCTCTGTGGGTATTTAATATTTTGTGTGGCCTCCATCTGCCTGTACCACAGCCTGCATTCTTGAGGGGTATGATTTCAGCAAATCACAAAAAAAGCTGAGACTCAAACTCCATTTCCCTGAGTACTTCGGTCACCTCTCTTCGCAGGTCGTTGAGGCTTGGTATACCATCATAGTTCACTGTGCGCGCTCCAACACAATCCTTTAAGATACTACCAATGTTTTCACACACATTAATGTCAGGGGAGCTACCTGGAAATTCACTTGATGAGGAGAAATCGATACCACTGTTTCGAAGCAGCTCTTATGTTTGAAGAGCCTTGAAACATGGTGCCTTATCATGCAAAAATGTAACATATTTTCATGATCTTTGAGGAAAAGTAATACTCCACCAGTAGGCACAGTTTCTCTGAAGTATTCACCATTCCATGACTGTCCTTTTTCTTTGATGATCCACATTAACCATTTGGCTGTGAACCAAAGAAAAATTCCCAAACATTCAGGAATTTCACAACTCGGCGATAACGCATGTCATCGCTTATATCATCCAACTTTGCAGCCCAAATGATGTCATTTTTTATGATTTGGCTTCCTGACTGTGTAAATGAAGAATTCATCTGATGCGGCAACATGGAGAAAGTCAGTTTGATCCCAACGTTTAAGAAATACACCACAAAACCATGCACGGTCTTCTCTCTGTTGCTGAGTGATGTTGGGCTTGCTGATAACATGAAATGGCTTGATACCAGATTTTTCCAACCCACAATATAGGGCACTATAACTTCTCTTCTTTCCCCTTTTTGTTTTTAGTTCAAGCATCAATTTACGTAAAAGACTTTTTTGGTTTACCCACTCCCTCTGCTATGATGTCTTTTGACTTAGTCAAAATTGAAAATAGATTAATAGAAACTTAAGATAATGTACTTGGAGATAGGGATAATCCTAATATATATATATATATATAATCTATATATATACATATATCATATATATATAGATATAATATATATATATATCTATAGATATAGAGTATGTATCTTTATCATTCTCCGTGATTCATATGTACATACATCGAGCTACGAATGTCCTTTAATATCCAATTCGGTTTACCTTGGAATTAATATATTTTCATATATGTTAACCAAAGGGGAATCATAATTTCGTCCTCTCATGGGTTCGAACCCACGAGAAGACGGAATTATTATTTATCAACTAAGCTAAAAATTAGGTATCTGGTTAAGGGCCATATCCAGAGTGGAACAAGGGAATAGCTCCAGCAGCTTCATCCCAAATGTGTTACTGAGAACTGGAAGGTTAACTAAGTCTTGAGCTATTCATTTGGCAAGTAGACTAAAGAATTAACAAGTAGTGAGATAGAGTAAGAGGTTAGAGCTAAGTAGAAAGTAGTGTAGGGGTTTAGAGTGATGTTGCAAATGAAATATGATGTATTAATGCAATATGATTATTTTGTGGTCATGAAATGGGTATTGTAAAGAGCTGGTAATTGAAGAGTGCAAAGTTGGTAAAGAGTTAACTGAAATTGGAAAAGGATTTTCGAAGTAGGGGCTGCAGGGAGGACAGTAAATATATTGATGCATGGCAATGATCAGAAAATTGTTAAGGCTACAATTCAGATGCTGTTCTCTAGTGACGATCGTGTAACTTGTTAGCCAAGATGAGTTATATATGGACGATGGAAACGTAAGGGAAACATAATTGTTCAATTAGTAAAAGGTGACTGATGATATAGTTTATAATAAAAGAAATATTGGTACTTTACATTATGTTGTATCGGAGGTGTTTACTGGTGCTTAGGCTGCGAATTAACACATAAAAAAGAACACTCTGGTTTAAAAAAAGAAACTTTGAAAGCAAGCGAAAATGTGATTATATGATGTATCCTATACTACAACCTGGTGAAGCGCATGATGGAACTGGCTGACGTGCAATAAGGAGGTTGTTAAGATATACTATCTAAAAAGATAATATTTTGAGGAACCGGTTGTAAGTGACAGGTTCCGTAGAAATTTAAATCTTTAGCAAAAGTAAGGTCAGATTTAAATGGATCTAAAATCATCATAATTATAATGAGGAAACACGTCGAGCCAAACCAAAGAACAAGATTTTTAAATATATTGTTAATCATTAAAATAGAGAGATTGCGGTGAAGAGGACTGAAAATGAAATCAGGATAGAGAAAGGTTATGAGAGAAGCCAAGAAGATAAAGTAATGAATGTAAGGTGGATAGTCAGAGAATGGAGGCTGTATATTCTCAGCAAAATGACTGCAGATGAAGAAAAGTATTAAGGGAATCAAAAGTTTGATTATAAAGAGAGACCATCAAACCCGCTCTTCTCTATACAGTGGAGTGCGGAGGATGACTGCAAATGAAAGAAAATTTGTAGCATTTGTCACGTAAGAAAGACTGGAAAGGGTAGATAACATGTGGCTACGCAACGATGCTTTTAAAGTTAAAAATGATCCGTCAGTGTTATCAAATGGTTTTGCTACGTAGAGAAATTAAAGGATGACAGGTTAGTGGATGGACGAACTGATGACGAGCATTTTGTAGCTAAAGTAACTTTGGTTGCTGCTTTGTTTTTTTCATGGGGTCACCATTTATAAGAGAACACAACTTATTGGTGAATAGGCCTATTGGTCCCACTGAACATAAACAAACGAGATCTTAGAAAATTCGTTCCACCACAGATGAACTAAGCGATGAATTAGATATTGACTTATTAGCTATAATTCTCTTGGGGTGTTAGTTATTTCCAAGGTAAAGGTAATTTGATAATTATAAATATTTATGGCTTAACCTTTATTATATATTTTCCCCATTTTGCCACTAAGTAACGTAAAAATAACTGTTGAACAATATTATAGTTGAACAATCACAAAAGCTTTTTTTCTCTCTCTCCCTCTCTCTCTCGCACATTTCTCTGTTCGTTTGTTCTGTCGTTCGCCTGTGTTTGCAGAAACCGCCGGCGTCAGATACCAAAAGCCGAGAATTCAGCCAGAAGCCGCCGGAGGGCAAACAAAAGTTATAAAGGTGGTCAGTGAGAGAAACTTGCTCTGAGACACACCTCAGACCTAGCCAAGTTCATAGCTCCTCGTATCCTAAGGGGCTGCCCCCTATTTCCCTGCTCTTGCATCTCATGTGGCTGCATTCTGGACCCTACCCAAAGTCATTGGAGTGAATTTCCCTTCCTTCATCAGCGCCCTTTATGAAGAGGAGACCAGCGACCAAAGATGTAAAGTACAGGTGTAGTTGGCAGTCACTTTTGTCTTTCTTTATCGAATTTTTCCCATCTCTGTGCATGTGCGAACGTTCATAGCTATCCCTTGTCATTCCCCCACAGCTGTGCTCCTCTGTTCTATGAAGCTAATCTAATCTAAGTGCTGTTGTTCCCTTGAATGAAATTTACTAGTGCTCATTGCCAGAATGACCTCCCAGTATTAGCAGTTGCATAGAGAATTTACTAAGGGGGATAACGTAAGTAGGTGTCTGCGTTTCACACCCTCCCATTCAATACCATAACTTTCCGTGAAGTAATTCATTCATTTCTTTCCCTTTGAGGGAATTCTGAGAAACTTAAATTTATATTAAGCAGGTTGGAAGATTTTGGCGGTATTACGCATTTCATCAGTCCTTTGCTTTATCGCATGTGTGTTTATAGAGAAATGCCTTATTTCAGGTATCCTATCACCTTCATCCCTGCTGTGAGAGGTGGCTCTTCTTTATCCTAATGCTCTGGGCTTACATTTATATGTGCTATCATGACATTTCAGTCAAACTCGGCATAACAAGTAACCTATTTCTTAGAGCCCTGAGAATTTGCTCCCCAGAATTTCTTAACAGATCTTGAAACAATCAGAAATCAATTTGTTAAAACACCCCAAGCACATAATAGAAAAAGCCATGCATATTTTACAAACACACCGAAACCAAAGAAAAGGAAAAATACACCAAAAAAATCCTAATCCCTCACGTGGACAATTTACAAGAGATCACAAAAACCTTAGGCCACTTCAACCCTTTCATCTTCACTTATGTGAATACACTAAGGAAATCATTGTAAAAACGTAGGAGCTTATGAAATTCCCTGTAAGGACTGTGATGAGTCATACTATGGATACACAGGCAAATTTCTCTTGGAGAGATTAACTGAACATAAAGGTGAAGTTAGATATGGACAGAATAGTTCGACAATTTTATATCATATAAATAACACAAACCTTACTGTGGATTGGAACTCATCACAAATTTTATACAAGAGCAGCTGTCGAAACAAATGTCAAATGGTGGAATCTTCATTGGTAAAACAAGATAATAGGATCAACCTTTCCAATGGAGGCTGAGATTCTGACCATATAGACAAGGTCTTCCTTAAGGCAAAGATGAAGAGGATTAAGGATTAACAGAACCTATGGCGACTCAGCAGTGGCTTAAGGCATCACCTAAGGGTATTTCTCCCACTATGTATTTTGCTAATGTAACTTCTTGTGTCATTCATTTGATAAAGGTGGAAGTCAGACACCAAAATATATAGTCCTTAGCTTTAAAACACAGTGTTTTAATGGGCCATTTATACCTGAGACGTATTCTGTTTTAACAGAAGAATATATTTACACACACACACATACATATCAATCAAATGTAGCAGCACGAAGGAACACATGCTTGAGAATATTATTAAATCCACTGGGACTTTGAACATGTACTTTCGTAGTTTATTTCCATATTCTGAACTATGAAAGTACTTGTTCAAAATCCCAGTTTCACTAACCCTCCTGTCGTGGGTTTAAAGATATATATATATATATATATATATATATATATATATATATATATATATATATAAATATATATATATATATAACTAAACTAAATATTTTTCTCTTGTGCGATAATTCTGCCTCACATCCATCTTGTCATTTAAGAAACTGAACGCTCTCTAATTAAGACTGTTCCCTCATCCCCTGACTTCTCTTAATGTGGATACCTGTTCTATTTAGAAATAAACAAAATGAATAAAATGGGTCTCCGGCGTCTGCACGGTTTGTGAGCGAGAGGGAATAGAAAACGGGACCTACTGCTTAAGGGCGGGCAAGACTTGTTGGATTAAGGTCTGTAAGCATTTGAAGACGATTAAATAGAGGGTTAGAAACGCGGAGGCATGTTCTAATTTCACTATGAATCATGATAATGGTCAGTCTATGCTTACTTGGCGTAACTGACGCCGCTAGGACCCACATATATTAGCGAAGAGAACATTCGTGGGTGATTTTTCCGAGGGCAAATGTAGGTTATCAAAATGCTTGGCGTTCTAAGGAAACTTTCTAAAATGAGATCGTAATATTTCACAGAACTAATTGACATTATCGTTATAAATTCGACGTTCATATCGGACTAAGATGGAAAGATAACCTTTTCTTGCGTTCTTGCAGGAATTTCTTGTTTGGGTTTCTGTTTTATATCTGCATCACCATCTCTACCTCCACTGCTGCGTGACGCATAGGGTCATTGTGCAATTCCGCTACTCATGTCTCTGCTATACTTTATCTTCCATAAATCTCCACTCATCTCCAACCTCCCTTCTCACAGTAAGTTCTTTTTTAAGTATAACTGGGTCTTCCCACCTTCTGGAGCCCTTATAACCTCAGAGTCAATATCACGTACTCTTCTCACATTGGTTGTGGAGAGGAATACCCAGGCCACTTCCATCTCTCTTTTATCCTCATCCCATTGACTGAAGGAACTTTTGTAATTTTCATTATAGAAATTCAAACTTCATCTTGCCATATGACTCTTAGTAAGCGTCTTAAAGGTTTATTTTCAAATTCCCAAAATAATATTGCCATATCATGATCCGTGTTCATAGAGATTGTACTCGACTTATGTATAATGTTAATTTTGCATGCAATGCAGTCTGATTTGAAACACGTCTTCAGTCTGCCTGTTAATTGATTTACCAATTCTATTCGGTCAGCAACTTCTAGCTCAAGAGAACTTGTACTGGGAATGATTGTTCCTAAATATTTGAAAGATTCAACTTCGTTAATCTTTTTTCCAGTTCGTCCCTCTGTGTATATTCTGTCGTAATTAATTTTGTTTTCCTTAGATCTAATTTAAGTCACCCCCCCCCCTTCTCCCCTTCTCTCTCTCTCTCTCTCTCTCTCGACCTCTCTCTCTCTTTCTATCTAGTGTATATATATATATATATATATATATATATATATATATATATATATAATATATATATATATTAAAGAAGAAAGCAAATGTGTCAGTGAATTGTAATACGTCAGCTTTTTTGGCTTGGAGACAAGAGAGAGCTTAGCGATAAGCCTTCTTCAAAGCTCGCTGAAAGACTGGAATTGATGATTATGCATTGTGAGGCCGGAGATCTGTACAGCCAGTTGCTATGTGATTTTAAAGTGTTTCCGATATGTACATGCGTTTGTGCTTGTAATGATGGGTCCAACTGCCCGACACCGGGAGAAAAGACACACTCTTCTGAGAGGACATGGCTGACACGGGGTCTAGAAAAAACCCATCGAAAGGTAGGGCACATTTAAAAGGACTTAGGAACAGTTGCCTTTGAAAAGAGAGGAGTGTAATGTGTATGCATTTATTTAACATTAATTGTGTGTTGGGGAATCTAATGGATATGTCTCTTTGTTTCAGATGGGCCCATGGCATTATACTAGAGAATGGGATTCTCTAAAAGACTTGAAATGTAGTAATTAACAGTTTTGGAGTTTGGGAGTGATTACTTAGTCTAATTCAGGAGAATAGAATGACAATTTACAGTTTTTTGTGGGTCAGACTTAGTTCTTTATGTGACATCTTTTAGTCACTTTGTTCCATATCATGTTCAGCTAGTTTCGCATTTACGAGAATTCCTTAGCCTAGCTTTATCCTAGCTTGATATTGTTTGCAGAGAGATAGTCAGCGGCTAAAGGTAAGAGAGTTGTCACTTGTTCCATTTTGATTTAGCCAGTGCTGAATGGTAAAAAATGCTCGGTTTTATATATATATATATATATATATATATATATATATATATAGTATGTATGTATGTATGTATATATATAGTATATATATATATATATATATATATATATATATATATATATATATATATATATATTATTCAAAATTCCACCTCGTCTCCTCCCAGAAAATACAATTACATTGGAAATTTAGGCCTTGACTAGAGGACGAGGAGTTTGAACAAAGAAAAAAAAGTTGAAAAACTAAACTTCTTAGGCATAAGGCCAGTTTTACTGAAGAGGGAGGAATTTACATAAAAACTGGACTCTAGTTTTTAAGAGCACTGTATTTACATAACTTTACAGAGGTCCAGGAACACAAGGGCAGGTGAACTTCTTTCAGTCCACCTGAACACGTGGTGGGAGCAGCCCGGCCACGTGTTTAGGAAAATTTGCACAACGGAGCAAAATTGCAAGCTTCGAAGAATTTCCAAGTTCTACCACAGCCAGGCACAGCATTTTTCTGCAAATAAAGGGGAATAGGTGTAAGGCAGGGGGACACACAAGGGCGAACTTTACTCACTGTTTTCTCTAACTCAAACGGCCACTCAGGGGGAAATGAAATGACTGGGAAATTTACACAGCAGAAACTATTTCGTGGCTTAAATTCACTAGGGGAATGTTACTAGTATCACAGGGGAGTAATTACAGAATTGAGCCCAGATGGCGAAAGGGAATGAAACACTGCACAAGTCGCCTTGGAAAGTGAATTGAAATACAGACAAAGATAAAACAATTCCTTCGTTGAAATGGAATTTCCCTTACAGTACTTTTAGTGATAATGCTGGTTGTCTTCTCCTCTAAGTCTCGACACTATGGACTTTTAAAAATATACTTGGGCTTCCCAAAGCATGGGAAAGCCAGGCCCAGGAGGGGTGGGGGGCAGCATCTTGTAAGGGGCCAGTGGTCTGACCTAGCCGAGGTCTCGTCTTCTTCTGAGGACTCCTCTCCTGGGTTCAAGGCCTTTTAAAGTCGTTGCTCTTTAGGGGGTAATTCCAAGAACCAATGGGTGAAGAGGATAGCTTTTCAAAAGAAAAAGGAGAATGAATTCCTCCAAAGTCGAAGGGGCAACTTGTATAGATACCTTAAACTTGGGTAAAAGACTGTTTCTTTCCTTGGTTGTGGCTTAAATCTTGAACAACATATATATATATATATATATATATATATATATATATATATTATATATATATATATATGTGTGTGTGTGTGTGTGTGTGTGTGTGTGTGTAATGTTGTGTGTGTTGTGTAATGTTTTCTGTTAAGCAAGATTTGTAGAGCATTGCTAATTACTCCTACATCACCTGTTTATACCAAATCTGGCAAGTTTCCTTCATTACTTTACTCCAAACCTTCTTTTTCTTTCTACTCTAATCCATTTTTCGTTATGAAGCCTGTGAGAAAGGCAAACAGCAGAAGTGAAATAATACCCCCTTGTAGCAACCCACCATTTTTAGGAAATCGGCGCGACAAGAGCCCATCAATATTACCAGTGGATCTTTATATCCCACAAACTGCTGAAGTAACTGAACACTAAGTCTTTAGAAAAATACTTAATAGTCTTCCAGTGCTAACGCACATGTGATTTCTAAGATCTACTGTCAGATCTTCGATTGTCTCCTGTGCTTATAACAGTCTTCAGGAAGGGACAAACAAAACTGCCAAATACTGCGATATGTATTTATTATTATATTGAAGAAGGCTGTTTCAACCAACCTTGGTCTTTTACAATGATACTCCAGATTCACCATAGAAATATAAGCTAATATATAGAAGATTACGGCCAAAAAAATTTCAAATAATGATAATCGAAAAAAATTAAAACTCAGAGATTTATTACAAAGCCTATAGTTCTGAAAATGTATTAATAAATTTCTCAGAATAGGATGCTTGGTCCATTGATCGCCAATCTCCAAAAGAGAACTCTCAAAGTCTTCAGCTAACTTGTGTCCCGTATAGCTCACACTGAGCGGGTTCCACACTTCCTCAGAATTTTCATTTGCAAAGTAAGCTGGTCTTTGACGTGCTTGCACTATGCTAATCTCAGTTTTCTAGGATCTCCCATGTGTAACGATGTCTTATTTCCCATTGCACTCAATCTTGTTGCTTGCCCAAGATGATACTCGGCTTTACCAGGTATTGTTGATTGTATTCGTTCTTTAAACGCCAGGATGTCAGTGGCCAAGTTTGGGAATAGAACCTGTAGCCTTTATCTAAAAATACACAAATTAAAATTTAGCTAATTTGTTGTTTATCAGATGAGACTTCTTCTTTTGCAGTACATATGTGATGAGTGAATCTTCATGTGCTAAAAAATCCAGGTATTGACAAAGACAACTTTATTATTAAAGACAGTCTTTCACTCGGCATTGCTCAGTTATTGAACCTGGGAGTCTACATAGTGTAGAAAAACAGAGTAGTTGGGGAGGGGTAATTAGTGTTCATCTCCTTCCTACCACAAAAAAAGTAAATGGCTGTGTCAGGCGGAGCCTTTTAAAAGACCATTCAAAGGATAAACATGTCTTGGCCTTACCGATTAGCGGGTATGAATCCCTACATGTACCCAGAGCATTACCTCATTTAAAAAGTGTTCTGCTAGTCGAGAATACCCGATATTTAGGCCGATTGTTATGGCATTATCGTAATCATGCACATCTACTACATTATCTGATGCAATTTGTTTATCCTTATTGCCAGAGACCTTTTGTTAGGAAAATCAGATACCTTACCTGTTTCATAAGACACTCTTAATGATGAATATCAGATATTTTAACTGGTGTACAAGACATCCTTTTGATCACGAGTATCCGATGCACCAATGGATTTGTGAAGCATTCTGTGATCAGGAATACCGAAACATTATCTGATTTGTTTGATAAATTTACGCGGTAAGGAATTGATTGGGTTCAGCAACAGACTTGATTCTATCGTACGCAAACGGAATGGCAATGACGAAGCTCTGAAGAAAATCACCGACAAAAAAGGAAGAGGAGAAAATGAAAAGAAAGAAACGCGATTGTCGATCGCTTATTCTCCGATGTTCATTGGCCGTTTCGTTCGAACCCGTGTAATTGACGACGCAAAAGACCCGAGAAGGTTTATCTCATATCTCGAATTCGCTTTTTACTGCCCAATGCGACTTTTATGAGTACTTGAAATAAAAGATGAAACGGACGGTGCGGGAAACGGTTTTTCTGGTGCCAAACGGAAGCGAGAAATGAGTGAAAAATGGTTAACGATAGAGTCATAGATAGGTTTCTCGGGAAGCAGGCGAGTAAACGCTATAATTTTCTTTGGCATCTGATAATGGCGCGTATGGCAAAGTATTTCAAATCACTGAAAAAGGTAAAACGAAGATAGACGGGTACGAATGAATTTCGATTTTGGGGAGAATTTCTTCTACGTAATACTCACTCATGTATGTGCAGTATGCGTACGTATATATGAAGAAAATTTATTTTAAAAAACTGATTGGTCAGTATCATAAAAAGAGGAAGTGTGAATCCTACCAATTCTTGTGAATATTCGAATGTAGTTCTTTCCAGGGTTTTGCATTTCGTATATTGATCTTTTGATCATAGAAGTATAACCCTCGACGGAGCAAATCAAAGTGAACAGGAAACATTTAAAGCTACAAAGGTTTTAGTTACTTCTCGATCTAATTTTTTTTCAATCTCCTTTGCTGGCCAATATAAGGTTAGTTTTATATAAGTAACCTATGTTCTATTGGACTGTGATTGTGCTCTACTTGACGGCACATTGTGAAGATATTTTAGAGTCATTTATCTGCTTGAAGAAATAAAAAAAATACCTATATGTCAATAAAACATGAAATTAGTATGGTCGAAGTATAATTAGAGTTTGCAAGACGTGAGTGGGCGTGAAACCAAATTGACGGTAAGTGAAGGAAACAATTGAAGGAACCGCCCAGAAGCAAAAAGCGCCGAGAGCCTAAACGAGGAAAATGTAGGGGTCCAGAGGTAAAAAGAGATGTAATTGCACATCGCTGCCAGCATGCCTAGCATGAACAGACGTTCCGGTTAAGGTCAAATCACTAAATTACGCCTGCACCACGAATATGAGGGGTTCCCAATTACTCTGTGAAATTGATGCAACTTCTACTTTTTTGTGGGATTATTCAAAGCTTGTTAGTCTTACCATTTTTATAGATGTTTCTGTTATTCGAAGTTTGTTAATTTTACCATTTTTATAGATGTTTCCGTTATTCAAATCTTGTTAATTTTACCATTTTATAGATGTTTCTGTTATTCGAAGCTCGCTAATTTTACCATTGTTATAGATGTTTCCGTTATTCAAAGCTTGTTAATTTTACCATTTTTATAGATGTTTCCGTTATGCTAGTGCCAAGTTTCCATTCATTCAGAAAATAGCAGAGATTCATGTTAATCATATATGAGAGAGAGAGAGAGAGAGAGAGAGAGAGAGAGAGAGAGAGAGAGAGAGAGCTACATAAACCATTATGCATTCAATTCTTGTCTAAGGAATCCAAACCGGGGCTATCGAACAAGAAATTTTAATGAAGGACAGGCCATTATTGTCATTGTACAGGAATGCAAAAAGTAAGACTTGGAAATCATTAGGAAAAAGTTGGAAATCCTGTAGTAAAGTGGTCGAGTGACATGGACACAGCCATATGTTCCTGAGATAAGAAAAAGGTGTCCTCAATTCAAAAGGGTCATTCTCATCCAGTAACCATAGAGGCTGAGCAAAAAGTTGTGGAGAGAGTTGTTCGGAAGCTCCAGTGTGTATGGGAAGGGCATTGTGTGTGTGCGCGCGTGTGTGTGTTTGCATACGTGAAAGAAGATGTTTCCTGCATATCCGATACGAGTAGAATTGTTCATTCAGTAATCCAAAGGAACTTTTAGTATATATATATATATATATATATATATATATATATATATATATATATATATATATATATATATATATATATATATATATACACACACACACAGTGGTACCTCGTTTGTCGAACGTTTCATATGTCGAACTTTCCATTTTTCGAACAAAATTTTCGAGAAAATTTGTATCATCTGTCGAGCAAATGCTTGTACTTCGAACTGACTGATTATCTAGTTTATACTTGTATTCAACGGCCAACTGGGTCGTACAAGTTAAACTGTATAAATTAATTTTTTCATTTGCAATATATAGTTTAATGATAACAATATTCGACAAAATAAATTGAAATATAAAGCATTTAATATAAAATTTAGCTTTCAATATAACATTTAGCATAAAAGAAATATTAAAAGAAATATAAAATCGTACGTAACCGCGGTGATGTCACACCCAGCTGACTTGAGATTGAATGAAGGAGTGTTGATATGTTGAGTAGAGGAAAAGTGAGTTAAAATATTACTGTATGTATGTAAAAGCAATAACAGTTCACATAAAAAGGGAATTTCTCAATAAATTTAACGTAATGATAAAGTATGAAAACAATCAAATACAATAAAAAAAAAGCGCCTCAGCGGTGTGGTTGGTATGGTATTAGTGTCCCACCTTGGTGGTCGCGGGTTCGATTCTCGGCCATCCCATTGAGGAGTGAGAGATGTGTATTTCTGGTGATAGAAGTTCACTCTCGACGTGGTTCAGAAGTCATGTAAAGCCGTTGGTCCCGTTGCTGAATAACCACTGGTTCCCTGCAACGTAAAAACACCATACAAACAAACAATAAAAAAAAGTCTTAATTGAGCCAGTGTCCAGTGCGCCGAGTGAGACGGTCTAGTTGAACAATATAAAGAAAGTAGTAAATGAAAGAACAGAGCTTTTCACAGTAAAATTTAGCACAAATGATTAACAAAATCATTCGTCATTGCGGTGATGCACAGCTAACTTGAGGCAGAGGGAGGTAGCGTTTATGTTTTTTAGGAATAATGAATGAATGATTTTAAGTTATTGTGCGTTGTGGTATTGTTGAGGAGAGAAGAAGAGGCAGTAAAATCTTTACTATAATATGTATGTAAAAGCAGTACCAAATCACATAAAAAATTATATTTCACAGTAAATTGAACGTAATGATAAAATATGAAAACAATCAAATGCAATACAGAAAAAAGGAAAAAAAAAAGTCTTAAATAAGCCAGTGCTCGGTGTGCTGAGTGAGACGGTCTAGTTGAACCAAGGCCCCTTAATCTATAGCAATCCTGTCTTTACTTTCTCTTTTTTTTTTTCTAAATACTCTAAGCTATTCGATAATAAATTAATAGTCAGATGTAGGTTCTTCATTCTACTATGTTAAGAAGAATAATCATAAGAGAGATCATTAGAACATTTTCGCCAAATAACATTGAAATTATAGAAAACCTACCTTTGCTTTTGTCTTTTTATCCGTTATTAAATACTATTATGTTTCCGAAGGAAAATAATAGTCAGAATGAAAACTATATCTTAATATATTAAATAATCATGAGCGAGTTCTAAAGAACATTCTATACAATAATATAAATATATGTCTAAATTACACATTTAACAGATCTCCATAAAATCACATTTTGCACATATATAGCTATGTCTAACTTTTTCAATCTATGCACCACTTTTCTGGAACTACTAATGTGTCTGTTCAAATTTCGAATTCTAAAAACTCTATGGCATGGAACAAAATATTTCGACTTCTGAAGTAATTTGGATGTGACTGCTAATTGTATCCGCTAATTTAATTATCGCTCCTTTTAAGGCTGTTAAAACATTTTCCTCCCATGGTGAAAATCAATCATCCTATCCATACATTTCAAATGATCAAGAAACACTAGGTTTCATTAGTTTCCCTTCACTAAAGCTTATGGCACCAATCTTTGTGTCATCTTCCTTTGTTACTTTTGTTCCTAAATGTTCCAGTTGTGGAAACTTACGAGCAATGAACCCGCCAACATACGGCATCTTCCCATGTTTGTTCTTCAACTTCCTGGTCTTTGAAGTCATCACTTTGATCATCCATATTAAATACTGGTAAGCAAAATAAAATTGCTGATATACTGGGTTCTTTCTCAAGGGAATTTCCTTCGTCTTCGAAGGATGCTTCTTGCTTGTCAGAGACGTAGGAAAATGAGGCTAATGTTACATTTTCACTGTTGCAGTTTTAAACGTTGCTCTTTGAGCTTACAAGTGTGCTGTCTTTTCCTAAAAGGTGGGCTCTGAGACGATGTTTAAATGCAACTGGTGATGCATGCTGATCGTACGCTCCCATTTGACTTGTGCAACGAAAAAAGTGGCCCAACCCAGCCTGATTTAGTCTGCAATTTAGAGTATACGTCATGCCAAATTTTTATTTTGCCATTTTCAGCATTGTACTTTTCTTCACTTTCATTTCTCTTGCGGTTTTATTTGTCTTGAAAGATTTTGTCTTGCACTTACAGGTTTAGTCACGTAAGCATTTCTTTATGATTTTCTATCTGTTGGCTGTCGAGAATAAAACGGATCAAACTATCTATCAACAAGCCGAATGAAATGGCTTGTAATTTTCCAGCCCTTCTCTTCAAATATCCTTGGTTGTCGAAGTGATCAAAAGATTTTTAAGTACTTTTGGACAGCAGTTGCAAGGCAAGTTTAACTTTCATTCGTTGCATACCTATAATAACATTGATATGTTTTTCAGAAAGTTTATAAGCTGTCCGAAGATCACTTCATTCCTCTTTATTAGCTCTCTAATCTGGACCATTGAGTGTAGCCTACGTACTACATACAGCTGCCTTAAAGTGTTCCTTTACCCCATCCCCTTATGTTTTATGAAAATGGTCTGGTAACACAGCAATGAAGCCTGTTTGTCTTGTAACCACGGATGTGAATGGTAGAGATATTGGATGCCAATGCTCATATTTTCTAATCACTACTGTAGACAATGTGTTAATGATATAAGAATAATAGTTTACATTACCAGTTAATTAAGTTGTTAAATATAAAAAAAAAAAATCTTATAATAACAGAATAATAGAAAAAGCAATGGTGAAAATCATATTCAGTGCTTACTAACCATAATCGTCAACCTTTGTTCCATTCAGGTGTGGCTGTTGCAGGCATTTGGTTGGATCATACTTTTGTCCATGGTAGAACATTATTTAGTGTCGATTTCACACCCTCACAAATATTGCTGTGTCTTCGTGGACGGTGACACAGCGATATTAGTGAGGGTGTGAAGAAAGTTATTGAAGGCAAACTAACTGTTACAAATATCTCGATCAATATAATTTCCTTCCACATGTGACCTAACAAAACATCAAGAAGAAATCATCAGTTTTATTTTCATTTTTATGAAAGTAAACTCTACGATGATCATTCGCAGAATAGTGAGGTTCATATGAGTTCATGACAACTATGGTGGTAGTTCGAGAATTCATCGGTTGTCAAAGACCCACTTGACAATGGAATTACAATGGAATTACCCTGTGTAATGTAATTAAGTGCTTTGTAAGGTATTTCACTTTTAATACTGAATATTTATATGTATACAATTAGCAATTTGACCTTGCAACCAGATGTCCCTTAAATGGGTAGATACATAGAAATAAGAACTGGATTGAATTGCTTTTGCTTTCAGTATTCGTAAAGTTTTGATTTAATTTCTTTACATTCACCTTAAATGGCTAAATTTCTCCCCTCATTTGAGCTGGTCCTTGGTCATAATCATTGCTAAAAAGTAAAACACCCAAGCTTTTTGTAAATATATAATTATGAGTTTTCTTTATTAAAATCAGCTAGTTTCATGAATTAATTTATAGCACCTATCTAAAAACTATGTAATAATACACAATTGTCATGTTCAGTGTTTTTCACAACCATAGGACTCAAATATTACAGATTGATTGAAGCTATAAGTACTGGTTTTTTTTTTTTTTTTTTTTTTGGTCAAATTTCCATTCTTGTAAAACAGAGAGAGAAAATAAAGTCTACCAGAATGTAAATAACTACTTACTAGAGGCAGCATTGAAGCCTCCATGAATGTAGATCACTACTTACTGGAGGCAGCATTGAAGGTCTCACCCAGGTCACAGATAACTACTTACTTGGAGGTCAGCAATTGGAAGTTCTCCAATTGGGTGACTTTAATGCTTCGCTCCGAAAAAGTAGTGATCTTGTGACCTGGAGGACTTCAATGCTGCCCTCAGTAAGTAGTTTATCTACATCCCGAGGGACTCCAATGCTGCCCGTCCAGTAAGTAAGGTTATCTGTGACCTGGAGGACTTCCAAATTCCTGCCTCCGAGATCTGTGACTTCCTGGGGACTTCCAATGCTGCCTCCAGTTAAGTTAGTTATCTACATCCCTGTGGAGACTCCCAATGCTTGCCTCCAGTTAAGTTAGTTATCTTGTGACCTGGAGACTCCAATTCTGCTCCCCAGATCTGTGACCTGGAGACTTCAATGCTGCCTCCAGTAGGTAGTTATCTTACAATCCCTGGAGACTCCAATTCTTGCTCCAGTAAGTAGTGATCTGTGACATCCTGGAAGACCTTCAATGCTGCTGCCTCCAGTAAGTAGTGGATCTGTGACTCTGAAAGACTTTTCAAACGCTGTCTCCAGTTAACGTAGTGATCTGTGAACCTGGAGACTTCAATGCTGCCTCCAGTAGGTAAGTTATTTTCTACATCCCTGGAGACTCCAATTGCTGCCTCCAGTAAGTAGTGATCTGTGACCTGGGAGAACTTCAATGCTGCCTCCAGTGAAGTAGTATACATCCCTGGAGACTCATTCCTGCTCCAGTAAGTATTTATCTGTGCCTGGAGACTCCAATTCTGCCTCCCGATCTGGTGACCTTGAGACTTCAATGCTGCCTCCAGTGGTAGTTATCTACATCCCTGAGACTCCAATTCTGCCTCCAGTAAGTGTGATCTGTGACCTGAGACTTCAATGCTGCCCTCCAGTAAGTAGTGATCTGTGACCGTGAAAGACTTCAATGCTGTCTCCAGTAAGTAGTGATCTGTGGACCTGGGACGTCAATGCTGGCCTCCAGTAGGTAGTTATCTAAATCCCTGGAGAACCTCCATTCCTGCTTCCAAGTAAGTAGTGATCTGTGGGACCTGGAACTCAATGCTGCCTCCAGTAGTTAAGTTCCTTCTACATCCCTGGAGACTCCATTCTGCCCTCCATAATAATGATCTATGACCTGGAGACTTCATGCTGCCTCCCTGTAAAAGTAGTTATCTGGACCTGGGACTTCAATGCTGCCTCCAGTAAGTAGTTATCTAATGACCCGGAGGACTTCAATGCTGCCTCCAGTAAGTAGTGATCTGTGCCCTGGAGACTTCAATGCTGCCTCCAGTAATAGTTATCTGTGACCTGGAGACTTCAATGCTGCTTCAGTAAATAGTTATCTGTGACCTGGAGACTCAATGCTGCCTCCAGTAAGTAGTTTATCTGTGACTTGGAGACTTCAATGCTGCCTCCAGTAAGTAGTTATCTACTCCCCTGAGACTCAATTCTGCCCTCGCCCAGTAAGTAATGATCTATGACCTGGAGGGACTTCAATGCTGCCTCCTTGTAAGTAGTTAATCTGTGACCTGGAGTCTTCAATGCTGCCTCCAGTAAGTAATGATCTGTAAAACCTGGAGACTCTAGTGCTGCCTCCAGTAAGTAGTGTTCTGTGACCTGGAGACTTCATGCTGCCTCCAGTAAGTAGTGAATCTGTTACCTGAAGACTTCAATGCTGCCTCAGTAGTAGTTATCTGTGACCTGGAGACTTCAATGCTGCCTCCAGGGGGGGGGGTAACATAGGCGATCTGTGAACCCAATGGAGGAGGACTTCAATGCTGCCCTCCAGTAAGTAATGATCTGTAACCTGGAGACTCTAGTGCTGCCTCCAGTAAGTAGTGATCTGTGACCTGAAGACTTCAATGCTGCCTCCAGTAAGTAGTGATCTGTTACCTGAAGACTTCAATGCTGCCTCCAGTAAGTAGTTATCTGTGACCTGAGACTTCAATGCTGCCTCCAGTAAGTAGTGATCTGTGACTGAAGAACTTCCATGCTGCTCCAGTAAGTAGTGATCTATGACCTGGAGACTTTCAATGCTGCCTCCAGTAAGTAGTGATCTGACCTGAAGACTTCAATGCTGCCTCCAGTAAGTAGTGATCTGTGACTTGGAGACTTCAATGCTGCCTCCAGTAAGTAGTGATCTGTGACCTGGAGACTTCAATGCGCCTCCAGTAAGTATTGTGATCTATGACTGGAGACTTCAATGGCTGCCTCCAGTAAATAGCGATCTGTGACCTGGAGACTTCAATGCTGCCTCCAGTAAATAGTTTTATCCTGTGACCCTGGAGACTCCAATGCTGCCTCCAGTAAAATAGTTTATCTGTGACCTGGAGACTTTAATGCTGCCTCAGTAATAGTTATCTGTGACTGGAGACTTCAATGCTGCCCTCCAGTAAGTAGTTATCTACATCCTGAAGACTCCCAATTCGCCTCCAGTAAGTATGATCTATGACCTGGAGACTTTAATGCTGCCTCCTGTAAGTAGTTATCTGTGACCTGGAGACTTCAATGCTGCCTCCAGTAAGTAGTGATCTATGACCTGGAGACTTCAATGCTGCCTCCAGTAAGTAGTGATCTATGACCCGGAGACTTCAATGCTGCCTCCAGTAAGTAGTGATCTGTGACCTGGAGACTTCAATGCTGCCTCCAGTAAATAGTTATCTGTGACCTGGAGACTTCAATGCTGCCTTCAGTAAATAGTTATCTGTGACCTGGAGACTCCAATGCTGCCTCCAGTAAGTAGTTATCTGTGACCTGGAGACTTCAATGCTGCCTCCAGTAAGTAGTTATCTACATCCCTGGAGACTCCAATTCTGCCTCCAGTAAGTAATGATCTATGACCTGGAGACTTCAATGCTGCCTCCTGTAAGTAGTTATCTGTGACCTGGAGTCTTCAATGCTGCCTCCAGTAAGTAATGATCTGTAACCTGGAGACTCTAGTGCTGCCTCCAGTAAGTAGTGTTCTGTGACCTGGAGACTTCAATGCTGCCTCCAGTAAGTAGTTATCTGTGACCTGGAGACTTCAATGCTGCCTCCAGTAAGTAGTTATCTACATCCCTGGAGACTTCAATGCTGCCTCCAGTAAGTAGTTATCTGTGACCTGGAGACTTCAATGCTGCCTCCAGTAAGTAGTTATCTGTGACCTGGAGACTCCAATGCTGCCTCCAGTAAGTAGTTATCTGTGATCTGGTGACTCCAATGCTGCCTCCAGTAAGTAGTGATCTGTGACCTGGAGACTTCAATGCTTCCTCCAGTAAGTAGTTATCTGTGACCTGGAGACTCCAATGCTGCCTCCAGTAAGTAGTGATCTGTGACATGGAGACTTCAATGCTGCCTCCAGTAAGTAGTTATCTGTGATCTGGTGACTCCAATGCTGCCTCCAGTAAGTAGTGATCTGTGACCTGGAGACTTCAATGCGGCCTCCAGTAAGTAGCGATCTGTGACCTGGAGACTTCAATGCTGCCTCCAGTAAGTAGTGATCTGTGACCAGGAAACTTCAATGCTGCCTGCAGTAAATAGCAATCTGTGACCTGGAGACTTCAATGCTGCCTCCAGTAAGTAGTTATCTGTGACCTGGAGACTCCAATGCTGCCTCCAGTAAGTAGTGATATGTGACATGGAGACTTCAATGCTGCCTCCAGTAAGTAGTTATCTGTGACCTGGTGACTCCAATGCTGCCTCCAGTAAGTAGTGATCTGTGACCTGGAGACTTCAATGCTGCCTCCAGTAAGTAGTTATCTACATCCCTGGAGACTCCAATTCTGCCTCCAGTAAGTAGTGATCTGTGACCTGGAGAATTCAATGCTGCCTCCAGTAAGTAGTGATCTGTGACCTGGAAACTTCAATGCTGCCTCCAGTAAGTAGTGATCTGTCCCTGGAGACTTCAATGCTGCCTCCAGTAAGTAGTGATCTGTGATCGGAGAATTCAATGCTGCTCCAGTAAGTAGTGACTGTGACCTGGAAACCTTCAATGCTGCCTCCAGTAAGTAGTGATCTGTGCCCTGGAGACTTCAATGCTGCCATCCAGTAAGTATGATCTGTGACCTGGAGACTTCAATGCTGCCTCCAGTAAATAGCAATCTGTGACCTGGAGACTTCAATGCTGCCTCCAGTTAGTAGTTATCTGTGACCTTGAGACTCCAATTCTGCCTCCAGTAAGTAGTTATCTGTGACCTGGAGTCTTCAATGCTGCCTCCAGTAAGTAATGATCTGTAACCTGGAGACTCTAGTGCTGCCTCCAGTAAGTAGTGTTCTGTGACCTGGAGACTTCAATGCTGCCTCCAGTAAGTAGTTATCTGTGACCTGGAGACTTCAATGCTGCCTCCAGTAAGTAGTTATCTACATCCCTGGAGACTTCAATGCTGCCTCCAGTAAGTAGTTATCTGTGACCTGGAGACTTCAATGCTGCCTCCAGTAAGTAGTTATCTGTGACCTGGAGACTCCAATGCTGCCTCCAGTAAGTAGTTATCTGTGATCTGGTGACTCCAATGCTGCCTCCAGTAAGTAGTGATCTGTGACCTGGAGACTTCAATGCTTCCTCCAGTAAGTAGTTATCTGTGACCTGGAGACTCCAATGCTGCCTCCAGTAAGTAGTGATCTGTGACATGGAGACTTCAATGCTGCCTCCAGTAAGTAGTTATCTGTGATCTGGTGACTCCAATGCTGCCTCCAGTAAGTAGTGATCTGTGACCTGGAGACTTCAATGCGGCCTCCAGTAAGTAGCGATCATGTGACCTGGAACTTCAAGCTAGCCTCCAGTAAGTAGTGATCTGTGACCAGGAAACTCAAGCTGCCTCCAGTAAATAGCAATCTGTGACTGGAGACTTCAATCTGCCTCAGTAAGTAGTTATCTGTGACTGGAGACTCCAATGCTCCTCCAGTAAGTAGGGATATGTGGACATGGCGAGTCAATGCTGCCCAGTAAGTAGTTATCTGTGGACATGGTGAACTTCCAATGCTGCCTCCAGGAAGTAGTGATCTGTGACCCTGGGAGACCTCAATGCTGACCTCCAGTAAGTAGGTATCTGTGACCTGGAGACTTCATGCTGCCTACAGTAGGTAGGTGTATCTACATCCCTGGAGATCCATTCTGCCTCCAGTAAGTAGTGATCTGTGAACCTGGAGACTCAATGCTGCCTCCTATAAGTAGTTATCTGTGACCTGGAGACTTCAATGCTGCTCCAGTAAGTAGTTAACTGTGACCTAAGACTTCAATGCATGCCTCCAGTAATACGTCGAGTAATTTGTTGACCTGGAGTACTTCAATTTGGCCTTGGCCTCCCCCCCCAGTATTACTGAGTTTCCCCCCTACAAGCCCTACCTGGAGACTCCAATTCCCCCCCTGCCTCCCGGAGTAAGTGTAGTGATCATTGAAACCTTGGAGACTTCAAATGCTGGCCCCTTCCAGTTAGTTAGTTATCTGTGGACTGGAACTTCATGCTTGCCTCCAAAGTTAAGTTAGTTATTTAGCTGTTGCACCTTGGAGACTTCCCAAGTTGGGCTGCCCCCTCCAGTAAGTAGGGCGAGTTGATCTTGTGACCTTGGAAGACTTCCATCTTCCTTCCAGTAAGTAGTAATTCTGTGAACCTGGAACTTCAATGCGCCTCCAGTCAAGTAAGTGATCTGTGACCCTGGAGACTTCAATGTGGCCTCCAGTAAGTAGTTATCTACTTCCCTGGAGACTCCAATGCTGCCTTCAGTAAGTAGTGATCTGTGACCTGGAGACTCCAATGCTGCCTCCAGTAATTATTTTTTGGAATTAGAACGTAAAAGCAGTACCAAATCACATAAAAAATGATATTTCACAATAAATTTAACATAATGATAAAACATGAAAACAAATGCAACATGGTAAAAAAAAAAAAAAAAACAAAAAAAAAAAAAACGCTTGCTCGAGTCAGTGTTCCGTACGCTGAGAGAGAGAGAGAGAGAGAGAGAGAGAGAGAGAGAGTGGCTCTGCTTACCATTGTCTTATTAGCTGTTCTGGATGATTATTCCCCCATTTCTTTCACTTACACTCGATCTGCCCAAATCACTTTTATTTTTGTTACGGTAAAAAACCAATCTAGTGATAATTGCTTTTTACAATGTTTTTACTATTGTAAAAGTAACTCAGTTCTGTAATAAACAAACTGGCGCCGCTTTCAGCTTCTGCCTCATGCCTTCGATTGTTTGTTTAAACGGCTTCCTTTTGAAAAGTTATTTGATTCCTCTTTCCTTTTCTTGCATTTTGACTTATTACTTATTTTTTTGTTAAATCCTCATGCTTGTTTTAAAATTCTACCGTTTGCCAACAGTAAGTTGATGTATTGTGGCATAATTAATCTATTTCGTGCAATTAAGAACCAAGTAAACACGATGATTACTCTCTCTCTCTCTCTCTCTCTCTCTCTCTCTCTCTCTCTCTCTGACACAATCGGACACACATACACTATCGATTCCTTTAATTATCTTTGTACCTAATGTGAATAAAATGTATTTTGTTATCAACCTTTGCATACTGCAATCAATTCGGTTTGCTCAAGAGGGTTCCCATCTCCTCCCCCTCCATCCCCCAGCCGGCCGGCGCCATTTTTACCAAACAGTTCATGTAAATCGCACACAGAAAAAATAAAATTTAGAAAATTTTACTTCATATAATGTACTGTTTCATTACTTTACACTCTTGATTTAACTTTTGAACACATTTATAATAGAAAAAATGTGAAAAGGGGGACTTTTTGGGTTGGCTGGAACGAATTATCCTGATTCCCTTTATTTCTTATGGGGATATTTGTTTCATATTTCGAATAAATCGTACTTCGAACAGCCTTCTGGAACGGATTAAGTTCGAAATACGAGGTACTACTGTATATATATATATATATATATATATATATATATATATATATATATATATATATATATATGACTGGAAAAAATGTTCTGTTACAACAGAATTCCTTATAATAAAAGGAGCCCATAAAAAGCACCAAGATATAGAGAGAAAATATTTCCTCAGTATATTTGTTTTGGTTTAAATTTTATGGGCTCCTTTTATTATATATATATATATATATATATATATATATATATATATATATATATATATATATATATATATATATGTATGTATGATCAAACAATCGAAATGCAACATGCATATTTTTGCAATGGGATATATGTATATATATATATATATATATATATATATATATATATATATATATATATATATGTGTGTGTGTGTGTGTGTGTGTGTGTGTGTGTGTGTGTGTATGTGTGTGTGTGTCTGTTGTGTGAAAGAATGCCTCTGAAATCGATTTCTGGTTCTTTCCGCCAACATTTATAAATTGAATATACTCACGAAACTTCAAGCTTTCTGGTTGCCTTTACTTTTAGATTATTATCTCTGTCTGAGGAAACAATGATCTCAAAAGAATTACGCAAAGAAAATTCTTTTTTGTAAGTGTGTGGTCTTGACCCCACGCTCTCGAGAATAAAATTCACGCACTTTTCTGTTCTCAGCAACAAAGTGTCTGGATTCATTTTCTTGTTGGGGCGACAGAGACCACACACAAGTAGGGAAAAAGACCCCAATTCAGCTCAACCTCTACACCCGACCCCCAATTCGTCTCACAGGCGATAAACCCCATAATCTTGCCTTTATCTTAACCTCACGTACGTTGAACATTAACGACTCCACGGGAAAACCACCAAATATTTCACTCTAGTTCAGAAAAGAACCACGAAATGTCTCATGGATAACTCTTCGGATAGGAGAACTGTGGTTTCGCTTGACCCTTTGAAAAAACCCAACCCCATTTAGGTTCAAGATATACTCTACGGATGAAAAAAAAAAACACCATTCCACGACCCCTTGACAATATCCAACCCCATTTTGGCTCAAGATATACTCATCGCATGAAAAAAAAAAAAAAAAAAAAAAAAAACACCATTCCAAGACCCCTTGAAAATACCTAACTTCATTTTGGCTCAAGAATACTATACGGATGAAAAATCCACCATTACACGTAAATATGAATATGAGTGAAAAAATTCTAAGTCCCCTAACATAACCTAACCAAACCTAACCTAACCTAACCTAAACCTAACCTAACCCAACCTATAACAACTCACTGCACAAGAGTTTAGGGAATGGGCAGACGCCCAAGGAGGTGCATGGATGAAGACTAAAGCAGACATTAAAAGTCAGTTCTCGAGAATATATAAAAACGCCTTTCCAACAACAGGCCGCATCAATTCAACATTGAACGTTGGTATTGATGCTGCCACCCTATACCCTTATCGCACAGAGAACTGATATTACACTGAGGGGTTAGTTCGAGACCTCCCGCCTGCCTGCCCACGCACCCTACGAACTCGTTTGAACTTGGGGTATGTGTTTGTGGTATGCAATGGATTTTTCCACGAACGTGCCCGGTAGATGCTGTGCCCTCTGGATCTTTGGAGGTTGGTCTACAAGAATATTTAATTGAAGGTCAAAGAGAATTTCCTTTGCCCTCAAAAGGTTTTTTTTCCATGTTTTTCGGTACTTTTTTGCAGAAATTTTAATTTTGACAGCAAATTGTTGTGTACATATGTTGAAGTATTTTCAATGTATATATATTATATTATATCTATTATCTATATTATTATATGATATATTATATTCTATATATATATATAATATACATACACATACATACATATATATAAGGCTGGTAAAAATGTTCTGTTATAACAGAATTCCATCTAATAAAAGGAGCCCATAAAAACACCAAAATATAGAGAGAGAAATGCTATATTTCAGAGACTGCTGTCTCCCTCTTCAGGTAGATGAATGAGAAAAGTTATAGAAAAGGTGGTATTTGTACTAAGAGGTCCATCCACAGGTAAGCCTTGACGCAGATTCCTTGTTCACAAAAGTACCAATACAGGACGTTCCTCAGTTTTTGAGGGAAAAGTTATCCCGTTATTCAGATCATTTCCCATTGGAGCTAGACAAAATAATAAAGTTAGTTGAATTATGTGTATGTAATAACGTATTTTCATTCTGGGAATCATTCTATAAGCAAAAATTCGGGTGAGTATGGGTAGTCCTATAAGTCCTGTTTTAGCCAATCTGTACATGGAATACTTTGAAACTACAGTAATAAATGCAATAAAACCCAAAATCATGCTGTGGATGAGATATGTAGATAATATTCTAACATTTTGGGATAATAAATGGGGCAATTTTAATTAATTCTTTTCAAAATTAAACGCATTAGTGCCCAGCATAATTCAAAGTTGAATGGGAAACAGACAACAAAATTCCTTTTCTTGATGTTTTAATAATCAGACACAACAGAATACAAATTTACCATATACAGAAAACCAATGTTCTCACTTTCATACATTCACTACTTCAGCTATCATGACATTCCTATCAAGATAGGCGTAGCCAGCAACCTATTCTTAAGAGCCCTACAAATTTGTTCTCCAGATTTTCTGGAAAAAGAATTTGAACTACTTCGTAAGCAGCTTTCGTCTTTAAGGTATCCTGACCATATAATTGAGAGAGCAATTCACAGAGCAAACCTAATTTTCTACCAACCCCCTCAAGACAAGATCAGAGACACACCCAGCAATAAAATAAAAATTCCACACCTAGACAGGATTAAGACGGTGACCCAGACCCTTGGAAAATCTAACCATTTTGCAATTACTTACCCTACTACCTTAGCCAAATCCCTGATTAAC
>NC_087201.1:109115149-109122649 GCF_015104395.2 Macrobrachium nipponense
TCTATTAAATAAATATTATTTTCCATGCTTGAAAGTGCGTTCATGTGCTTGTGAAAAATAATTTGTTCTGCAAGAAAGTACGTTCATTATACTAAGACAGGTCCTCGTTTAATAAATAATTTTCCGTTATTTTCATTTACACATGATAGTTCATTGCCCTTCTACGCTGTACTGCGTTATTGGTTTTGTTCACGCTTATGGATAGAGCGAAGCAGTATTTCATATAGAGATTTAGGGAAATCCATTTTGACGTGTTCCCTCCTAAGGCAGCTGAGCATCCTGTAGCCTGTACTCGTAAATCACTTCATATTCTGAAACTCCACACCTTATTCAATAAGCACATGGAGATGTATGGTAGTTGGCAGCAGAACAGACATGTTCATATCACATTACGCGTTATCAGAAAGCGCCGGTTAATTGTGCTGTGGACTCTAATAGGAATCAGTAGCGACTTTTGTTCATCTATTTTGTTATCAGAGGAATTCGTTCAAGGCGCAGTTTTCGGCTTAGTTTTGATGTCAATCCTATTTACATCTGATAGTGACAATAAATATGTAATAGAAAAATTAATGACAATGAAAAACGAAAATTTATTATGTAATTTGTGTTCTCATTCGGTAGATCCTATAAGTCATTTCCCAGGGGGGGATCACTGCTGTAACGTGAAAACCGCTGTAACGAGAAAATATCTATGGCGAAACTTCAATTAGAATTTTCCTCCTTTATGATTGAAGACGCAAGAACAATTGCATTTGGATTTCTTGAAACCGTATCACTGGTAATTTCATGTGATCAAAGCACATATTTTGAAGTTACATTGGCTTATCATATGTAGTTGAATGATCTTTTGTGAGGCTTTCAAAATATAGAACATTATCATAATATTCATCATATTCGCTAGGAACATTTGTTTACAATTGCCACAGTGATCTTTCACCTTCCCGCTTCTCTAATACATTTATGGATATATTTTCCACTAAACGCCTTCAGTTAGAAAGGGAAATCAATGAGAAACCATCTTCCCCAGTGGGACTCGAACCCACACATGGTACACAGAATGAGGTTTCCTTCAACTTTCAAGCAAAGAAATGCCAAAATTAGTTTTACCTCTTACAAACAAGAACTTCATCTGCCGAATTCAAATAAATTTTACTAGAGCCAAATAAATCCATTCTCACCATCCTTATTTTGGATTTATCTTGATTGCATCTTGGGCGAGATAACTTCTATGTGCGAATAGAGAACGTCTTAATTCGTTTCTGATGAAATTGTAGCTATGCACACACTAACACACACACACACACACACACACACACACACACACATATATATATATATATATATATATATATATATATATATATATATTATTATGGCAATTCTTTACATTCCAACATTGAATATATATATATATATATATATATATATATATATATATATATATATATATATATATATATATGTATACATATACATACATGCACACTTCTATATATGTGTATATATATGCACACTTATGTATGTATATATATATATATATATATATATATATATATATATATATACACTATATACTATATACATATATACACTTTATATTTAAACCACACCCTGGGGAAAGATACGAGTTAACCATTTAATTAGGTACGTTGCTGTTTGTCGACTGTGGTAAGTTGCAAACGGGGTGGAAAGGTACATGGAATAAGCAAACCTTAACCCTCCACTGAAAAAAAGGGATCCTCGTTGGACGAGTGGTTTACCTGCTCGCCTACCGATTCGGTAGTCCCGACTTTGAGTCCCCACTCCGCCAACGTGGAATCAGAGGAATTTGTTTCTTGTGATAGAAATTAATTTCTCGATATAATGTGGTTCATATCCTACAATAAGCTGTAGGTCCCATTGCTAGGTAACCAAATGGTTCCTAGCCACGTAAAAATATTTAATTCTTCGGGCCAGCTCTAAGAGAGTCGTTAATCGGCTCAGTGGTCTGGTTAAACTAAGATATACTTTTTCCACACACAAAAAAAAATGACTGAGAACAGGAATGTCAAACATCCTAAAAACCACCCATATTTGGGAAAGGGCGTATAACAGAAATGTTATGTTAGTATTTAACTATAATATTCTGCGTTTTGCGATTTTTCAATAATTTCAGGTTTAAAATGCGTGAATGGGTTTATTTTTTTTTTTTAGTGTTAATGGAAACAGGTTACTGAAAACTATACACCTAGAAAGCTTGGAGGATATAAATAATGGGAGTCATGAGTTTCTAGGCACCCGCACAATATATTAAACACTGCGAATAGTCAATGTTATATATAATGTTAATCAGGCAACGTTTTGAAATGATTTGGTGTGCATTTTGAGTATATTTGAGGTCGAAGCGACCTCTAGCGGGTCAGGTTGCTCTGACCTCCTTATTTGGTCTGGGAGTCCACTGACCGCTGTTTCTCTCTCTCTCTCTCTCTCTCTCTCTCTCTCTCTCTCTCTCTCTCTCTCTATGCGTCCACCTTTTTCACCGCATATGTTGTCGCTCTCATAGACAAATAACTCTTATCACTTCATGAATGTATTTACCTGTCACTGCAAGTACCGGCGAAGTCCTACACTGGACCTCCAACAGGGAGATGGGAAGTCACGTAGTGGGAAGTTGTCACCCGTATGTATTAGGTCATTAATCACACGGAATGGCGTACTTAATCATTATTGTGCAAGGAAACGGACAGTACCCTTTTGTCGGTTAACAGCGGGTATAGAAGTTGTAGGCACGGTCAGTATACCTAGAGCTAGACCGTGGTTATAGGTACCGTGTCATCGCGCAAGAACCCATTTAATTCCAAGAAACTCATTTGTTATTAAATTCGAAGAAACAATTTTGTTAATAGACTGTTAACATGGAAATATGCTCGATTCTATTTCCAATACCTTATTTGTTATTACTTTTTAAGTACTTTTAGTAAATAAACAGTAATACAACGCGCACTTACCATATGATGTAAACACTATTGTTAAATATCATGTTATGATTTTGTTCTGTCGCTACAACCGGTAATGTATTTGGCCATGCTTTGAATTTTAGTACATGGACAGTGATAAACAAATAATGTAGTAGGAATATAAGAAGGGAAAGCAGAGGAACGGATGAATTGATCAGCGAGTCTTTAGTTAAGTCTCGTCCTTTCTAAAACGGGACTCAAATGTACATTAGTTCCTTGCTTGTAACCTAAATTGATTACAAAAGAAGAAGAAGAAGAAGAAGAAGAAGAAGAAGAAGAAGAAGAAGCCATTCGAGTGGAATGACAGTTGCTCTTTCGTTTGGGAAATCTCATAATTATGCTCCAGCTTAGCGGGGAACCCATCCCTACCGATCCCAAAACCCCCTCCCCCTCCACACCCCCGAAGGAGGAGTTTTAGCACATCCCCGCGAAACAGGTAGTATCCAGAAAGAACTGAGGTGGGTCTTTTCATAATGGACCATTGAGGGTTGAAGTGCTGTACTAAACGTTCAGCTAATGATAACATCTGGCAAAATAGGTTGAGTTCCGTAGTCAACTTCACCTTGAGAGAGCTGGTTACGGCTCCTAATTATTGACTGGTTTTCATCATGCACAGCTTAAATGAATGAATTGCCCGCTAGAGTATGATCGCTTCACGGATATTATTGAATAAATGGCTATCACCAGGAATTGTAAGCTACAAGCATCAATCTAAACAGTTTTGTGAACAAGTATTATTTAGATTTTGGCCTTTACAGATAGTACCAGTGCAATATGAACAATAGCAAGGCTTCAACTAAATCATGGATTATAATAGAAGTTCGATTAATCTGAAAGCCAATGACCTTTCTTGAAAAATTCAGACGTGAACGATGCGCATACTAAGTTGATCCTAATTTGATAAAGGTTTGGATGCGTGGTTCTAGACAAAAACTACGGGCAGTTCTCTCAGCTCTTGTTCCCTCTCCCTCTCCCTTCTACGTGCTTATGTTTGCCAAACATGTAATTATTTATAGTTATAATGAAAAGTAATGGAAGCTCGTCCGGAGACAAATAAGGGATATTTCATTCACACGAGTCATGAACGTCAACGTTTGTAAGAAAAAAGTAAATTGTCTTCTCAGGGTCTTTTGAACTCATTTCATAGATGGGCATGATCAAGCAGTAATGGGTAATAGAATAGTTGACATATTGCCAATAAATCAGTAGAGAGAGAGAGAGAGAGAGAGAGAGAGAGAGAGAGAGAGAGAGAGAGAGAGAGAGGAGTTCAGCAGATTTTACTTACATTCCATTTGGGCACATTGGTGAGCATCTGAACTTTTCGTCTTGTTCTTGTCCATTTATCATTCACCATTTATATTCCTTTGTTTTTATTGGTCCTCGATTACTTTTCATAAAGTTTTATCTATAAAGAACATGAAGTAGATTATTTATTCGATGAATTTGAGTTTGAAATTAGTTTTTATTTTATTTTTCTATATGGATAAATGTTACATCCTATATCATTTTATTTGTTAAAGACTAAGGTCCTTTTGTATTACTCGTAGAGAGCATTCACTCTTCATATAAAATAGCTATGTTATTCTAAACGTTTATTCTATAGTTATTTGCAGAACGACCTCGATTGTTTTCACTGAAATGAACAAAAGAATTCAATCCTTTCCGTAACATTTGCAAAAATGTTTGTTATCCCAATCGTTTCCGTTTATAAAAATGATCGATGCCTTTCCTTTATATATATGGTAGTGTTAGACTTCAGTACTCCGAACAACTGAGTCAAGTATACGACGTCTACCATTACATCTACACTAACATAACGTGTTCGATCCTACATTTTAGTGTTATCTCTACATGTGCATGTGAAAGTTCGATACTACTCTATACTTAAAAGAGCATTCGATTCAGATTCCTTATACACAGAAAAGTGATCGACCCCATTTCTTTATCGGTATGACAGCTTTCGATCTCATTTCTTTTTCTGCATAGCAGCGTTCGATCCCAATTCTTTATCTGTATAGCAGTGTTCGATCCCATTCCTAATTTTATAGGTTTACGATCCCATTTCTTTATCTTTAAAGGAGCGTTCTTCTTCCCGCTTCATAACACCCCTACGATTACCGTAAGAATTCTTAGCCATCCGTTCGGCTCCATTCAACCATAATCATGAAATGTGAGGTAATGAAGCCTAAGAAATGTCCCGCCCATAGGTCATGACCCCAATCCCGCGCACAGCCTCACAGTCTCGCCACAGACGCGAGCGTCCAGAGGACCCACCCCGCCGCACCGAAAACGAGTTGTAGGGGAGAATGGAGATTGGGGTCAGCCATTCATCTTCGGTATCTCCTCCGTCCGAGGAAATTTCCTATTTTTTATGCAAGATGGATTGGGCTGATGATTCAATGAAATAACTTCCCTCTGCGCTCATCTGCCGAGAATGGTGCTCCTGAACCGTGAAGAGAGTACTCTTTTCGCTGCAGTCGTCTGCGCAATTAAAAACTAAGGTTTTTTTTTACTGTTTTAAGAGTTAATGCTGTCTTGCCCATGCCTTCGTCGTATTTTTCGTTCAGTTTTTCAACTTGATATAAAGTTGTAATAGAGACGACGTTCGAGTTCAGTTTTAAGCTTTCAGGCAAATGTAGGTTCATCAAAAGATATTCGAAAATAATCATCCAACTTTCATTATCATGGGATACATTTAGGAGAGGGAAAATAGATGCTTTAATGCAATGTAGTATGGTTCACATATTCAATTTGATAAATATTTTGCTCCTAATTGCTTATCTTGAATATAGTTAAACCACTGGATGATACAGATTGCCTAAAGTATACGATGAGTTACAAAACTTGTTCATATACATATACATATGCATGTATGCTACATACATACATACATACAATATATATATATATATATATATATATATATCTATATATATATGTGTGTGTGTGTGTGTGTGTGTGTGTGTGTCTGTGTGTGTGTATGTATATGTATGTATGTATGTATATGAAGCACTCTAAATAAATGTCTTCTGTAAATATAACGGACGAATTTGCAAACTCATGGCAGTCATGGGCGCTTTAATGTTTAAGTTGTTTTCTTAGTTGAAAATTATTTTCTTTTACTGCCAACATCTGGTTTAGACATCTCCAAACCCCAGGGAAGAAGAAGAAGAAAATCTTGACAGGTGAGGAGCCCCTTCTGTAATGGCGTAATTCAACGGAAATTTAATGATTCTCCTGAGTAATCAAAGTGATTAACGCAATTTCAAAGAAAGACGGCATCTGTAATTAGGCATTCTGAAGACTCTTCCCTTTTCTACCTGCTGACCTAAATCTCACGACGGGATCTATAGCATAGAATGGAGGCTCTGGTCGCTAGATTCCGCTCTATTCCACATTTTAGAATAATGAGAAACACCACTAAGATTTTGTCATCAGATTTCTGGAAACGGTATTCTTTTTTCATGCTAATTGCCTCCATTGTAAACAGTCTCCTGCTAATATATTATCTAGAGTGATGTTTCTTTATCATCAGGTCATGAACTTTTCCCTTATGACAGATTATATCTTAACTTATGAAATAAGAGTTGATTGAAGGACTTAATGATTTGTTCCTATGAAATAGAGGTGGAGGTCTAATTCGCAGAAAGTGTCTAATTCAGAAGTGTCGAGAGGGGAGAGACGAGGAAGACTTGGCAAGAGCTGGACAGATGACACAAAAGAGGAACTGGAAAGGAAGGGTCTTAGCTTTCGAGAAGAGGGAGATCGGTAAGATGGCTGGATGCAATTCTGGCGAACCTGCTGTGTAATCATATAAAGAGGCTCATATTGTGGGGGTTTACTGCACAAGGGTTTCATCTTCGATTCCGCAATTGAAATATGCATGCGTCGGTTAACATTCAGCCTAAGCCTGGCATGAATTGACTACAAGAAAGCCTTCGACATGATACCACACACGTGGCTAATAGAATGCCTAAAATTATATGGGCCAAAGGAAAACACCATCAGCTTCCTAAAAAATACAATGCGCAACTGGAATACAATTCTTACAAACTCTGGAATAAGACTAACAGAGGTTAACATCAGGAGCAGGATCTTCCGGGCGACTCACTGTCCGCGCTACTCTTCGTAGTAGCCATGATTCCCATGACGGAAGTACTGCAGAAGATGGATGCTGGGTACCAACTCAAGAAAGGAGCCAACAGAACTAATCATCTGATGTTTATGGACGACATCCAGCTGTATGGTAAGAGCATCAAGAAAATAGATACCCTAATCCAGACTGTAAGGATTGTTTCTGCGGACATTAGGATGGAGTTTGGAATAGAAAAATGTTCCTTGGTCAACATACAAAAAGGCAAAGTGATAAGGACTGAAGGGATAAAGTTACCAGATGGGAAAAGTATCAAACCCATAGATGAGATAGGATACAAATACCTGGGAATAATAGAAGGAGAGGATATAAAATACCAAGAGATGAACGACACGATCAGGAAAGACTATA
>NC_087201.1:109127649-109142649 GCF_015104395.2 Macrobrachium nipponense
AACAGTTGCATCGTACTCGTATCTAAATTGGCACTGCTATGAGATGTCCATTAACATTGCCCCGTAATTTAGGATGCTTGCGGTGCATGGAACCCCGTTAAGTGCTACCCTCAAAGCAATCGGTCATACGATGGTATCAATCAAAGATGGAATTTCTTTGTGGAAGTTGAGGCTTCGCTACAATAAGGGCAGATCTCTACCTTTTCAGAGTTCAGTTCGTTTGCAGCTCTTCTATAATTTAAGGTCATGTGGTATGCGGTGTAGCCTCGGAAAGGAGAGAGAGAGGAGAGAGAGAGAGAGAGAGAGAGAGAGAGAGAGAGAAGGGGGACTTCGTTATTACTGAAGATAATGGCTTTATGATGCCTTTTAAGAATCTTTATTCCTATGCTGTTCAAATTACTCACGCAAAAAAACCAGCAAAGTAGATGTGTTACTATGTGTAAGGTTTTTTTGACTGAGGAAAATTAACTTAAAGGATAAGTAAGAAATGTATTATAAACTAAAGTAGCTTCCTTAAATACAAGCTGGTGACACTAGACTACAATTATTGAGTTCATGCAAGACCGACTAGTAAATAAAGCTCCTAGAGCAAAAAAAAAAAAAAAAAATATTGAAATTAGCTCTTGTTTCTTCCATAATGCCTTTTTAGCGTTTCAGTTTTCAGTAACATTAAACCGCATTCATGTGCTCATATGCTATAGAGTTATCATTTCATCAGCCACGCGAAGAGCAGCAACGTTGGGTATGATATGAAGACTGAATAGCTGACCTTTTTCATAATTACCGGGAACTTTCCTCTTTGCATGCCATCTTTTACTTTCCTTTCATGCTGTCAGATGCTATCAAACATCTCCCAAGACTGCCTGGTTGCCGCTTAAGACAACATTCCGAAGATTTAGGTTTATTGTCAGTGAGGGGCTGTCAGTCACCAAGAAAAAGTTGTAGTTAGATCTGATATTCCGTCCGAGTTCTCGCTGCTATATGTGTAACGGCCTATGTAAGACGCTTGTTCTTTTCGTTGAATGTATAAGTTCTTCTATCAAAGGCTTGTGTATTGTTTTTTTTTTCTTTTTTTGATAATGTTCTTACGGAAATGAGGACACTAGCTGGCATAGTTCCTTGTCAGATTTGGTTCCCTCTGTCATCTGTTGCAACAATAAAATCAAATTTTGTGTTTGCTTTCTTTCTTTTTTAGTAGATGGAATAGATTAGTTTGTGGATTTGCTTACACTAATAAAAGATCAAGTTAACTATTTTCTATACGTCATAAATTTTCGTGTATAGCTAGAATGACACTCACCTGTCATTAAAGTTAACTTTATTGCTCTTGTTGTTACCGGCCATAACGATTCCCACAGGTCTCCGAAAACTGTCCGTAGCGTTAGATTTCCGGTGATCTACCTTAATTTTTTTCAGAATAACCCTATTCACGTATTTTTTTGCGATGAGACGTACCAAACAACTCTCCAGTATAGAGCCACAAGGATGATCTTGGTGATTAGAAGTAAACTCAACTTTGTAGGATTCTTTGACCTCGGTGATAAATATCTTTCTATTATTCCCAGAAAAAATGTCCGGGAAAGAAAGGATGACAAAGTCAGGTGTCTCGGAAACTTTGAGCTAGAAACTCTTCAAAAATCATACGAAGCCGTTATTATGCTTTGTACTAAAATTCTTGGCTATATTCTACAAATTGTCTTCTGTTTTCTGTGTTGGGTATGAATCACTATATTTAACCCAGATCAATAACTCTAGCCTTCATTTAAACCTAAAGTTATTATGTCCTCTGATATGTCATTTTAAGTGCCATCCTGTGGTGAAATGATATCACAAACTGCAGTAGCATAGGTCTAAATCTTCGGCCAATCTCTCTACCGTCCTTTCTGAACGGTCTCATGTTGTTACGTTGCGTAGGACTACAGGAAAAGTTGATAACATTGTATTATTTAGTACAGCATATGAAAAAGTAAAAATAATTTAGAAACCCTATCCATTACGTATAAAAAAACTCTGTACTTACCAAAATAATGAATATACTATAAATTTGAATTTTCAACGCTTTTTTGGCGCCCTGAAGAGTGTTTTAAAACTCCCGTAGTTGAGCCTAATCAATGTTCCTTCACCTCGGATATTTTTTACAAAATTCATAAAGTAACATGTGACTCTTACATGTTACTTTATGCGGTTGACTAACTAATTTTGAGAACTTTAGGCTGTCAAGGTAAGCACTTGGCACTTTCGGCCATTCAGAGCTTAAGCCAGTGAAAAAGGGGGCTGGAATGGTTGTACGGCAAGATACAGAGATCTAAAAAATCAAGGAGATTGAGTACACGGTACTTAAAGCAGAAATGGGAGAAAACCTCCCAGCTGTACTGGGAAGGAATAGTTAAACAGCCTGGAGTGCAAAACCGAAGAAAGGAAGTAAAAAGACTAAAAAGTGGATAAAGCTAGTGGGTGAGAGGGGGGGGGAGGATAGGGATTGCCAAGAGCGGTGTAAATAACTATAATATCTTCAGTACATCATGTGAGATGCACTGCCGACCCTACCCGCACTTCTCTTAGACGGGACTTCATGCTATGCGGTGACCATAACTACATTCTCAATTTTTGGTCAGTTCAAAACTTTCCGTAAAGTGACCTTTCCCATTTCTGGGTTCAAGTTTATCCGTATTGGAGCATCGCGTGCGGACACCTCGAACACAGATTCCTGTACTTCGACCTTTTTCTTATTTTTTTTTAAAAGATGTGAAGGATAGGCAAATCTGGTAACTATGAATAAAGGCCGGGCCTTGCAACACATGTTTATAAAGAGAAATATGGTATACAAAGAATAATCACGTTCTGAAAAGAGGCAAAAAATTCCTGCTTTAGGATTTTTTCTTAGAGTACATTAGGATGTCAATATACAATTCTTTCTACTTTGAAGAATTATTTCTCTTGAAGGAAGCAGGAACTCTCTAAAGGCGAAGAATTGTTTATTGATATAAAGAATTGTTTACTGAGGTACTAAATTACTTCAACAAATGCAAAAGAAGTGCTTCCTTGTCTCCTGTAAAGAAAAATGTCATGTCAACGCCATTCAAATCTACGAGGCCCGACTACAAATAGTTTTACCCTCCAGCATAATGAGTCAAATATACCCTGATATGTCTATGGAAACAGATACAAGAAAGAAACCCATCACAGGATTCAACAATCGCACTTTTATTTACCACTACAAAATACCACAAGCTCCGGGTTTGGATGCTAATTGTGGATCTAGTCGTCACAAACATCACAGAAGGAACTGTGAAAGTGACTGTATTTATTCCACAGGTGTCAGTTCCGGTATTTTGTTTTTACTAGTGCATTTTTGCAGCATTCCAGGAATTCTAGCTTCTGGACAAAATTGAACGAAGTGGTGGTTTCTTTTCATTCTAAGAGTGTTATCGATAATTTCGACCATCTTTCGTAAACTCTACTTTCAATTTCTGCTTTCTTCTACAGAGCCTGTGCCTTTTGGAGTCAGTGGATGGCACTCGTTTTGCAAAGTGTCATCTTCTGTATTCCTCTAAAGTGCCACGATGCCCCATTGTCCAGTACCAGAGGTCTCCTACTCCTTATAACATTTTTATTTACTCCATATGAAATTGTGCTCGTGGCCAATAATCATAATAACGATAGCAGGTGGTCTCTCAGCGCTGACGAGTTAAGACGAATCAAGGTAAGACACTTCCTTTTTTTGTGAGAATAAAATATGTAAGAAGGAAATCACTAGATACCTTCACAGTAACCTATTTATCGTGTTGAAAATCTCATCTTATATCAGCAAGAATGTAAATCGTCCTTTTATCAAACGATTTCTGCATTGTTTTTAAAGATAATACCCACCCATCTTATCAAGGTAAATCTGTTTCTGGTGGTTTCTTTGTCTACCAGGCTTTGCACACCTACAGTGAAAACGCACACACTCACGTATACACACACACACACACACACACACACACACACATATATATATCATATATATATATATATATATATATATATATATATATATATTTGGGTATACATATACGGGACACAACCACACACACACCACACACACACAAACACACACATATTATATATTAGTATATTATATAATATATATAATAATATATATATAATATCGCTATATTTTACATATATATAGATATATAGATAGGTAGATAGAGAGATAGATAGGTACTTTTTCTTTTTTTGCTTTACTTGCATGTCCGCTTTCTTGTAATCGAGTTTGATATAATACCTGCAGCATATAACTATCGTTCATCTATTTCATTTCATATTTGCTCCACGTGTGCGATCTGACTTAGCAATCATTTTGCTTCCCCATTGGCAAAGATTTGCTCAAAGTTTGTAACCCTCGACGATTTTTCAATATTTCTCTCATTTTCCTTTTTTTTCTTGGCTTACCTTTTTTCATTTTGTGTAGTTAGAACGCCAGAGATATCATCAGTAATGCGAATTACATGTGAAGTAGCTTTGTCATCATTAAAAAACAGTCGGCACAAATTACAATGTTTCTGAAGATCGTGGCCATCCATGCATTTCATCAGCGACCATACGTAGTCAGATTTGCCATCGTGCACCGTATTTGATGTAACAATTCTTTCGCGATGACCATTTCGTCCAGGCAACACGAAAATTACGGAGCACAAAGTCCCCGTAATGAGAGGCCTGAGCCAGTCCCTTCAGAGGTTCGGCCCAGAGATTCAGCCTCTCTTGTGTAGAGACAGCATTCCAATCCGCCGGTTCCATCTTGGGCAGAGCGACTGATGCCAGTTGTTAACGGAAATGATGAGTGGGTAAGTCCAGAGAGGTCCCCCATACAAGTCCTGGAGGCGCGCGCAGCGTCCTGCATTAGCTGCCGATTCTGACATACATTCGAAGACGTTATTACAAGAAGGAATGTTTCGGAGTAAACTTCACAAGTATAACTGATAGATGGAAATGGGGTGGATTAAGAGAAGTGTCCGAACCCACTTGTGGTCAAGTAAGTAAACAAAAGTAAAAGTTAAGTATATCTTAGTTTTACCAGACCACTGAGCTGATTAACAGCTCTCCTGGGTGCTGGGCCGAAAGATTAGATATCTTTACGTGGCTAGGAACCAATTGGTCACCTAGCAACGGGACCTACAGCTTATTGTGGGATCCGAACCACACTATATCGAGAAATTAATTTCTATCACCAGAAACAAATTCCTCTGATTCCGCGTTGGCCGAGCCGGGAATCGAATTTCGGACTACCGGATTGACAGCCGAATGCGAAAACCACTCGTTCAGCGAGGAACTGAACAAAGGTTTGTATACATAGATTCTATATATATATAATATTTATTATATATATTATATATTTATATATATATATATATATATATATAGACATATTATTTTTATTATATACATATATTTGTGTTTGCCAGTTTGTTTGTTTGTTTGTTTGTTAGGCACGCCAAGACTATGAAAGCTGGGGCTGCCAATTTTTTACCATAGACTCCCCTCCTTCCCACAGAAAGGTTTTAGTCAAAATTCGAAATTCGAGAGCCTTTTCTAAGAGGGTCATAACACCCCTTTTTCATACCCCCTTATTTTTCAGAATTTTTGGAGTTAAAGCTGGGCTACCATATTTTTTTCATGGACTCCCCTCCCGCCAAGAAGACTTTAGTCAAAATCAGAAATTCGAATTAGGGCCGTTCCTAAGGGGAGCCATAGCCCTCGGTGTTTATACCACCTCATTTTTTACAACATTTGGAGTTGAAGCTAGGGCTACCAAATTTTTACCATAGACTCCCCTCTTCCGAGGAAGGGTTTAGTCAAAATCCAAAATTCGAGGGTCGTTTGTAAGGGGGTCAAACCCCCTTTTTCTTACCCCCTCATTTTCTACAACTTTCGTAGTTGACAGCTAGGGCTACCAAATTTTTACAATACGCTCCTCCCCTCCCCCCTGGAAGGTTTTAGTCAAAATCCGAAATTCGAGGGGCGTTTCTAAGGGGGTCATAGCCCCTCTTTTTCATACCCCTTCATTTTCTTACGACTCTGATAACCCGTCCGTTACATATATACAAGTATGTATATTATGTATATTATACAAACACACACACACACACACACACACACACACACATATATATTATTATATATTATATATTATATATGATCTATATATATATGTGCGTGTGTGTTTGTGTGTGTGTGCGTGTTTCTATGCAGGTGTATGCATGCATATATTTTTATTAATATTAATTGCATCACTGATTGCGACCTTGCTGTTTGCATTCCTTTCTAGTTTTCTAAGGATGGATTTGTTGCATTGAAGGGTGCCCAAAATGGGCTCTCTTGAACTTCAGTGAAAGCTGTCTGCTGCGTGCTTATTGCAGTTGAATTTCGTGAACTACAAACTTCCTCCTTCAACAGGGATTGCAGGAAAACTGAACAAAATTAGGGTAATATGTTCTTTATGTCTTCATCTTTTTGACCTAAAAAGTAGGTCGATCTCCACTGGTTAGGAAGAGCTTTCGTTCTGCAAAAATATTATCGAGGCTAAGCTGTTCTGTCGGCAGATATTTAGCGTACAGGAAGATGGATCCTATTCAGTGTACCATAAACTCATCCTTCATTTTATCAAACCAAAACAGGGCCTTTCTCCTGACAAAGTTTAATATATTCAGCTATTCAGTACTGACGAGATTCTCGAGGATCAAATTACTTCCTCTGCGCTGGCCGTACATGATGTACAGTTACTTTGAATAAATACTCTTGAACTATTTGCAACCTTGCATGACCTTACCGCACCTGTATCGTGTGTCCTTACGTGAACGTAAATGCAAAGACCAAAGACAAGACCGACGAAAAAGAAAAAGAATGACAGGGTCTAGTAACAACACACGTAGGAATCACAGCGTCCAGTTTCCTCATGATACCCGTCCCAAGAAACTCGTCCTCAGTAACATGAACGGCGAGTGTCGGTAAAAACATCAAAGGACGGTGCCTCAAGACATAATCTGCATTCGTCTTGCATGACGCAAGCCTTGTACGCATGACGTTATTCGAAACACTTCTCATATGATAGCTATAATCTGCGGCTGCACTCACTAAATTATGCTTCGCCGCATATTGGAACATCTTTCTACCTCCCTGTAAAAACTGGTAGTAACCATTACTACTTCCATAATGTGATTGATCAAGGAAGTAGATTTGATTCAAGTTAAGACGGTTACTGAAGCCAGCAGGTTAATTATTCCATGGTCTCATCACATGGGTCTTCCGACACAAATATGCCTCGCTCACACTATCATAATCTTTGAGGCCTATTTCGTTTACTGTACTCATAATATTTTATGTTCTCTTTTCGGTTTTACTTCTCCAACATAAGACTCCACAGCACTTGTCTGCATTATCTTCGGAACATTACTTTAGCCTTCAATATTATAAGTGAAATTAAACCCCGTCCATATTATACCTGAAGTAGGAAATATAAACTGGAAGATGATTTGATTATTCTTACCTCAACATCAGTGGGATCCCCTAGATAGTGTTCATTTCCTCGATAGACAGGCCTATCATAAAAGCCAGTTTCCAGAAGTCTTCTATCGTCATATTCAAGGAAATGTAAAATATTTTCTATGTTGTTTAAAACATCCGAAAATAAATGGCCAAAAGTACCAAACTCTAGCATCTTAGTGTTGAGTTCATGTAGTCATACACAATTCCTAATCGTTCTTTGCACCCAAATGTGTAACAAAAGTTTAGGCATACACCTTGACGTGTCAGAAAATCCTGAAAAAAAGTGACTCGTCCTTATCCTTCCTTACTGTTTCAGCTGCGTGGAATCAGTCAACGTAACTTGAGTAAAATAACTCTGAGGCCTTGACTCATACTCATTTGGCGTGAGTGCAGCCTAACTCTTACTCATTGGCCTTCCTATAACTTCCTTCTCTGTCTATTGACATAGGCCTGCATCTTCTTCACACCATTTATCTCCATTAAATCCTAGATTCTTTAATATTTTTTTAAACTCTTTCCAGTGAAGATCTTCCACACCATCGCATGTTATGGCTAAACTTATAATCCTTTTAAGGCCAGGTTCAACTTCCGTTGATATTAAGCAATCGAGAAGCTGATATTTTGCTTGCCATTCCATTCACATCGATTGTTGAATATCTCCTGTTATTTCACACACATTATATATATTATGTATATGGATATATATATATATATAATATATATATATATATATATATATATATATATATATACACATACATACACACTAAGTTAGGCACATGAAAGGTGAAAAATTAAAGACCAGGTACCTGGTCTTTAATATTTCAGCTTTCATGTGGCTATTTACGTACATATATGTCTCGTCCTGTTTGGAGACTTATTGCTGATATATATATATATATATATATATATATATATATATATATATATATATATATATATATATATATATATATATATATATATATATATATATATTTTATATATATATGTGTGTGTGTGTGTGCGTGCGTGTGTGTGTGTGTATAATATGTGTGTATATATGTACTTGTGTGCTTATATATAATGAGATAGTTTGTTCGTGAAAAACAAAAAGACGACAATGAATTGGGAAGGAAGTGTTAGGGGGCGGGAAGAGGGGGAACTAAAATGTACCGACACGAATGTTATTAATAACTAGGGTACAAAAAAGGTGTACACAAGAAAAAGGTGAATGGACGATCAGGGCTGCTAACAAGAGTGCTGTGTAGGTTAATAGCTGAAGTATGAATTAGCAGTTACCTCTAGGTTACTTTTTTCCGGAGACTTTCCCTGTTAGTGCAAAGGGCTTAATTATTTAGTACAATAGTCAAGATAATGCTGGAGCTTGGTTGTACTCCTTGTGCACTAGTGCAAGACATTCAAGTCTCATCTATGCGAAAACAAGTATATACAAAAAGGTATCTATGCATACCTTTTCAACCATATGCAGTCTTGTTAGCAGCCCTGATCGTCCATTCACCTTTATCTTGTGTACACCTTTTTTGTGTCCTGGTTATTAAGACCATTCGTGTCAGTACATTTTAGTTCCTTCTCTTTTCCCCCCTAATACTTCCATTTTCATTGTCTTCTATTTGTTTTTTACGAAACAAACTATCTTATTTATAAGCACACAAGCATATATATATATATATATATATTATATATATATATATATATATATATAGGCACACAAGCACACACATATATATATATTATAATATATATATATATATATATATATATATATATATATATATATATATTTTATATATAGTATATGAAAAATTACTTTATGTATTTATGTATACCTGTTTACATACTTTATGCATACGCAGATTGCCCATGAACTTATAGACCTTCGTCTGGGAAGCGAATCTTCGTGATTTTTAAAGTCAGTTCCCAGTGGATTAGCGTTAACCTGTACTCACATGAATTAAATTGTTTTCCATCGAAATCAGACCTCTTGGAGTCTGGTTTCTATGTATCTGTAGCCTTGTTTAGAACTCCCAAGACTGTCCATTATTTTCTTCGGGTAATAGACCTACCCAGACAGTTGGTGGACACTGAAACAGTTTAAGTTTAAACGCTTCTTTCTTGATTCTTTGTTCTACTCCATTTCACTGAAATGGAAGAGCATTTGGTTTGTTTTGATATGTATTCTTTTGTTGGCCGTAACTTATATTTTCTATAAATGTTGCTGCAGACACCTAAAAGAACGACGATGAAAACACTCATGTTCTTTGCGAGTGAGAGAACTTACTTTATGAATATCCCATGAATGGTTTCACACCACGTAATCGGGTGTGGTTTGTCTCTTCGCGGCCTTCCAGTTTCTTATTCTATTATTATATACAATTTGGCTCCTCTCTCTCTCTCTCAACATCGCAGTCAACAGGGTCGTCCAACAGCCAGGTATATTTGCACTGCACGCTGCATTGATCAACGGAGACATACTGGTTTTTTGGGAGACGCCCACAACGCTCCCTCCTCGTCAAGGGCCGGTCAGTTCAGTTGTCAGAGGAACCCGCTACCACCTGCACTATGAGTCCTTAGAGAGAGAGAGAGAGAGAGAGAGAGAGAGAGAGAATGAATATTTTCTCCATTGTTTGCAAAACAATGCAGAAGAGAAACTGACAAGAATGTGTTATTTTTCTAAATGAGATTATTTGGTATTGTATATTGCATCTAATGAAAATAGTCATCGATTGCTTTCTGAATTAGGAAGAGAAAGCATTAACATGTGAAAGCACGAGATTTTAACAGTTCTCATTTATTCTCCCTCGGTCTTGCGAAGCTCTCTCTCTCTCTCTCTCTCTCTCTCTCTCTCTTGCTTAGTGAAGAACTTAATTTCCTTGTGAACCCATAATTTCCAAGTGGATACCCCACTCGCCTTGTTTGTAAAACTCTGTCTTGACTTATGAACCTTTTCTTTGGATTGTAAGTCTCTTTTTCGCCTTATGGACCTCACGATACTGCCTCGTTTGCTTCTGGTATTTCGAACCTCTCCTTAAAATGTCCTTTTTTTTAAGTTGACGGTCTAGTTAAACGATAGTAGAACTGGATGTCAATATACAAACTTCCTCTTAACTTGAATCTCTCTCTCTCTCTCTCTCTCTCTCTCTCTCTCTTTACAGGTAATTCCTGATACGATCCGTTTGCTATGGCTTCGTTTACGCCGCCGCAACTGCCCGATCCAGTATGTCCGGTTTAATCATCAGTCAGCTTTCACAAAATTTCGACTGGTAGACAACTCAACGCGGTAGGCGGCCCCATTTCCTCACCCCCTTCCCAATCCACCATCCCATCTCCCATGATAGCCAACACCCCCACCCCCCGAAACTACCCCACCCTTCTGCTTCACTCTGAATAACGTGCATGTTGAAGCAGTGGCCCGCCAGAGGAAGCGAAAAAGATGGCGATCGCAGAGGACTCAAGTACGGATGGGCGGAATTCCGGGTGGGGTGATGCTGAAGCCGTTGTTTGCATATGAGGATCTTCACTCCATGGATCTGACAGATCAAAGATAAGATAATGAAGTGCCGTATGTCTCGTGATGAGGAAGATTTTGCTGTTTACAGAGTCATTGTGATTGCTTGCAGAGTTCATGCTGCAAGTTCCTGCATACTATGCTCTGTTTGGAAAATGATTCTGGCACTGATAACTGTGCATTTCATTAGCGTTATGCAGATAGCCAAATATTTTCTCTAGTGTGGTTTTAATTACCTATTTAACCATACTTCGATGAAATTATGTATCGCTACCTACCGAAATTATACGCTTTAAGCTTTTCCTTTGTAGATAGCCATGGTACAAATATATTTCTAGGACAAAAACTAGCAAAAATTTTCCCTTACCGGACTTCCCTTAATACATGCCACACCACATAGAAAATATTCTTAAAAATAAACGTTGAAGTAAATGTCTATTTTCGCTAACACTAAATTTGACAAATATATTTTTAGGATAAAACATAACAAATAAATTTTTCCATACCAGTCTTCCTTTAACACAAAACACTGCATAAAAACATCTTTAAAAATAACGTTAAAGTAAATGTCTTTCTTCCCTTAGCACTGAATTCTTGAAAATTATGTGGAAGCAAATGTAATAGTAATAATTTCATGTTAGTGAAAAAAAAAAAAATTTTTGGGTAAATCAAACCGGTTTAAACTAGATCACATCCGGAGGTAGGAGGGTCCAGCTGCCTGGAACTGCGCCCAGTTTCATTTCCAGTTGGCCTATTGGTGAATCTCACTTGAACTAATTTCATTGGGCAGGATTCGGTTCCCATGGCATCCAGTGGGTCTTTCAGTAGAACTCATCCTCTTAGCTATGAATAAAAATGATAAAATATGCCCCATTAGGTCTGGGTATATCTTGAACTTTTAGTTTTGATGATGACACACTTATGGAAGCACAACTTTAATTAATTTTCGTTTTTCTTCTTTATTTAATCTGTAGAACATTATAATAGTTATTGCTGAGCTACTTGCATTTATGTATATATATATATATATATATATATATATATATATATATATATATATGTGTGTGTGTGTGTGTGTGTGTGTGTGTGTGTATATATATATATATATATATATATATATATATATATATATATATATATGTATATATATTATATATATATATATATATATATATATTATGTATATATATATATATATATATATATATATATATATATAATATATATATATATATATACACGTATTTATATGTATGTATGAATTCTTATCACATCACTGTGATTCATATACATGAATTAAGCTACAAATTTCCTTTAATATTCAATTCGCTCTACCTTGGAATTAATGTTTTCTTAATATGTTAACCAAAGAGGAATTTTTCAGTTGATAATAATTTCGTCCCGTCGTACATTCGAACCAGAGCACAGAGGAGAAATCAGGACTGCAGTGGTGTTAACGACTCGGCCAACAAGTGAGGTATAAGCTGATAACGATTCCAACCTTACAAATCACTGTCGAACTCACGTATTTGTAATTAGAATCGATATCCACCCACCTCTGCCATGTTAACAAAGTCGTACGTTTGCCGCACGTAGCCATATTATGAATTCTTACCACATCACCGTGATTCATATACATGCATTAAGCAATAAATGCCCTTTGATATCCAATTCGCTTTAACTTGGCAAAGGTGGGTGGATATAGATTCTGATTACAAATACCTGAGTTCGACAGTAATTTGTTATGTCAGAATCAGTACAGCTTATACCCACTTGTTGGACCCATTCGGTAAATCATTGAAGTCCTGATTTCTCCTCTGTACGCTGTTTCGAATCCACGAGAGGACGAAATTATTATCAACTAAAAATTTCCCCTTCGGATAACATATATGAAACTATATTAACTCCGAGGTAGAGCCAATTAGATATTAAAGGATATTTGTTGCTTAATGGATATATATATATATATATATATATATATATATATATATATATATATATATATATATATATATATATATATATAACCGTCTACTAAATTAAATAGCATATTACTTTCTTAGAGTAACCGTGTTTATTTACGAGTATTTCCGATATATGGCAGTGCATCGTTTAAAATACTTTTTCTTGTAAAGCACAAAACCGTTTCAGGTTTTTAGACGTTATTTATTTATATAGGAACCATAAATAAAGAGCACAGGTTGCAATTTACCCTTTCCTCGAGGAAATCCCAGAATTGTTTACTTTGCTTAAGTATTAAAGAAAGGTACGTGACATTGGCAAACTGAAAACAAAATAACCCTTTTAAATGAAATAAAAATTGCTCCTACCTGTCATAAAAACCATATCCAAACACGGATTTGCCAACGTAATTGAGTTAGCAAAGCTGTGTAGCCCTAATTTCCCAAATGTTAAAGGTAAAAAGTTGGTTTAATTCTCTGCAAAATTTTTGTTACAGAAAATGAATTTAGAAATTCAGAACCCAGCACGAACAATTTCCTTCGCTGACTGTTGTATTGAAGTTACCTTCCCGTTACAGTTGATTTATTTCAAAAGCTCTTTTCCTTTTCAATTCATACGATGGAAACTAAATATTTTATTTTCATTTTTTGCACTTGTTCAGAAAAGCGTAACCTTTAAAGCTGATTTACTCTGCAATTTCTAGGCCACTTAGTTATATCGTTAATCAGTACTTTGGTGCTTGAACTTTCCTTGGCAATTTTGCAACTGAAATACAATGGGAAGCTCTTACCTTTCAACGGAATATTTCTTTTAATTTTGTGTAGTTTCACTCATATACCTAATGTTTAGAAAGGGGTTATCACTATTCTGTTCTTTCTTTATTTTTAGTTCGTTCTTTCTTTCTTCCTATCTTTCTTTCATTGTTTCTTAATCTGCAGTTTCTTGGCTACTATATAAAAACGTATGAATCAAATTGATTTACCAAGGATTGTTCAATTCGATTTTTAAGTCTCTCTCAAAAACAAATATTTGGACAATGCCTGAGTTCTTCCCCATGAAGTATTGTTTGTGTGAGTAAGCAAGTACCTGTCTTTATATCTTTGCTAATTCTCTTATCGGTAATGCTTTGTTTGAAGATCTGCTACATGCAAATATGATCTTGATAATAACGGTAACCGAAATAAGAATAACAGTCATTAAAACGCGTATGCTAATCTGAGCCCATAACGATAGTAGAGATTTTTCCTGTTTTAAAAATATGACTTTCAAAATCCCTTATGCTGCATGGTTTTTTTTTCTTAGCTGCAAATCTTTGGCCCTGTTATGCCTTTTATCCTCGTTCAACCTATGCTATTTATTCCTTCTTGTATTTTAATAGCATATTTAAATTACATTTTTATCTTTTTATTTATTAATTTGTTCGTTTATTTTTTCCTAATGACCAATCTCTTTCTCTCTATACCGTATTGCCTTCTGTTACTTCTTTCAGATGGACGCAATATTCTTCGGAATTCTGAATTTCAGGCAATAGCCCCTTTCGGCTAGTTCTTTATAAATAGTGTTCATCTTCTGAATAATAATAATAATAATAATAATAATAATAATAATAATAATAATAATAATGTATTTTTTCGTATTAGCGACTAAAATTTGTGTGATTTTTAGTGTTTTTAGGGAGTCATTCTTACTGCGTGACTTGATCTCTTACTTGTATTAGTGTTTTGCATGTTTTCACAAACGTTCATTGCCAATTCTCATTCAAAAATCGCATTGTTTTTTTTTTTAAACTTATTTCTAATTGATTATCTGAGGGAAATTCATGTGCGTTGATTTGGTTAATGAGTAAATAGTAATATGTGGGACTATATAAGAGGGCTAACTGATTTGTTCGTTAATGTTCTTGGATATCTCCCGAAGTAGGGTAACGTAAGGAAATGCTAATGTGCAAAAGAAGGGCGCTGTGGAGAAACGAATCCACAGTTATGGATAGGTATATGTATTTA
>NC_087201.1:109151730-109173808 GCF_015104395.2 Macrobrachium nipponense
CTCTTGTTGAAGGCTAGGCCTTGTGGAAAATGGACAGTGTCCGCTGCTGGTAGTTTGCTAGGGCACCTAGGCCAATTAGTAGAGTGCCCTATTACGTTGCAGGTTTTGCAACGGAACTGTGAATGATCAATCTCCCTTCCTGGTAACGAGGGAGACTGTTGGTGGTTGTACTTCCTGGAGGAAGTAAAATTTCGATTACTCCTTGCTTTAGAGTGATTTGTTGTGGGGTTAGGACCCCTAGGCTGTTTGGAATGCGAGGGAGACTTCATGTCTTGCCCTAGGAGGAGGTCGTAACCTCCTGGAATGTAGCTTGCAACTGCAAGGGTACAAACTTTGGAGAAGTGAGGTCTAGTGACCCTCAATTGGACGGTCGGAAGGATCAGTTTAATGTGATTGATACCTTCAATGGTGATCAATCGACGTCTATCAACATTAGCCCCTCGGGGAATTCTGTCTTCCCGTATCAGGGAGATTTGAGCGCCAGAGTCGTCGTAGGCTCTTGACGTGGCTTGGCTGATAATGGCTTTGGAGGGGTGCGACGGTTATAGGGCCCTTAGCTGGGGGTCCTAGAGAAGAAGGATTGGTGACGGCCATTGCGATGGCTGGAATATTGTGGTTCGCGCACCCTCCGTAATTTGCAGACATGTGACCCTTGCGGCCACAGTCTCGGCAGAACTTGTTCCAGAACCTCTTCCGTGGCACTGGATGATAAGGCCGAGATGGCCCCACAGGTTGCGAATCTGCGGAGTCACCAAGGCTGGCAGTGTGCTCTGGCACAGGTGAAGAGTCCTCTCTGGCAGTGATGTGACGTGGGGAGGTTAAGGAAACCTCCGTTGAATCATCCTCGGAAGCAAGTCCGGGGTTAACTGGTGGGCTTACCTCTTCCAAAGTGGAGGAGGTAGGCGGTAAAATGGTAAGAGGCTGAGATGATGCGGGAGAAACGTCCCTGGCTCTGACACTGGGTCAGGGCCAGGTTCACAAATAAAAGGGATGTCTGGGACATCGGAGGCACTAGCCTCTGAACCTAAAAATGGAGGGTTGATTATGAGGCATGCTGCAGGGATCCGGTGCATCTGGTAGTGGGAGCTGCGTCCAGGGGAGATACGGCTTAAGTAGATCTCGGCCCAATATTACCTGATAAACATCATGGAATTGGTCAACTACGGCCAGGCGGCACAATGTGGTTTCCTTGGTCACCTGGTCCAGAAAGGGCATTTTTACATTCAGAGGAGGACCGAAGGAAACAGAATAGAGGTTACCGTCAATCCATTCAAACTGAATTTCTTCGTTCGTCTGGATTTTGGCACCCCTAGGCAATGCCTTTCTGGAAATAAGGGAGACCTGGGCTTCGGTGTCGGCCATGACTTGTACCCACTGATAGGGCCGTAGGAGACTGTTCATCAGGCAGGGCTACATGGTAGCCTTGGAGAAGTTCACCCTGGAAGCTCTCCTCCCAAGGAGAGACCGACTGGGCACTGGTCGGAATCCACCCCAGCATGCCCACGCCACACAACAAGTGGTGCAGAACCTCCGAAACAACCACCTCTTACCGGGAGTCCAGCTCATGGTCTGGGGCTTGGAAACTAGCAGAGAGATTGCGTCATCTAGGAGAGCTAGCTCATGCTTTCTCTCTGCTTCTCTGGCTATCCTCTCTGCTTCTCTTTCTTTTCTCTCTGCTTCTGCGGCTTTCCTCTCTGCTTCTCTTTCTTCCTTTCCCTGCTGGCGCGCAGCAGCCTGCTGCGTCTTTATCCACTGGTCAAGGGCTGGTCCAGTGTAACCAGCCTCCCTGCCCAGAGTTATGAGGGCTCCGAGCTTCTCTAGCTCTCTGGCAAAGAAGTCGCGGGAAGCAGGGGAAGACATTTCCCTTAGGCTGCAGTAGAGGCTCTGATGAAAATGAAAATAATGGCCAGGAAAGGGTACTGAATGGAATAGGAGTCCCTACTGTGGAAAGTGGCACTCACTTGGAAAGGTGTTCTGCGACGTGGTAGAGAAAAAGTCTGAGAAGACTGGGTGCTCTGTGGCACTTGGGAAGTGTCCCGTAAGTTGGTGGCACTTCTGGATTGGCACCTTCTAAAGAGGTGAAAAAATCAATGGAGTGTACGGCGTACGTCACACTTAAGGGCGTTCCTAAGTTGGGAGACGCTGGAATGGGCTACCTGTAGGTCCAATACAGGTGCACGGCACTTTCGGAGGCGTTCCTTGGTGGAGTGATCCAAAATGGTGGATACTCTAATGAATGGGACGTTCCGTAAGGACGGACACGTAGGTATAGGGCTACCTGTACGTCTGTACATGTGCGCGGCACTTATGAGGAGGCGTTCCTTGGGCAGCACTAGTAGTGCTGGTATTGCGGCACTTCGGGAGGCGTTCCCTTGATTGGTCCGAAGGATCACTGACCCTTGTACACGGACACACTAATTATTTGGGCGTTCCGTAAGGACGGACACGCAGGCTTAATGGCTACCTGTACGGCCTGTACAGGTGCAATGGCACTTATGAGGAGGCGTTCCTTGGAGCACTGGTATCGTGCTGGTATGTCCCGTCGGACGACACTAGATGCAGTATACTCAAGTATACCGAAGTGAAATGGCACTCTGTTCGGGGCAGAGTGTAATGGTGGAGGAGAGAAAGTAAAAGGTGGGAGTACTTCAGCGGCCAGTCGGTGAACAGTGTCAAGAATTAGTGGCACTGTAAAATGATAAGACCTGACGTGCACTGGTGGTGGCCAGTCCTAAACTGGTAACGACTTCCCTGTCTGGAAGTAATGAATTGGCGTGGCACACTGTGCGAATTGTGCTTGCGGTATACGCAAGTCTTTTGTGATAAAAGAAAAATGAAAAGACCACTCGGGCAACGACAGGTAATGGAAATTTTAGAAATGCTCAGTCACTCGCTGAAGTACTCGATAAATGAAATAAATAAATGCTTGCAAACTGCAATGGACACATGCGCGTACGTATCACGCTGTGTAAATGAAAGACACAAGAGACTAAAATAATGTTAATTCTGCAGGCTATAATTAATGGTAAGATGTAGCACTCTTGGCTTCGTGAATACTGGGTTCTGGTTCTCTCTCTCTCTCTCTCTCTCTCTCTCTCTCTCTCTCTCTCTCTCTCTCTCTCTCTCTCGGAGAGGGTGAAAATGATATATAAATGAACTCCCTTATATTTGAATTGAACTACTAACGTTAGTTTAATATGACGCAACTTGCGTTAAATGATTTACTTACGTTAACGTGAAATGAAAGAATTGCTTTGGATAACGTTTTATGAAAAATGATAACGCGCTCGTGGTGAACGATTTTTACGTTACTATTAGCGGCTCGCGCTTATGAAATGATTTGCGTTTCAATATGAATTTTACAAAGACGCGTTTTACGTTAACAATTCTTGCAAGTGACTCTACTTTTAAGATTTACGTTAACTTTACGTAAGGACAAGTGAAAAAGAAAAATTACGGTAAGGATTTGAAAACGATGTTAGCAAACAATTGTAAATGAGGTTACATTAAGTGCGAAGTGAAATGAAACTTCGCTCAGCGCGCGAGTGAGCGATGCGAGGTGAAACACGTGGAGGAGCTGGGTAGCGCTGCTAGCGCACAGCATGTCGTTCAAAACAGCTGATTCTCTGTAAATGCGAAGGCAATTTACAACACAAAATTCTACTTTCTTATTCAAGACGAATTACGTTAATTTCTCTGGCAGGACGATAGATACTAGTACAGACATTGATATTATTTACGTTAAAACTTCGTGACTTACGTTACTTTGCTTAAATTGTTTAGATAATGTTTAAAGGGATAAAAACATGGCTGCCGCTGTGAATGAGACGAAGGTTGGTTGAGACCGCGCAGGCGCGAGAGAGCGCGAAGCTGAATTAGCCGAGAGGTAAGCGGTTACCAACACTTGGAATGAAACTAAGTTAAAAATGGATTCCCTAACATATCACAGACAAAAGAATTGTACACTTCTTTTGCCGTAACTATTAGTAAAACACTCCTAACTAGCTAGGCTTTCAAACACAGCAATAAACCCTGGCAAAGCACTTCCTAGTTTTGATCTGGTTCTTTCTGGCATCTATTCTACACACGTGCTGTCTCGTCCGACGAGGACAGCACAAAGTAACAGAGAATTCGCGGGGCAAATTGTTTGCTCGCCGCTAAAATAAAGCTCTGGCGCGTTCGCCGTTACAATAATAAGATTTCTACCTACGCTCTTTTAAACACTTCTACAATAAAAACAATACTTAAAACGTACCTTAAGCTAACATTGGTCATAGAATAATCATATTAATGAATGGAATACCTTACCGTGAGTCAGTGTGTCTTCTTTCCCTGCAAGTGTGCTTGATTTACTTTTTGTAAAATAATTTACAGTTTACGTTTTACAACGGATAACGCGATTTACAAGCTTTTTTTAAGCAAGCTAGGTTCAATCCTGGCAAGGTCGCCAATTTTACGTATATAGGGCCTTGTGAGAGACTAGATACGTAAACGGAAGTAATTTAGGGATTTCAAGAGGGAATTGCTTGAACTTACCGTAAACTTTCTTAGGGGGAAGGTCGCCAGAAAACTCACTCGTTACTTTAAACTATTTATTTACAAAAAGGCCCGTGCTGGCCTGGAGAAAAGTTAAATGATATTGGCCCCCACGTTGGGGCTTATAGTCTCATTCAATTCAAGCTGATTTCATTCACTTGGGTTAATGCACACTTGCGAGCAGAGAGACGGCACGTGACTCATGGAATCTGGAAAAGAATCCCAGATTAAACGACATAAAAGGAAAAATGACTTCTTGCTTTGATTAAGGCTGATTAATTCTCTAACATTGGGGAAGGTAAACTCGAATGGTTCACTGAGGTATGCACGAAAACTAGGTCTTTAACAAGTCACAAAGGGGAGCACGGTTGGGCCCGATGAGGACAAAGGGCTTCTGATGTAGCAGGGGTAAAAATAAGAATTGGAAATGAATTTAGCAAGAGTCGTATGGTAGTAAAAGGTGCTGGGTTGAAGTTTACACTTTCAGACGTACCTTTATGCAATATTCTGTGTATCCTTGTAGAAGAATGCGGTCCGACCTCTGTTCAGGTCTGGGGTCCGTGTCCAAACCAGTTGCGCGTGGGTAGGGCTAAGTGTAGGCCTAAGGGAGGCTGGCAATTTGACCTCTGTTCGAGATCACGTCCCGCAGCCGACTGAGGGCGATACTGCTTGCTTTCGAATCACGGGGCTTCCAAAACCGCCTCGAGCATTGGCCTGAAAGGTGGTAAACACAACGCCAGCAAATTGGGAAGGAAAATAGGTCTTATTGTAGAAGTCCCTAAAATCCATCTCGAAGCCTAGCTACTCTTGTGACCTGCCTCTCTTACCCTAAGCTTCCGTCAGACCGGAAATATCATTCCTACGACATCCCCACTCTCCCAACAACAGTAGCTTCAGGAGACGGCATGGCTGCTACTTTTATAATTAAACATAACTAAAACTCTGCTGGGAAGGCGAGGCGTTCTATAAACGTAGCAATATATATATATATATATATATATATATATATATATATATATATATATATATATATATATATATATATATATATATGTATATATTATATGTATATACATGTGTGTGTGCAACTGGTAAAAAATGTTCTGTTACAACAGAATTCAATCTAATAAAAGGAGCCCATAAGAACACCAAAATATATAGAAATAAAAGTACGATATTTCAGAGACAGCTGTCTCTCTCTTCAGGTAGGGAAGGAAGGAAAAGAGTTACAGAAAAGTCGGTATTTATACCAAGAGATCCAATTTAGGTCATATATATATATTATATATATATATATTTATATATATATATATATATATATATATAATATAATATATATATATATATATATATATATATAGATACAGATATATAATATAATATATATCTATATACATACATATATATATATTAATATAATATCTATATATACATAATATAATACATACATATATAATATATATATATATAGATATATATAATAATATATATATAATGTGATTTTGATTCCGTTAAACTAATTCATTATAGTAATAACTTTTATCGAAGTGGGGTGAATCATGCAGATCTTCTTTATGAAACCTCGTAATATCAAAGGACTGAATTTAAGGCACTTGATGAGGTTGTACCAAACTTGGTGCGATCCGCGTTAAAGATGCCATATCAAACTGCTACCTGGACTCCAGTGTTGAGAGATTATAAACGGCTAGATACCAAACTGTCGGAGAATCTAAAAGGTTGTTGTAAAGAGTGTTGGCGAGAACTCTAACAATTTCCAGCAAACTTTAAACTACGTATCATATTATGGAGGTTCTTGCATATGTGCTGATGGAAATTTCATGAAGTGATGTCTAATCTTTCTGTAGTTTGCAAGAAGGAATAATTGTAGCTACTTTAAAATACCAAGAAAATGAAGAAAAAAACGAGGTGTCTGCAAAGTGTAGGATAGAACGAGAGGGAGACTACCGTGGAAAGAGAGAGAGAGAGAGAGAGAGAGAGAGAGAGAGAGAGACCTTACCTTACCTTACAGACCTTACATCTTGTTCGGGTTGCCCCAGGTCCCTCAGTGTTAGACACCTCTAATGTCTACCAGAGAGTTGCTAGTGCATCTTCCGGTATATTTTGCATCTTCCAATCTTGGATGGTCTGGGTTGCAGCTTAGATATTTGTCGAGCTTATTCTTAAACACATCTACGCTCACTCCTGATATATTCCTTAGATGAGCTGGCAACGCATTGAATAGACGCTGCATTGTCGATGCTGGTGCGTAGTGAATTAATGTCCTGTGTGCTTTCCTTATTTTTCCTGGTATAGTTTTGGGCACTATTAATCTACCTCTGCTTGCTCTTTCTGATATTTTTAGCTCCATGATGTTTTCGGCAATTCCTTCTATCTGTTTCCATGCCTGAATTATCATGTAGTGTTCTCTTCTCCTTTCTAGGCTACATGATTTTAAAGATTGTAGTCTTTCCCAGTAGTCAAGATCCTTAACTTCTTCTATTCTAGCTGTAAAGGACCTTTGTACACTCTCTATTTGTGCAATATCCTTTTGATGGTGTGGGTACCATATCATATTGCAATATTCAAGTGGACTACGAACATACGTTTTATAAAGCATAATCGTGTGTTCAGCTTTTCTTGTTTTGAAGTGCCATAACAACATTCCCATTTTTGCTTTACATTTTGCCAATAGAATTGCTATTTGACCACTGCATAACATGTTCCTATTCAACATCACTCCAAGGTCTTAACTGCCTCCTTATTTGTGATTGTCTCATTATTAGGTCCCCTATATGCATATAGCTTTCCTTCTCTGTCTCCATAATTTATTGATTCAAATTTAACAGAGTTAGATACCATCCTATTTTCCTCTGCCCAATCATATACTTTGTTAAGGTCTCTTTGTAGTGCGTTCCTATCTTCATCACAAGTAATTTCTCTACTTATTCTTGTGTCATCGGCGAAACTACTCACTACCGAGTCCTTAACATTACTGTCTATGTCTGCAACCATAATAACAAACAGTAATGCAGCTAACACCGTACCTTGTGGCACACCGGATATTACCTTAGCTTCATCCGATTTCTCATCGTTTGCAATAATTATCTGTTTTCTGTTGTGTAAAAATTCTTTTAACCATCTTCCTACTTTGTCCACTATATTGTTTTCTAATTTTCTTCACTAATATATTATGATCTACCTTGTCAAAAGCTTCTGACATTTCCGTTTTTCATATTTTTGTATATGTTCTCACGGTGGACTAACAGTTGGGTTTGTGTACTTTTTCTGGGTACAAAACCATGTTGTCCTATATTAAACTAATTATTTTTTATTAAATGTTTCATACTATTTTTCTTCATTACCCTTTCATACACTTTCATAATATGTGATGTTAGACTCACAGGCCTATAATTACTTGCCTCTAGTCTTGATCCACTTTTGAAAGTAGGGGTCATATAACTAATTTGTGCTCATCATAAATCTTGCCTGTATCTACACTTTGTCTTGATAATATTGCAAGTGGCTTTGCGATAGAATGAACTACTTTCTTTAACAAAATAGCAGGGACACCATCAGGCCCTGCTGCAGCTCCATTTTTAATTTCATCAATAGCCTGCACAATATCGGCTTCATTAATATTTATGTCTGAAAAATATTCACTATTTTCATCCCTTATTTCTGTATCATTATCTTCATTATCAATTCTAGGGGCGAATTCTCTCTTATATCTTTCTGCCAATATGTTGCATATTTCCTTTTTTTCATTTGTTAATCTCCCTTCAATTCTTAGAGGGCCTATTTCTATTCTTCTTTTATTCATCTTTTTCGCATATGAGTACAATAGTTTGGAGTTTTGCTTGATATTTACTAGGGTTTTTTCTTCCAAGTCCCGTTTTTCATTTTCTTTTGATCGTGTAATCTTTTGTTCTGCATTTTCTATCTTACTTTTTAGTTCGTCGTAATTTCATGATGCGATATCTAATCATTCTATTCTCTGCAAGGAAAGAATGATTTAAACTAATCTAAGAGAGAGAGAGAGAGAGAGAGAGAGAGAGAGAGAGAGAGAGAGAGAGAGAGAGAGAGAGAGAATGACCGTTATCACCTGGGTATTGCCAAAGGTACTATCGTGTTCCATGAGAAGTCAATCACTTTTTGTACCCCTACTTGCAAGTTTTTCAGTTAGGTCTTACATACTATATCCAGTCCATGACTTACATTTTTAATCCATAATTACATAGCTATTACTATAATTCTCTCTCTTTTTTTTTTTTTTTTTTTTTGCTGCATCACTAGGTAACGGTGGGAAACGGATCTCACTTCTCATGCGATTTCATGATTGTCGTTATTATGGATTCCACTAAAACCTTTCCTTCAATATTAAGTAGAGCTTAATAATAATAATAATAATAATAATAATAATAATAAGAAAGTGACTATTTTCACCGTGCGGTGATATTACACTCAACGTTATTTTCACCGTACGGATAACAAGAGCTTCGTTTATGGAATCATTCTTATGACTCTTTCTCTCTCATTCTCTCGGCATCTCTTTCTCTCCCTCTCTCTCTTGTAAGTCTAACTCTAATGTCAGTTTCTCTCTCTCTTCTCTCTCCTCTCTCTCTCTCTCTCTATCTCTCTCTCTCGCTCCTCTCTCTCTCTCTCTCTCTCTCTCTCATTATTCTCGCTACGGATAACAGAAGTTTTGTTCATCACTGGCGATAACAAACAGCCAGTAGTTAAACTAATTTCAGGATTTCTGCAGGTTCATGTTTTGTAAACAGTAAAGACGACATACAGGCCGAAACATCTGTCTTCAGGGATATTTTCTCCTCTGATACGTTCAGTCCTCCTGCGACTTCAGTTGGGTTATTTTGTGATTATATTTCTCCTTCCACCAAAGCAGTATGGAGGGTGACACTTCTGTAGAAGTTGAAAACACCTGGGAGTTACATGCATCAGCAGAACTACAAGGACATCAAACCAGTTCATCTGCGCCCAGGGACAAGACGACATACAGGCTGACAAACTCTGTCTTCAGGACATTTTCTCCCCTGATACGTTCAGCTCATTTGATGAATTTGACTTTCTTTTCAAGAAATATCAGAATCAGATAGGGTCCGTGTTTCGAGTGAAATCTTCTAGCTCCGTTATCAGTGAAAATAAGCGTTGTCAGCATCAAATTCCATCTGAACTGAAGTACGGCTCTGTTTCATTCATGTGTGTACACTATGGAAATCCGAGCCGGAAAGGACTAGGCATAAGACAAAAACAGAGATACCTCCCTTGTGGCTGCAATGTGTTAGTGGCGGCAACCGCAAGAAAAAACAAGCTAGTTATTACAAAGACATATCTGCAGCATAATCATGAAGTCATTGTAGCTTTACAGCCCTTCTATAGCCAGAAACGCAGGCTGACAAGTTATGAGATGGGAGACGTAGAGGATGTTGTGAAACTTAACCCAGACAACAAGCAATTAGAATCCTTTCTTCAGGGTAAATACAACAAAGCAGTAACCATGCAAGCTGTACGAAATTTGAAGCAAAAGGTGCAAAGTGGGAATGGAATGTCAGATATTGGTAAGTTGACAGAAATAGTGGATGAAATTGTGAATGCAGGAAAAGGAAAGATAGATATATCACTGGATGAAAGTAGGGCCATCCAAATGATTGCATTTGCTACTAATGAAATGATAAGCATGTACTATAAATATCCCGAAATGATTTTCATGGATGGAACTTATAAAATTAACAAATACAATTATCCGCTCTACATGATTCTAGTCCAAGAAAATCTAGGTCGTGGCAGGGCTGTTTTTATGCATTTGTAAGAAGTGAAACAGCAGACATGATGCTGGAGATAATGCCATCGTTTTGTAGGATGATGGAGAATATTAACCACACAAAGACAGTTATGACTGAGTAAGACCAGAACGAAATTCAAGCAGTCCGTGCCTTACTTCCGAAAGCAGACGTTTTACTTTGCAAGTTTCATGTATTGCAATACTTCAAGAAAAAGGTGTCTGAACTTGCGCTTCCTGTTCCTAAAAAGAATGAAATCTTTGGTACTCTGAAACAACTTGTGTATGCCCATAATGAAATCTCCTTTCAGTCAAAATTGTCTGTTTTAGAAGAACAAGATTCAAGTATGTTTCAATATGAATGTGCAAATTGGGTAAACTGTAAAGAAATGTGGGCCACATACCTCCGTTCTACAAAATTAACATTTGGAAATGACACTAATAATCACATTTAAGCAGAAAACGGTAAACTAAAGCACTTCCTAACCTCAACTACATCGATGTCTGAATGCATTCGTAAAATTATGCTTCATAATTCCATCTTAAATGATGAACGAGCCTATAAGCAGTTTTTGCAGACATGTACAGCTGTTGACTATGGAGTTCATGATATTCTAATGAACAAAATATACAGACAGTTCACGGAATATGCAGTTAAACTAACGATGAAACACCATAAGCTATGTAAGCCCTTAGATTCTTTTTCCATCACATTGGATTCGTCTGGCCTCTTTGTTGTGAATATAGGGTGTACTGACCACAAAGTGACGAGAAATGGTGAAACAAGTGCTGAATTCAGCTGTTCCTGCACTTTTTATTGCCAACATTTCTTGACATGTAATCACATTATTGCTGTTGTAAGACAAGAGAACATTGATGTTTCTACTATCAACAGGCATTCACGATGGCAGACAGAGAATACTATGATTCCTACAATGACATTAGAATCCGAGGCCTCCATTACACATATTACACGGCCCAAGTGTCCAATGGCCCCTGCCCAAAAATTCCGAGAGAGTCAAGAAACAATGCAGCGACTCACAGCGGTGCTAACTAATAGTGGAACTGAAGTGTACAAAGCACGACTTGATATGCTGAAACGTATTCTTACTTGCTGGGAACAGGGTCATGAATACCAAAATGGTGATAGTCCGCAGATGCCATGCACATCAACTTCACCAACGTCACAAACACCAGCTTCACCAACGTCACAAACACCAGCTCCACCGACGTCACACACACCAGATTCACCAATGTCACATACACTAGCTTCAACAGTCACAACAGCAGACTCCCAAGGATTACAGCTATTGAATGCTCATCTTCCTACAGTAAAAATGAGAGGTCGCCCCAAAGAGTCAAGGGTATTAGGACGATTTAATCATTCAAAAGTTGCTAAGGCTGGAGTCAAACGGAAAGCAAACAGCGTGTCCACAAAGAGAAGCAAGAGAACGAAAATCTGTAGCGAGTCAAATGATGTGTAATTAGTATGTAAGTGTTATGTATAACACTTACATACTAATTCATTCTGCTCCACTAAGACTGTTTAAATCTATATGGCATAATGTATATTTGTATAATAACTTTATTTTAATGTGGAATAAATGTATCTTTATAAGATACCTTTCATTTGTGTGAAATATAATTTTTACTCTTACATTCCTTTTAACATCCTAAACTGCAGTTGCTAAGTATCTATTAATTCTTATAGATTCTCGGTGAAAATAACAAAAACAATATTATCACCGATCGGTGATAACAACGCCAGTGTTCTTATCACTGTGCGGTGATTATAATGTAATCAGTAGTATCACTGTACGGTGATAATACACACAGCCTAATATCAAATACTAATAATAATGGTTAAAAAATCTACAATTATTTATTAATATATATTTCGAACACCTGATGAGGAACACTGTTCAGGTGTTCGAAAGTCTTTGTTTTTACATAGAAATATATTTTTAATATATAATTGTGAATTTTTTAACAATTTGTTCTTCACGATACTGTGGATTTCTATACAATAATAATAATAATAATAATAATAATAATAATCAATAATAATAATAATAATAATTATATTAAAAAAAAAATAATAATAATAATAATGAAACCATAAACCACATAGCAGCGAATGCCCGGCACTTGCACAGAACCAGTACAAAAAGAGGCATGACTCAGTGGCAAAAGCCCTCCACTGGAGCCTGTGCAAGAAACATCAGTTACCTTGCAGTAATAAGTGGTACGAACACCAACCTGAGGGAGAGATAGAAAACGATCAGGCAAAGATCCTCTGGGACTATGGTATCAGGACGGATAGGGTGATACGTGCAAACAGACCAGACGTGACGTTGATTGACAAAGTCAAGAAGAAAGTATCACTCATTGATGTCGCAATACCATGGGACACCAGAGTTGAAGAAAAAGAGAGGGAAAAAATGGATCAGTATCAAGATCTGAAAATAGAAATAAGAAGGATATGGGATATGCCAGTGGAAATCGTACCCATAATCATAGGAGCACTAGGCACGATCCCAAGATCCCTGAAAAGGAATCTAGAAAAAACTAGAGGCTGAAGTAGCTCCAGGACTCATGCAGAAGAGTGTGATCCTAGAACGGCACACATAGTAATTAAAGTGATGGACTCCTAAGGAGGCAGGATGCAACCCGGAACCCCACACTATAAATACCACCCAGTCGAATTGGAGGACTGTGGTAGAGCAAAAAAAAAAAGAAATAAATTATAATGATAATAATAATATTAATAATAATAATAATAACCTCTATAAACAGAAAATTACCATCAATATTTTTTTCATACATATCCAGATGCAGATATCTGGGTAAACAGGCTTTTTAAACGGTTATATATATATATATATATATATATATATATATATATATATATATGTACATACATATAAATTCACTTTTTTCGTACATATCCAAACAATGACTGATGCGTACAGCTTTACATTGATTTTTTCATCTAGGTGTATATATAAAACACTACCAAAGTAATCAAAGCTTTTTTGATCAGGTCATTTCAGCTGGATTTTGTTCAGAGCTTTTTAAAACTTTGACTTCCTCATTCCTGAGCTGAGCGCCACCTGAACACTGATATTTTTGAGGTTTTTGAAAACTGGAATCTGCTCCCTATGATGGAAAGAATAGTCAGCCTAGAGACTGCATGAAATACATCATGTCTGTTGAGGTATTCGGAAAAATAAACTTTATTATTAAACTTGGAAAAGATTGGCTTGATATTCAACCCTTTCTTGATCGCTGAACTCAGATGGCGAAGGCCTTGTCTTGAAAATAATAGATATATTTATAAATATAGAAAAATGAGGGAAAAAATTGAGAATGTTTCCTACACCAAACCTGCAAGGTGAGACGGACTGGATTTGTACCAGCACGAACGTGTGCTTAGAACCAGCTCCGAGAAAAAACCTGCTGTTCTCGTGGATGTATCATTCTGACACAGGATTATGAAATTTATCCGATGACTTTGGAAATATTTCAGACTTCCGGGCTGTAACGAATTCAAAGTGGATTTTTTTTTATAGCAGTTATATTTATGATGATTTTCTATTATCATAGTATTCAAAGAGTCCTTGGTTATAAAGAGGATCTTTGGTTAGAATTCTCCTTATTTTCCCATATGGTTCACTAAACACGGTTTTTTTCATGTGGATTGCAACATCTTTCCCAACTCATTAATCCAATTTATCGAAGACGCAGAGAAAAGTAATGGATATGGCTTTCAGTAACAGGATGTTTTAGGAAATAACTGAATTATCTGTTTAAGTAAGATTGAGGGATAAATGTATTGATAAAATAAAAAATAATTGTTTTATGATACAGCTTCATAATTTCAGTAATTGGTCGCTTGACCGACATATTACAAACAGCAGGACCACTAACTCCATTTTTCATGTATGGGAAATATTCTCAACAACATGAATAGCTAGCAAAGTAGTACTCTTAATAGTAATGCAAACCATTAAGCCAGATGAAATACTCTCAGCGGATTGTGAGGTGAGCTGGCGAGATACTCAGACGTTTCATCAAAATCTGTAAATCATCTGGTGAATATGAGAATAAATTGTAGACTTTTGGGTTGTATCCTTGAAAGACACTTGGCTTTTAGGAACTGCTGAACATTATCTCTGGGTTTTCTTGAATATTTAGGAATAGTCAGCAGTGGGAATCATTGAGAGTTATTGTGAATTTTTCGAAATAGATAAGAGTTATTTATCTAATGGCTTCAGAATTACCCGTCGATATTGTGACATTTTTTGTATGAATCCATAAAAGTTATCCGTGTATTTTCGGGAAACGCTGAAAGTTCTCTATATTACTTTATGAACCCTTGAAATTTACTTGTGGACCTGAGTGAATGACCAAGAGGTAACTACGAGATGTAAGAATCCTTGAAAGTTACCAGCCTATTTTTGAGATGCGGTGAGTTATTTATGTTTTTTTTTATAAGTCCTCGATAGTTATCTGTGAAGTTTTGGGAATCGGTCTGGGTTATCGTTGAGTTTCTATGAATCGAACTCTTAAAAATTAGTTATTTGTCGACGTGAAGGAATTGCTGAGAGGTATCTGTTTTTATGACTCACTAAATACTTTGAATATTATTTTTCTGCATATTTTTTTTTTACTCCTGGTGTTTTTTACGAATCATTAAGAATTAATTACTCGTCGATTTGCAGGACTTGCTATGTGGTAGGTATTTTTTTATGAATCACTGCAATGTTTGAATATCTTCTTTCTGCATTTTTGTTTTTAACTACTAAGTTATATGTATGTATTTTTTTCATTAATCCTTGAGAATGAATTACTTGTCGATTTGTAGTAATTGCTATGAGGTACCTGATTTTTTTATGAATCAATGAATGTTTTCAGTACATTTTTTGTAATCGCTGTTAATGATCTATTGCCTTTCATGAAATTCAGGATTTCCCTGTTGATTTTTTTAAAAATCACTGAGATATCTCCGGCTCTTTGTAAACCATAAGGAGTTATTTGTGGATTTTGGCTGTTGCTTACGGTATTCTACGGCTATAATAAACCTTATATCATGGCTGGAAGGAACAAAAAAAATGCGGGGATACAAGAACAAACAAATAAAGAAAAAGAGAATAAAAACTATTAAACTTTAAAAAAAATATTATCCTCTTGTTTTCTAAATTTGTTTCGTCTTAGATTCTCTTAACATCTACATAAGAATGATGGGATATAATTTAACATAATACGAGTTTTGCTGACTACTGCAAATATAGCAAATATAAGACAGTAATTAAGTATCCTTGTCATTCTTTTCCATTAGATTCTGGATTTCTGTTTATTACTGTCCAACAACTCCAGCTCCCTCTTTTCACAGTACTTGGACTGATAGACTAAATTTCATGAAAAAAAACAAGAATTATTATTATTATTATTATTATTATTATTATTATTATTATTTCATTGAATATAATGGGAGAATTTACAGAACTGATTTTATACAGAATTCACTCAATTGAGTGAATTCAGTATAAAATGAGTTCTGTAAATTCTGCCATTATATTCAATAAAATATGTTTTAAAAAAGGTTTGTTTCCAGCATACTATTATTATTATTATTTTTTTTTTTTGCTCTATCACAGTCCTCCAATTCGACTGGGTGGTATTTATAGTGTGGGGTTCCGGGTTGCATCCTGCCTCCTTAGGAGTCCATCACTTTTCTGACTATGTGCGCCGTTTCTAGGATCACAGTCTTCTGCATGAGTCCTGGAGCTACTTCAGCGTCTGTTTTCTAGATTCCTTTTCAGGGATCTTGGGATTGTGCCTAGTGCTCCTATGATTATGGGTACGATTTCCACTGGCATATCCCATATCCGTCTTATTTCTATTTTCAGATCTTGATACTTATCCATTTTTTCTCTCTCTTTCTCTTCAACTCTGGTGTCCCATGGTATTGCGACATCAATGAGTGACACTTTCTTCTTGATTTTGTCAATCAACGTCACGTCTGGTCTGTTTGCACGTATCATCTATCTGTTCTAATACCATAGTCCCAGAGGATCTTTGCCTGATCGTTTTCTATCACTCCTTCAGGTTGGTGTTCGTACCACTTATTACTGCAAGGTAGCTGATGTTTCTTGCACAGGCTCCAGTGGAGGGCTTTTGCCACTGAATCATGCCTCTCTTTGTACTGGTTCTGTGCAAGTGCCAGACATTCGCTTGCTATGTTGTTTATGGTTTCATTTTTCGTATTGCACTCCCTACATATGGGAGAGATGTTATTTCCGTCTTTCATTCTTTGAACGTATCTGGTTCTTAGGGCCTGATCTTGTGCCGCTGTTATCATTCCTTCAGTTTCCTTCTTTAGCTCTCCCCTCTGTAGCCATTGCCAAGTGTCATCGCTGGCTAGTTTTTTAGTCTGTCTCATGTATTGTCCGTGCATTGGTTTGTTGTGCCAGTCCTCTGTTCTGTTTGTCATTCTCCGGTCTCTGTATATTTCTGCTCTTACCATACAGCTTGATGTCGTCCATGAACATCAGATGGTTAATTCTGTTGCCTCTTTTCTTGAGTTGGTACCCGGCATCCATCTTCTGTAGTACTTTTGTCATGGGAATCATGGCTACTACGAAGAGTAGTGGGGACAGTGAGTCTCCCTGGAAGATCCCTCTCCTGATATTAACCTCTGCTAGTCTTATTCCAGAGCTTGTAAGTATTGTATTCCAGTTGCGCATTGTATTTTTGAGGAAGCTGATGGTGTTTTCCTCTGCCCCATATATTTTCATCCATTCTATTAGCCATGTGTGTGGTATCATGTCGAAGGCTTTCTTATAGTCTGTCCATGCCATGCTTAGGTTGGTTTTCCTTCTCCTACTGTTCTTCATTACCATTTTGTCTATCAGGAGCTGGTCTTTTGTGCCCCTACACTTCCTTCTGCAGCCTTTCTGTTGGTGGGGGATGGTGTTTGTCTCCTCTAGGTAGTTGTATAGCCTTTCACTGATGATACCTGTTAGTAACTTCCACATTATTGGTAGGCAGGTGATAGGCCTGTAGTTACTGGCTATATTTCCCTTACTCTTGTCTTTTTGTACTAAGGATGTCCTTCCTGTGGTCATCCATTTGGGTGCATGGTGATTTGAGATACAATGCTGGAGTTGTTCTGCTATTCGTGGGTGTAGGGCCTTGAAGTTTTTTGAGCAGTATCCATGGACTTCATCGGGACCTGGGGCTTTCCAGTTATGCATTTTCTTTAGTTGGTGTCTGACTGTGTCTGTCGTGATCTCTGTGAATCTTTGTTTTATTCTCCCTGTTTCTTCTTCCTTGACTTCCTGGAGCCATGTTGCATGTTTGTTGTGTGATACCGGATTGCTCCATATGTTTTCCCAGTCTCTTACTTGGTTCGGCTTCAGGAATTTCTTGGCGGTTGTCTTCCCCTCTTAGTTGGCTGTATAGTCTTTTCTGGTTAGTTCCGAATAGTTTGTTCTGTTGGTATCCCTTATTCCTGCTCATGTACCGTTGGATCTTATGTGCTTTGGCCTTAAGCCTCTGTTTTACATCTTCTATTGCGTTGTTTAGTCCCCTCTCTTGTACTTTGTATTTCTTGTTGAGTTCCTCCCTTGTTTCTTGCTTCTTAGCCTTTTTTCTGCCATCTCTTTTAGTTTACTCAAGTCAGATCTCATCACCATGATTTGCTTTTCCAGGCGCCTTTTCCAAGGAGGTTGCTGTTTTGGTTTCTGTTGGGTTGGTTGTGCTGGTGGTGTTGGTGTTCGTATCCCCATCAGTTTTGCTACTAATCTTGCTCCTGCATATGCCAAGTTATTTGTTTCTGTGATACTGTTGGTGTGTATTGTGCCCATTATTTCATTGACCTCACTTGTTTTCTCCCTTAATTTCTTGGCGTTGTAGGCTTTCATGGAGGGGATCTTTGTTCTCTCTGTATCTGGTTCCATCCATTGTCTAATCTTTTCTACCCATTCCGTCCTCTCTGTTACTTCGTCTGATACCTCATCATCCCTGTCATCTTCTGTGGCATCGTCTCTCAGTTCGTCTTTGTGTAATTCGTTGTCGTGTGACATTTCCCTTTCCAGTTCTTCTCTTTCTGTTGGGGAGAGCCAGTTCTTTTTCTTTATGTTTCTTACTTGGTCTGCTAGCCTTTGTTCTGTTTGGGGGGTGTTATTCCTCTCATTCCAGATGTTGACCAACCTTCTTCTATATCCTCTCTCCGTCGGGTTGCTTCTGATGTAGTAACTCCATATTTCCATATTTTCTTCTCTTGTCCATTTCTTCCTTTGGTTTGCTTCTGTAGCTCCAATCTCAGGCTGTTGGTTACTGTCGTTGTGGTGGTCAGTTGCTGGATGACGACCTCCAAGTACCTGACCGTCTTCCCCTTCAATTGGGTTGAATACCTGGCTGCCGGACGAAGCTCCTCTGTTGCCAGAGGTTTCCATTTACGTCGTTGTCGTTTATTCCTTCATTTCTTTCCATCATTGATGAGTTTTGCTATTTAACCATAGCTAGACCCTACCCCATCAGGGATAGGTACTCATTTACAGCTGAGTAGACAGGAAATTATGGTAAATATCCTTTCCCAAGGAATCAATGCCGAGGAGAGCTGTCACCCATCCAACGACTGACCAGCCCCAATGTTGCTTAACCTGTCGATTGACGACCTAACCCACTCTGCCACGGCGCCACACATTATTATTATTATTATTATTATTATTATTATTATTATTATTATTATTATTATTATTATTATTAGTCGAGCTGGAAGAGATGATAGAATTATCAATTACTGGACGTTCTTAATTTCTGAAAATGATCGTAAATCCATAGTTGATGATTCCGGGTGCACTTCATTTTCTTTTTGCTACCAACTTCAGTTCATACTGATATAAGGTATACGTAGTTACTGATGCTACTCAAGGAAAGTTTGTTGTTAAAACTCCTTTGCCACAGAACCAGATTACGTCCCCCATGGTATTTCAGAAAAAAAGCTGTTCCAATAACAGCTGACAACTAAATGAACCAGAGCCTATAATGATGCTGCCCATGACAGTTAACTCTTTCGGATGCAAGCCATGTCAATGACGTCATTCGTCAGCTTGGAAATCCCCAGTCACCTGATGGCGTAATACATAGTGCTGTTTTTAATGAAGATATTAATGTAAGTAGTTCTTTGGGGCTTAATATTGGTTTGAAGAAATTTTAATCACACTGATTTCGGGAACCTTAATATTATCTGATGGTTTAACAATCTTTTCATAAATCTTACATTATATATATATATATATATATATATATATATATATATATCATTTTATTATATAAATTATTTATTATAATATATAATATTATATATATTTATATAATATATTATATATATTATATTATATATATTTTATATTATTATATTATATATAAACATATATATATATATATAATATATATATATATATATATAGATATGTATATACTATATATGTATATATAATATATATATACATCTATACATATATATATATATAAACATATTTATATATATAATATATATGATATATATATATAATAATTATATTAGATATATTTATATATATATATATATATAACATTTTTTATATATATTATAATAATATAATAATAATATATATATATAACTATATATATCTATCTTTTCTTCCTTATCTTCAGCTTTTCCCATCTTTATAAGGGGTCGCTGTTTATTATTAGTCTTCTCCATCTTCTGCGATCATGCACCCATTAACTCACTCACGTTCCTCTTCCGCAAGTCCTTCTTAACTGTGTCTCTCATTTTTGGTCTACCTCTCCTCCTTGTTCCGGGTACTTACATGGTCATGGTTCCTCTCCTCTCATAACATGCCTAAGCTATAATTCATAATTTTCACACACACACACACACACACACATATATATATATACATATATATATATATATATATATATATATATATATATGTATATATATATATGTGTGTGGTGTGTGTGTGTGTGTGCGTGTAGCTTTCACCAAAAGCCTCCGATCGTTGTTTAAGCAGAGATACCATACCATATCAAAGACTTATCTTAAATAGATTTCATATTTACATCTGCGTACTGCAGCTTTCACCTGAAGCCTTTATCATACTCGCATCTGTATACTGTAGGTTTTAGTAAAAGCGCCAAGACACAGAATTTTCTTCCTTCCTTCGAAAAGATATCCTGTTTTATCAAAGGTTTAAATATAGTAGATTACAATCACGGACACGAGAAAACACTTCGAGGTTACAATGCGTGATATTTAACATTAAGAGGTCTTTGGTAAGTCAACGAGAACGTGACTAAAAGGTAAGGAATAGCCATGGCTTCTATTGTGCAGCGAATATCCATTGTCTCAGCTCTGTTTTTACAGTGTATTGTTTTTATATAAACCTACATAGTCTACACTTGGAATAGCAATTATTGCATAAAGGTATTTTCTAGTTTCTTTTGCCGTTCCAGAGTGAAAATTCTTTTCGGGACACCTGGGAAATGATGCTATGTTTTTACTAATAGCTTCTTCTTCTTGTACGAATGACAGAAGATAATCACTGATTACAAGCAAATGATATTTCGTTTTATAGCCCGTAATGAATCTCTTGCAACGTTTAGGCATTAAAACATAAAGTAATTGAAAAACGAGGAGAGATGGTGTATCAAAAGTGATCAGAAATTCAGATATCCGAGCTACACCGAATTTCAAGTTTCTCGGCGAGGATACGTAAACCTCTGCCCTTCCTGCTTTGGAGTCTGTATTTTATTGTAGGTCATGTTCCTGCATGCACTGTCTGCATGATGTGGCAACTCGTAACGTTAAACAAAGCAGGAAGATGTGTAATGATGGAATGCCGTTACCTAGCATACATTGGTGTGTGCGTGTGTGTTTGTGTGCGTTTGTCAGAGGTCGCATGAGTCAACTGAGACCAACAAAATACGAAAGATAAGAAGCCAACATGACCTGTGAGGAGGGAACTTTAGCAAAAGGGAAGCTGTAACATATGAAAAGGGTATATGTGTAGTAGGTCATTTTTAATTAAGTTAAAGACAATGCTGAATGCATATTTGAATTAATATATATGACTTTCATGTATAAGCTTCGTTAGCAAGACCGAAAAAACAACGCATAGAAGTAAATGGCAAAATTCAAAAAATTGATTGGATTAAAGTCTATTTATAAATATATCAAAGAAGTATAATATAATCAGTTTATTCTGGTGATTAGTTTGGCTAATTTGTAAACCATATCATTGTTTAAACAGTAAAACGAATTCCGAAATAAAAGGTAGATATGGAGGAAGATATTCTACTGAATTTGCCAGAGAAGGGGGAGGAAAAGGGGAATGGGGAATGAATAAAAGTGTTCTTTTATCAATACCCTACACTTGCAACCACCTAAATTATGTGGAAATTGGTACTCTTTATGGCCCTTTTCACCAAAACTTCGTCAGAATCCAAACTTTGATTCCATCATGCTTGCTCTGTAGCCACTCAGCTAAGGAGACACGATCTATCACTCAGCTCTTACTTTTTTTTGCCTCCAAAGCTCCACAGAACTGTTGCAAAGCTTAATTTCCGAATTTTTTCAGTTTCATCATTTTCTTCCTCCTTTTTAAAAGAATAATTACATTTCAGTAGATATGACTTTCCCTGTCTCTTCCAGCTGATGGTTGTATCTTCATCTACTGGGTTTTTGCA
>NC_087201.1:109174308-109193663 GCF_015104395.2 Macrobrachium nipponense
TGCAAAAACCCAGTAGATGAAGATACAGCCATCAGCTGGAAGAGACAGGGAAAGTCATATCTACTGAAAATGTAATTATTCTTTTAGAAAGGAGGAATAAAATGATGAAACTGAAAAAATTCGGAATATCACTGTCCATTTTACTAACTAGTTCTCAGTAATATGAAATTAAGCTTTGCAACAGTTCTGTGGAGCTTTGGAGGCAAAAAAAAGTAAGAGCTGAGTGATAGATCGTGTCTCCTTAGCTGAGTGGCTACAGAGCAAGCATGATGGAATCAAAGTTTGGATTCTGACGAAGTTTTGGTGAAAAGGGCCATAAAGAGTACCACTTCCACAAAGAACAACACTTACATAATTTAGGTGGTTGCAAGTGTAGGGTATTGATAAAAGAACACTTTTATTCATTCCCCATTTCCCTTTCCTCCCCCTTCTCTGGCAAATTCAGTGGAATATCTTCCTCCATATCTACCTTTTATTTCGGAATTCGTTTTACTGTTTAAACAATGATATGGTTTACAAATTAGCCAAACTAATCACCAGAATAAACTGATTATATTATACTTCTTTAATATATTTATAAACAGACTTTAATCCAATTATTTTTTTTATTTTACCATTTACTTCTATGCGTTGTTTTTTCGGTCTTGCTAACGAAGCTTATACATGAAAGTCATATATATTAATTCAAATATGCATTCAGCATTATCTTTAACTTAATTAAAGATGACCTACACATATACCCTTTTCATATGTTACAGCTTCCCTTTTGCTAAAGTTCCCTCCTCACAGGTCATGTTGGCTTCTTATCTTTCGTATTTTGTTGGTCTCAGTTGACTCATGCGACCTCTGACAAACGCGCACACAAACACACACGCACACACCAATGTATGCTCGGTAACGGCATTCCATCATTACACATCTTCCTGCTTTGTTTAACGTTACGAGTTGCCACATCATGCAGACAGTGCATGCAGTCACATGACCTACAATAAAATACAGACTCCAAAGCAGGAAGGGCAGAGGTTTACGTATCCTCGCCGAGAAACTTGAAATTCGGTGTAGCTCGGATATCTGAATTTCTGATCACTTTTGATACACCATCTCTCCTCGTTTTTCAATTACTTTATGTTTTAATGCCTAAACGTTGCAAGAGATTTCATTACGGGCTATAAAATGAAATATCCTCTGCTTGTAATCATTGATTATCTTCTGTCATTTGTACAAGAAGAAGAAGCTATTAGTAAAAACATAGCATCATTTCCCAGGTGTCCCGAAAAGAATTTTCACTCTGGAACGGCAAAAGAAAACTAGTAAATACCTTTATGCAATAATTGCTATTCCAAGTGTAGACTATGTAGGTTTATAGAAAAAACGATACACTGTAAAAACAGAGCTGAGACAATGGATATTCGCTGCACAATAGAAGCCATGGCTATTCCTTACCTTTTAGTCACGTTCTCGTTGACATACCAAAGACCTCTTAATGTTAAATATCACTCAGTTGTACCAACCTCGAAGTGTTTTCTCGTGTCCGTGATTGTAATCTACTATATTTAAACCTTTGATAAAACAGTATATCTTTTCGAAGGAAGGAAGAAAATTCGGTGTCTTGGCGCTTTTACTAAAACCTACAGTATACAGATGCGAGTATGATAAAGGCTTCAGGTGAAAGCTGCAGTACGCAGATGTAAATATGAAATCTATTTAAGATAAGTCTTTGATATGGAATGGTATCTCTGCTTAAACAAACGATCGGAGGCTTTTGGTGAAAGCTACACGCACACACACACACACACACACACAACAACACACACATATATATATATATATATATATATATATATATATATATATATATATATATATATATGTGTATGTGTGTGTGTGTGAAAATTATGAATTATAGCTTAGGCATGTTATGAGAGGAGAGGAACCATGACCATGTAAGTACCCGGAACAAGGAGGAGAGGTAGACCAAAAATGAGAGACACAGTTAAGAAGGACTTGCGGAAGAGGAACGTGAGTTAATGGGCGCATGATCGCAGAAGATGGAGAAGACTAATAATAAACAGCGACCCCTTATAAAGATGGGAAAAGCTGAAGATAAGGAAGAAAAGATATATATATAATATATATATTATATACTAAATTCTAATATAAAATTATATTATAAAAATTTAATATAATAATATATATTATATTATAATATATTATAATATAACATAATATATTATTAGTAAAACAAAAAAATAATAAAATTTCAAGTTATTAAATTTAATTAATATAAAATCTAAAATATATATATTATTATTTATATTTATAATATATATAAGATTAACCTTTATTTATATCATAAATATGTTATATATATATATATAATATATATATATATATCTACATAATATATATATAATCTAATAATATCAAACCATAGTTCTATAACAATATTTACTGTATAATTCTTAATATTATATTATCTAATCTAATATACTTAATAATCTGCATATATATATATCTTCTATCTATCCTATATATATATATAATGTATAGTAATGTAATGTAAATTAATGAAAAGATTGTTAAACCATCAGATAATATTAAGGTTCCCGAAATCAGTGTGATTAAAATTTCTTCAAACCAATATTAAACCCCAAAGAACTACTTGATAAGAACCTGACATTAATATCTTCATTAAAAACAGCACTACGTATTACGCCATCAGGTGACTGGGGATTTCCAAGCTGACGAATGACGTCATTGACATGGCTTGCATTCGAAAGACTTAACTGTCATAGGTAGCATCATTATAGTCTCTGGTTCATTTAGTTGTCAGCTGTTACTGGAACAGTTTTTTTCTTTTTTTTCTGAAACACCATGGGGGACGTCATCTGGTTCGGTGGCAAAGGAGTTTTAACAACAAACTTTCCTTGAGTAGCATCAGTAACTACGTATACCTTATATCAGTATGAACTGAAGTTGGTAGCAAAAAGAAAATGAAGTACACCCGGAACCATCAACTATGGATTTTACGATCATTTTCAGAAATTAAGAACGTCCAGTAATTGATAATTCTATCATCTCTTCCGGCTTCGACTAATAATAATTATAATAATAATAATAATAATAATAATAATAAGGACAATGCACGGACAATACATGAGACAAGACTAAAGAACTAGCCAGCGATGACACATGGCAATGGCTACAGAGGGGAGAGCTAAAGAAGGAAACTGAAGGAATGATAACAGCGGCACAAGATCAGGCCCTAAGAACCAGATATGTTCAAAGAACGACAGACGGAAATAACATCTCTCCCATATGTAGGAAGTGCAATACGAAAAATGAGACCATAAACCACATAGCAAGCGAATGCCCGGCACTTGCACAGAACCAGTACAAAAAGAGGCATGATTCAGTGGCAAAAGCCCTCCACTGGAGCCTGCGCAAGAAACATCAGCTACTTTGCAGTAATAAGTGGTACGAGCACCAACCTGAGGGAGTGATTGAAAACGATCAGGCAAAGATCCTCTGGGACTATGGTATCAGAACGGATCGGGTGATACGTGCAAACAGACGACCAGACGTGACGTTGATTGACAAAGTCAAGAAGAAAGTATCACTCATTGATGGCGCAATACCATGGGACACCAGAGTTGGAGAGAAAGAGAGGGAAAAAATGGATAAGTATCAAGATCTGAAAATAGAAATAAGAAGGATATGGGATATGCCAGTGGAAATCGTACCCATAATCATAGGAGCACTAGGCACGATCCCAAGATCCCTGAAAAGGAATCTAGAAAAATTAGAGGCTGAAGTAGCTCCAGGACTCATGCAGAAGAGTGTGATCCTAGAAACGGCACACATAGTAAGAAAAGTGATGGACTCCTAAGGAGGCAGGATGCAACCCGGAACCCCACACTATAAATACCACCCAGTCGAATTGGAGGACTGATAGAGCAAAAAAAAAAAAAAAAAAAAAAAAAAAAATAATAATAATTAATAATATGCTGGAAACAAACATTCTTTAAAACATATTTTATTGAATATAATGGCAGAATTTACAGAACTCATTTTATACTGAATTCACTCAATTGAGTGAATTCTGTATAAAATCAGTTCTGTAAATTCTCCCATTATATTCAATGAAATAATAATAATAATAATAATAATAATAATAATAATAATAATAATAATAATAATAATTCTTGTTTTTTTTCATGAAATTTAGTCTATCAGTCCAAGTACTGTGAAAAGAGGGAGCTGGAGTTGTTGGACAGTAATAAACAGAAATCCAGAATCTAATGGAAAAGAATGACAAGGATACTTAATTACTGTCTTATATTTGCTATATTTGCAGTAGTCAGCAAAACTCGTATTATGTTAAATTATATCCCATCATTCTTATGTAGATGTTAAGAGAATCTAAGACGAAACAAATTTAGAAACAAGAGAATAATATTTTTTTTAAAGTTTAATAGTTTATTCTCTTTTCTTTATTTGTTTGTTCTTGTATCCCCGCATTTTTTTTGTTCCTTCCAGCCATGATATAAGGTTTATTATAGCCGTAGAATACCGTAAGCAACAGCCAAAATCCACAAATAACTCCTTATGGTTTACAAAGAGCCGGAGATATCTCGGCGATTTTTAAAAAAATCAACAGGGAAATCCTGAATTTCATGAAAGGCAATAGATCATTAACAGCGATTACAAAAAATGTACTGAAAACATTCATTGATTCATAAAAAAATCAGGTACCTCATAGCAATTCCTACAAATCGACAAGTAATTAATTCTCAAGGATTAATGAAAAAATACATACATATAACTTAGTAGTTAAAAACAAATATGCAGAAAGAAGATATTCAAAACATGCAGTGATTCATAAAAAAATAGCTACCACATAGCAAGTCCTGCAAATCGACAAGTAATTAATTCTTAATGATTCGTAAAAAACACCAGGAGTAAAAAAAAAATATGCAGAAAAATAATATTCAAAGTATTCAGTGAGTCATAAAAAACAGATACCTCTCAGCAATTCCTACACGTCGACAAATAACTAATTTTTAAGAGTTCGATTCATAGAAACTCAACGATAACCCAGACCGATTCCCAAAACTTCACCGATAACTATCGAGGACTCATAAAAAAAAAAACATAAATAACTCACCGCATCTCAAAAATAGGCTGGTAACTTTCAAGGATTCTTACATCTCGTAGTTACCTCTTGGTCATTCACTCAGGTCCACAAGTAAATTTCAAGGGTTCATAAAGTAAATACACGGATAACTTTTATGGATTCATACAAAAAATGTCACAATTTCGACGGGTAATTCTGAAGCCATTAGATAAATAACTCTTATCTATTTCGAAAAATTCACAAATAACTCTCAATGATTCCCAAAAATGCTGACTATTCCTAAATATTCAAGAAAACCCAGAGATAATGTTCAGCAGTTCCTAAAAGCCAAGTGTCTTTCAAGGATACAACCCAAAAGTCTACAATTTATTCTCATATTTACCAGATGATTTACAGATTTTGATGAAACGTCTGAGTATCTCGCCAGCTCACCTCACAATCCGCTGAGAGTATTTCATCTGGCTTAATGGTTTGCATTACTATTAAGAGTACTACTTTGCTAGCTATTCATGTTGGTGAGAATATTTCCCATTCATGAAAAATGGAGTTAGTGGTCCTGCTGTTTGTAATATGTCGGTCAAGCGACCAATTACTGAAATTATGAAGCTGTATCATAAAACAATTTATTTTTGATTTTTGCAAAACATTTATCCCTCAATCTTACTTAAACAGATAATTCAGTTATTTCCTAAAACATCCTGTTACTGAAAGCCATATCCATTACTTTTCTCTTGCGTCTTCGATAAACTGGATTAATGAGTTGGGAAAGATGTTGCAATCCACATGAAAAAAACCGTGTTTAGTGAACCATATGGGAAAATAAGGAGAATTCTAACCAAAGATCCTCTTTATAACCAAGGACTCTTTGAATACTATGATAATAGAAAATCATCATAAATATAACTGCTATAAAAAAATCCACTTTGAATTCGTTACAGCCCGGAAGTCTGAAATATTTCCAAAGTCATCGGATAAATTTCATAATCCTGTGTCAGAATGATACATCCACGAGAACAGCAGGTTTTTTCTCGGAGCTGGTTCTAAGCACACGTTCGTGCTGGTACAAATCCAGTCCGTCTCACCTTGCAGGTTTGGTGTAGGAAACATTCTCAATTTTTTCCCTCATTTTCAAATTTTTTTTTTTTATTTATAAATTATATCTATTATTTTCAAGACAAGGCCTTCGCCATCTGAGTTCAGCGATCAAAGAAAGGGTTGAATATCAAGCCAATCTTTTCCAAGTTTAATAATAAAGTTTATTTTTCCGAATACCTCAACAGACATGATGTATTTCATGCAGTCTCTAGGCTGACTATTCTTTCCATCATAGGGAGCAGATTCCAGTTTTCAAAAACCTCAAAAATATCAGTGTTCAGGTGGCGCTCAGCTCAGGAATGAGGAAGTCAAAGTTTTAAAAAGCTCTGAACAAAATCCAGCTGAAATGACCTGATCAAAAAAGCTTTGATTACTTTTGTAGCGTTTTATATATACGCCTAGATGAAAAAATCAATGTAAAGCTGTACGCATCAGTCATTGTTTGGATATGTACGAAAAAAAGTGCCTTGAATTTATATGTATGTATATTATTATTATATATATATATATATATATATATATATATATATATATATATATATATGTATATATGGATATATAACGTTTTTAAAAAGCCTGTTTACCCAGATATCTGCATCTGGATATGTATGAAAAAGATATTGATGATAATTTTCTGTTTATAGAGGTTATTATTATTATTATTATTATTATTATTATTTTTTTTTGCTATATCACAGTCCTCCAATTCGACTGGGTGGTATTTATAGTGTGGGGTTCCGGGTTGCATCCTGCCTCCTTAGGAGTCCATCACTTTTCTTACTATGTGTGCCGTTTCTAGGATCACACTCTTCTGCATGAGTCCTGGAGCTACTTCAGCCTCTAGTTTTTCTAGATTCCTTTTCAGGGATCTTGGGATCGTTGCCTAGTGCTCTTATGATTATGGGTACGATTTCCACTGGCATATCCCATATCCTTCTTATTTCTATTTTCAGATCTTGATACTTATCCATTTTTTCCCTCTCTTTCTCTCAACTCTGGTGTCCCATGGTATTGCGACATCAATGAGTGATACTTTCTTCTTGACTTTGTCAATCAACGTCACGTCTGGTCTGTTTGCACGTATCACCCTATCCGTCCTGATACCAGTCCCAGCCCAGGAGGATCTTTGCCTGATCGTTTTCTATCACTCCTTCAGGTTGGTGCTCGTACCACTTATTACTGCAAGGTAACTGATGTTTCTTGCACAGGCTCCAGTGGAGGGCTTTTGCCACTGAGTCATGCCTCTTTTTGTACTGGTTCTGTGCAAGTGCCGGGCATTCGCTTGCTATGTGGTTTATGGTTTCTTATTATTATTATTATTATTATTTTTCAATTATAATTATTATTATTATTATTATTATTGTATAGAAATCCACAGTATCGTGAAGAACAAATTGTTAAAAAATTCACAATTATATATTAAAATATATTTCTATGTAAAAAACAAAGACTTTCGAACACCTGAACGGTGTTCCTCATCAGGTGTTAGAAATATATATTGATAAATAATTGTAGATTTTTTTTACCATTATTAGTATATTTGTTATTAGGCTGTGTGTATTATCACCGTACAATGATACTACTGATTACATTATAATCACCGCACAGTGATAAGAACACTGGCGTTGTTATCACCGATCGGTGATGATATTGATTTTGTTATTTTCACCGAGAATCTATAAGAATTAATAAATACTTAGCAACTGCAGTTAAGGATGTTAAAAAGGAATGTAAGAGTAAAAATTATATTTCACACAAATGAAAGGTATCTTATAAAGATACATTTATTCCACATTAAAATAAAGTTATTATACAAATATACATTATGCCATATAGATTTAAACAGTCTTAGTGGAGCAGAATGAATTAGTATGTAAGTGTTATACATAACATTACACATCATTTGACTCGCTACAGATTTTCGTTCTCTTGCTTCTCTTTGTGGACACGTTGTTTGCTTTCCGTTTGACTCCAGCCTTAGCAACTTTTGAATGATTAAATCGTCCTAATACCCTTGACTCTTTGGGACGACCTCTCATTTTTACCGTAGGAAGATGAGCATTCAATAGCTTTAATCCTTGGGAGTCTGCTGTTGTGACTGTTGAAGCTAGTGTATGTGACATTGGTGAATCTGGTGTGTGTGACGTCGGTGGAGCTGGTGTTTGTGACGTCGGTGAAGCTGGTGTTTGTGACGTTGGTGAAGTTGGTGTTTGTGACGTTGGTGAACTTGATGTGCTTGGCATCTGCGGACTATCACCATTTTGGTATTCATGACCCTGTTCCCAGCAAGTAAGAATACGTTTCAGCATATCAAGTCGTGCTTTGTACACTTCAGTTCCACTATTAGTTAGCACCGCTGTGAGTCGCTGCATTGTTTCTTGACTCTCTCGGAATTTTTGGGCAGGGGCCATTGGGCACTTGGCCGTGCAATATGTGTAATGCAGGTCTCGGATTCTAATGTCATTGTAGGAATCATAGTATTCTCTGTCTGCCATCGCGAATGCCTGTTTGATAGTAGAAACATCAATGTTCTCTTGTCTTACAACAGCAATAATGTGATTACATGGCAAGAAATGTTGGCAATAAAAAGTGCAGGAACAGCTGAATTCAGCACCTGTTTCACCATTTCTCGTCACTTTGTGGTCAGTAGACCCTATATTCACAACAAAGAGGCCAGGCGAATCCAATGTGATGGAAAAAGAATCTAAGGGCTTACATAGCTTATGGTGTTTCATCGTTAGTTTAACTGCATGTTCCGTGAACTGTCTGTATATTTTGTTCATTAGAATATCATGAACTCCATAGTCAACAGATGTACATGTCTGCAAAACTGCTTATAGGCTCGTTCATCATATCAGATGGAATTATGAAGCATAATTTTACGAATACATTCAGACATCGATGTAGTTGAGGTTACGAAGTGCTTTAGTTTACCGTTTTCTGCTTCAATGTGATTATTAGTGTCATTTCCAAATGTTAATTTTGTAGAACGGAGGTATGTGGCCCACATTTCTTTACAGTTTACCCAGTTTGCACATAGTACATACTGAAACATACTTGAGTCTTGTTCTTCTAACACAGACAATTTTGACTGAAAGGAGATTTCATTATGGGCATACACAAGTTGTTTCAGAGTACCAAAGATTTCATTCTTTTTAGGAACAAGAAGCACAAGTTCAGACACCTTTTTCTTGAAGTATTGCAATATATGAAACTTGCAAAGTAATACGTCTGCTTTCGGAAGTAAGGCACGGACTGCTTGAATTTCGTTCTGGTCTTAGTCAGTCATAACTGTCTTTGTGTGGTTAATATTCTCCATCATCCTACAAAACGATGGCATTATCTCCAGCATCATGTCTGCTGTTTCACTTCTTACAAATGCATAAAAACAGCCCTGCCACGACCTAGATTTTCTTGGACTAGAATCATGTAGAGCGGATAATTGTATTTGTTAATTTTATAGGTCCCATCCATGAAAATCATTTCGGGATATTTACAGAACATGCTTATCATTTCATTAGTAGCAAATGCTATCATTTGGATGGCCCTACTTTCATCCAGTGATATATCTATCTTTCCTTTTCCTGCATTCACAATTTCATCCACTATTTCTCTCAACTTACCAATATCTGACATTCCATTCCCACTTTGCACCTTTTGCTTCAAATTTCGCACAGCTTGCATGGTTACTGCTTTGTTGTATTTACCCTGAAGAAAGGATTCTAATTGCATGTTGTCTGGGTTAACTTTCACAACATCCTCTACGTCTCCCATCTCCGAACTTGTCAGTCTGCGTTTCTGGCTAAAGAAGGGCTGTAAAGCTACACTGACTTCATGATTATGCTGCAGATAAGTCTTTGTAATAACTAGCTTGTTTTGTCTTGCGGTTACCGCCACTAACACATTGCAGCCACAAGGGAGGTATCTCTGTTTTTGTCTTATGCCTAGTCCTTTCCGGCTCGGATTTCCATAGTGTACACACACGAATGAAACAGAGCCGTACTTCAGTTCAGATGGAATTTGATGCTGACAACGCTTATTTTCACTGATAACGGAGCTAGAAGACTTCACTCGAAACACGGACCCTTTCTGATTCTGATATTTCTTGAAAAGGAAGTCAAATTCATCAAATGAGCTGAACGTATCAGAGGAGAAAATGTCCCTGAAGACAGATGTTGTGTCTGCCTGTATGTCGTCTTGTCCCTGGGCAGCAGATGAACTGGCTTGATGTTCCTGTAGTTCTGCTGATGCATGTAACTCCCAGGTGTTTTCAACTTCTACAGAAGTGTCACCCTCCATACTGCTTTGGTGGAAGGAGAAATATAATCACAAAATAACCCAACTGAAGTCGCAGGAGGACTGAACTGAACGTAATTCAGGAGTGGAGAGGAGAAAATATCCCTGAAGACAGATGTTTCGGCTGCCTATGTCGTCTTTACTGTTTACAAAACATGAACCTGCAGAAATCCTGAAATTAGTTAATACTGGCTGTGTTATCCGTAGCGAGAATAATGAGAGAGAGAGAGAGAGAGAGAAACTGACATTTAGAGTTAGACTTACAAGAGAGAGAGGGAGAGAAAGAGATTGCCACGGAGAGAATGCGAGAGAAAGAGTCATAAGAATGATTCCATAAACGAAGCTCTTGTTATCCGTACGGTGAAAATAACGTTGAGTGTAATATCACCGCACGGTGAAAATAGTCACTTTCTTATTATTATTATTATTATTAAGCTCTACTTAATATTGAAGGAAAGGTTTTAGTGGAATCCATAATAACGACAATCATGAAATCGCATGAGAAGTGAGATCCGTTTCCCACCGTTACCTAGTGATGCAGCAAAAAAAAAAAAAAAAAAAAAAAAAAAAGAGAGAGAATTATAGTAATAGCTATGTAATTATGGATTAAAAATGTAAGTCATGGACTGGATATATTATGTAAGACCTAACTGAAAACTTGCAAGTAGGGGGTACAAAAAGTGATTGGCTTCTCATGGAACACGATAGTACCTTTGGCAATACCCAGGTGATAACGGTCATTCTCTCTCTCTCTCTCTCTCTCTCTCTCTCTCTTAGATTAGTTTAAATCATTCTTTCCTTGCAGAGAATAGAATGATTAGATATCGCATCATGAAATTACGACGAACTAAAAAGTAAGATAGAAAATGCAGAACAAAAGATTACACGATCAAAAGAAAATGAAAAACGGGACTTGGAAGAAAAACCCTAGTAAATATCAAGCAAAACTCCAAACTATTTGTACTCATATGCGAAAAAGATGAATAAAAGAAGAATAGAAATAGGCCCTCTAAGAATTGAAGGGAGATTAACAAATGAAAAAAGGAAATATGCAACATATTGGCAGAAAGATATAAGAGAGAATTCGCCCCTAGAATTGATAATGAAGATAATGATACAGAAATAAGGGATGAAAATAGTGAATATTTTTCAGACATAAATATTAATGAAGCCGATATTGTACAGGCTATTGATGAAATTAAAAATGGAGCTGCAGCAGGGTGCCTGATGGTGTCCCTGCTATTTTGTTAAAGAAAGTAGTTCATTCTATCGCAAAGCCACTTGCAATATTATCAAGACAAAGTGTAGATACAGGCAAGATTTATGATGAGCACAAATTAGTTATATGACCCCTACTTTCAAAAGTGGATCAAGGGGACTAGAGGCAAGTAATTATAGGCCGTGAGTCTAACATCACATATGAAAGTGTATGAAAGGGTAATGAAGAAAAATAGTATGAAACATTTAATAAAAAATAATTAGTTTAATATAGGACGACATGGTTTTGTACCCAGAAAAAGTACACAAACCCAACTGTTAGTCCACCGTGAGAACATATACAAAAATATGAAAAAGAAAAAGGAAATGTCAGAAGCTTTTGACAAGGTAGATCATAATATATTAGTGAAGAAAATTAGAAAACAATATAGTGGACAAAGTAGGAAGATGGTTAAAAGAATTTTTACACAACAGAAAACAGATAGTTATTGCAAACGATGAGAAATCGGATGAAGCTAAGGTAATATCCGGTGTGCCACAAGGTATGGTGTTAGCTGCATTACTGTTTGTTATTATGGTTTGCAGACATAGACAGTAATGTTAAGGACTCGGTAGTGAGTAGTTTCGCCGATGACACAAGAATAAGTAGAGAAATTACTTGTGATGAAGATAGGAACGCACTACAAAGAGACCTTAGCAAAGTATATGATTGGGCAGAGGAAAATAGGATGGTATCTAACTCTGTTAAATTTGAATCAATAAATTATGGAGACAGAGAAGGAAAGCTATATGCATATAGGGGACCTAATAATGAGACAATCACAAATAAGGAGGCAGTTAAAGACCTTGGAGTGATGTTGAATAGGAACATGTTATGCAGTGGTCAAATAGCAATTCTATTGGCAAATGTAAAGCAAAAATGGGAATGTTGTTATGGCACTTCAAAACTAGAAAAGCTGAACACACGATTATGCTTTATAAAACGTATGTTCGTAGTCCACTTGAATATTGCAATATGATATGGTACCCACACCATCAAAAGGATATTGCACAAATAGAGAGTGTACAAAGGTCCTTTACAGCTAGAATAGAAGAAGTTAAGGATCTTGGCTACTGGGAAAGACTACAATCTTTAAAATCATGTAGCCTAGAAAGGAGAAGAGAACACTACATGATAATTCAGGCATGGAAACAGATAGAAGGAATTGCCGAAAACATCATGGAGCTAAAAATATCAGAAAGAGCAAGCAGAGGTAGATTAATAGTGCCCAAAACTATACCAGGAAAAATACGGAAAGCACACAGGACATTAATTCACTACGCACCAGCATCGACAATGCAGCGTCTATTCAATGCGTTGCCAGCTCATCTAAGGAATATATCAGGAGTGAGCGTAGATGTGTTTAAGAATAAGCTCGACAAATATCTAAGCTGCATCCCAGACCATCCAAGATTGGAAGATGCAAAATATACCGGAAGATGCACTAGCAACTCTCTGGTAGACATTAGTGTTGTCTACACTGAGGGACCTGGGGCAACCCGAACAAGATGTAAGGTCTGTAAGGTAAGGTAAGGTCTCTCTCTCTCTCTCTCTCTCTCTCTCTCTCTCTCTCTCTCTCTCTCTTTATCTCTTTCCACGGTACTCTCTCCCTCTCGTTCTATCCTACACTTTGCAGACACCTCGTTTTTTTTCTTCATTTTCTTGGTATTTTAAAGTAGCTACAATTATTCCTTCTTGCAAACTACAGAAAGATTAGACATCACTTCATGAAATTTCCAACAGCGTATATGCAAGAACCTCCATAATATGATACGTAGTTTAAGTTTGCTGGAAATTGTTAGAGTTCTCGCCAACACTCTTTACAACAACCTTTTAGATTCTCCGACAGTTTGGTATCTAGCCGTTTATAATCTCTCAACACTGGAGTCCAGGTAGCAGTTTGATATGGCATCTTTAACGCGGATCGCACCAAGTTTGGTACAACCTCATCAAGTGCCTTAAATTCAGTCCTTTGATATTACGAGGTTTCATAAAGAAGATCTACATGATTCACCCCACTTTGATAAAAGTTATTACTATAATGAATTAGTTTAACGGAACCAAAATCACATTATATATATATATATATATATATATATATATAGATATATATATATATATATACCATATATATATATATGTATGTGTATGTATGATATATTATAAGGAGATGCGGCATAATTATTTTTTATATGTAATCTTATATAATATATGTTATTATGTATGTATGTATATATATTACTATATATATATATATTAGTATAATATCTATAATGGTATGGTTGTATAGTAATAATCTATATGATAACTATATATGTATAACTAATATATTATAATAATAGGATAAATCATATTATATATCTTCCTATAATTTGGTCTCTTGGATTATAAATTACCGACTTTTTCTGTAACCTCTTTTCCTTTTCCTTCCTTACCTGAAGGAATGAAGAGACTGCTGTCCCTCCTGAAATATCGTACTTTTTTTTTCTATATTTTGGTGTTCTTATGGGCTCCTTTTATTAGAGTTGAATTCTGTTGTAACAGAACATTTTTTACCAGTTTGCACACACCCACCATAGTTATTATACATATAATATATACATATATATTATATATATTAATATATTAATATTAAATAGATATATAATATTAATATATTAAATTTATATATAGCATAGAATCATTATTGTATGTATAAATAATATATATATATAGATAATATATACATATATATCTATATATTGTTTTAATTTTAAATAATAAAAGTATTTTAATATATTATCTATACATACTATATAGATAGATAGAATATATAGTATATATATATATATATAATATAAACATATATATAAATAGTAAATGTATGTATATCGTATGTATATAATATATATATATATATATCTAATATATAATATATATATGTATGTATGTATGTTATTAATATCTATATATATATATATATATATATATATATCTATATATATATAATATATATATATATGACCCTAATTGGATCTCTTGGTGTATAAATACCGACTTTTCTGTAACTCTTTTCATTCCTTTCCTACCTGAAGAGAGAGACAGCTGTCTCTGAAATATCGTACTTTTTTCTATATTTTGGTTGTCTTATGGGTTCCTTTATTAGATTGAATCTGTGTAACAGAACATTTTACCAGTTGCACACACAACATGTAATACATATAATATATACAATATATATATATATAGATAATATATAAATAAAAATTTTAATATATACATATATATATATATATTTGCATAGATACATATATGTATAAATATATATCTATATATATAGATATATATATATATATATATATATAATATTATATATATATTATATATATATTAACATATATTATCTATATATATATAATATATATATATATATATGACTATTAAATTGGATCTCTTGGTATAATACCGACTTTTCTGTAACTCTTTTTCCTTCCTTGCCTACCTGGAAGAGAGAGGACAGCTAGTCTCTGAAATTATCGGTACTTTTTTTTCCTTTCCTATTTTTGGTTGTTCTTATGGGTCCTTTTTCCTTTTTAGATTGAATTCATGTTTGTGTGTAAAAGAACATTTTTTGTTACCAGTTGGCCCACAACACACATGTATATCATTATAAGTACATATACAATAGATTAATATCTATAATATATAATAATAAATTAATTTAAAATATATAATATATCAAAATATATATAAATAAATAATATTAAATATTATATGATATATTATCAATATATAATATATATATATTATAATTGTATATATAGGTCTTATATATAGGCATGTTACTTGGGTTCCCGTTAAACTTATTCATTATTGTAATAACTTTTATCAAAGTGGGGGGTGAATGGAAATCATGTAGATCATCTTTATGAAACCTCGTAATATCAAAGGACTGAATTTAAGGCACTTGATGAGGTGTACCAAAACCTGGCCCTGTGCGATCCGCGTTAAGAGGAAGTATTTCAGATAGGTCAATGAACCGAGAATTCATCACAGAATATCATGATATCATTCTTCCTGTGATCTTTGGCCGTCCTTTGCTCCTTGAAAAGGTTTACCTTTACCATCTCATTATAAAAAAATGGAAACCATTAATGCTTAATAAATTAACCAAAATATTATTATAATTCCATGAACACCTTGCTTGCTGCGACCGAGTTTAATATGACATGAAAACTATAAATGAATGTAACTCCATCGTTACTAGAATTGCCTTGAAAAAAAGAAATACACCTGACGCTGCCTACCTGCATGAACCATAACATGATTTTCCTCGGTACTTTTTAATAATATTGTGACCTCAGTTTGTATAACATTAACATTTCAGAAGGTAGCTGTCTAAATTGATCTTATTAATTATTCTATTCTTACTGATAAGATGAGCGGATACTAATTCAGCTTTTAAGAACTGGTCTCATTCATCGATATTAAGAAACAAACACATTGCTCACTGCAGTAATTAGGTAAGCGATGGCCATTTGTAGGTAACGGTCCGTGGTCAATTGCAATCTCACCGGCTATAGTAAGTAATTCACCTCTCTCTCTCTCTCTCTCTCTCTCTCTCTCTCTCTCTCTCTCTCTCTCTAGGCTGGCAAACAAATCATTTACGTGATCGCGAACCCACATATGAAATTGCATGCTTTATAGACACACGTACACACAGTATATTATCTATCTATATATATATATATATATATATATATATATATATATATATATATATATATGGAGATGATATTCTAACATTTTGGGATAATAGGTGGGGCAATTTTAATGAATTCCTTTGCAAAATTCAAAATTAAACGCATCAGTGCCCAGCATCAAATTTAAATTTGAATGGGAAAAAGACAACAAAATTCTTTTTCTTGATGTATTAATAATCAGAGACACGACAGAATACAAATTTACCATATACATAAAACCAACGTTCTCAGTTTCATACATTCACTACTTTAGCTATCACGACATTGTTATCAAGATAGGTGTAGCCAGCAACCTGTTCTTAAGAGCCTTTCGAATTTGTTCTCCTGATTTCCTGGTAAAAGAATTTGAACTCATTCGTAAGCAACTTTCGTCTTTAAAGTATCCTGACCATATAATTGAGAAAGCAATTCAAAGAAGCAAACGTAATTTTCTACCGACCCTTCAAAACAAGACCAAAGAAACACCCAACAATAAAATAAAAATTCCTCACCTGGACAGGAGTTAAAACAGTGACTCAGACCTTCGGAAAATCTAACCTTTTTGCATTTACTTACCCAAACACCTTAGCCAAATCCCTGATTAACGTCTAACAAAAGACATTCCCCAAGGAAACAGGGGTTTATGAAATCCCATGCCAGGACTGTGACCAATCTTACATCGGATTTACAGGAAAATCACTTCCCCAGAAATTAATTCAACACAAACGGTCAGTTAGGTATGGACAACAGAACTCAGCTATTTTCAACCATATAAATGAACATAACCATAGAATAAACTGGAATTCGTCACGTATAATTTATAGCAGCAACTGCCGGTACAAGAGTCAAATGATGGAATCAGCCTTAATAAAAGAGAACCAGGTAATGAACATCTCAAAAGGTGCATGGGATTCAGATGTGATCGACAAGGTTTTCATTCAACCAACACTTAATTAAGAAGATGAAAGGAAGATTATCAGCGGGGTGACCTAAATTGGCTTACCTGTGGATGGATCTCTGGTATAAATCCACCTTTTCTGTAAACTTTTCTCATTCATATACCTGAAAAGAGAGATAGCAGTCTCTGAAATATAGTACTTTTCTCTCTATATTTTGGTGTTTTTATGGACTCCTTTTATTAGATATATATATATATATACTATATAATATATATATATATATATATATATATATATATATATATCTATATATACGTATGATACATATATATATATATATATATATAATATATATATATATATATATATACAAAAGATAAATGCCAGGAAGGAAAAATAAACGAAGGAGTCTGCGAGATCTTTCGGCTTAAAAGCCCTTTACTGAAGCAGATACTTGTATTTGTCTTTTTCTCGTATTTTGTCAGTATCTGCTTCAGTAAAGTAAAGGGCTTTTAAGCGAAAGATCTCGCAGACTCCTTCGTTTATTTTTCCTTCGTGGCATTTATCTTTATTATGGATTTATCACGTTCCTAGCTTTCGTGATTCTGTTATACATACATACATATATATATATATATATATATATATACATATATATATATATATATATATATATAATATATATATAACGTATATATATGTATATATATATTTTATATGTATATATATATATATATATATATATATATATATATATATATATATATATATATATATATATATATAGAATCTACTGGTCCTTTTTACCAGATGCATATGAAATGTAATAGCCACAATGCCCCCTTAACTTCTCAAATTCTTTGCTCTTTTTTTGGATACGCTAGTCACTACAAAGCCTTGAGCTTTATTGACGCTGAGATTAAAACTATTTATGGTATTGCCTTGAAACTTAAATACCCAAGGACAAGATCTAGAAAAACATTTTATTAAACTAATGACAAACTGGACCTTAGTAAGCATAACATTCTAAAATTACCATATGATAAAAGATTTTTAGAAAACCTAGAATTTTAAAGCCTTTTTAACATAAATTTTGTTTTCATTAATATTATGTTAATAGTTTAATAATAAAAATCCTCCTAAAGATGTTTCAGGATGCATATACAAAATTCCTTGTAAAAAGTTATAATTTATATATACGGACAAACAGGAGAATCCCTTTCACAACGAATCAAACAGCACCAATATTCTCTTAGAACTGGACAAAATATCAAATGTGTTATCGAACATAAGAGAGATTTAGATCAACCCTATTAACTGGAGTCAAACAAGAGCTTTAATCCCATGTAATGACAGAGTTAAAAGGAATATCATTGAATCTTCTTTCATCAATCAAATAATGGAAATGTCCCAAATTTAAGTCTTGGTTTATTTAAACTTGATGCCTTCATAATGAAAAAGTTGTAGATACAAATAAGCTACAAAATTTAGTTTTATAAATGTTTTTTGGACTTTGTATGGCTAGGCTTTAGTTTCACTTATTGTTAAATCTATGTTTAAGTTTGTGACCGTGTGGTATCCGATAATACTGGTTTATCGCTTTCATTTTTATACAATGAATAACAGAGAAAATGAATAAGGAATGAAGCAACAATAAGTGAGGTAAACAATGGAAAAACATGCAGAAAGACAGAGAGGGCTGCATCTAGTATTTATTGATCTAGAGAAGACATATGATCGGGTACCTAGGCAAGAAGTGTGGAGATGTATGAGAGAGAAGGGTGTTTCAGAAAAGTATGTTGAACTAGTCCAGGATATGTATGCAGAGGTTACCACTCAAGTAAGGAGCTCTATGGGAACACCGAAAAGTTTAGTGTAAGAATTGGTTTACATCAAGGTTTAACTTTCAGTCCCTATATCTTTGACCTTGTGATGATTGTTATTACATC
>NC_087201.1:109194163-109256663 GCF_015104395.2 Macrobrachium nipponense
CTACTGGGTTTTTGCATTCCCTCAGTTTATTCTATAATTATTTTATAGCAGTTGCTGTAATTCAGTCTCTTCTAGAAATCTGTGTAAATGATATCCCTCTTGGGTTCCTATAATGGCTTGTTGGTGTTATTACCCAGTCCTTTTAAATACCTTTTGAAAAACAAAAGTTGAGTTTGCCTCATATTTTTCTGTTTTATGCCTTACATTGAACAGTTATTTATATTTTCCATCTTAGAAGCAAACACCTGAACAGCATATTCGCTTGAAGTTACTGCTGTAAACCATCCTATTGTTTTAACTTCTACAGCCTATGGCCTTTGAAATCTACACATTGTAAACTAACATTCCTATCTCTGATCACCAGTAAACCTATCGTAATTAGTAGTCTGTCATATCATATCAAGCTGTCCTCCCTCAGGTATTTCAGGGACACTTACGTCATTACTTTGATATTTGTAGGATGCTTACATGTTTGCCTTGGTCTGGTGCAAGGTACTTGCAAGCCAAAAAAAACCTGCTAACGTGTTTGCTCCTCAGTATTCAGGCTTTAAGATTCTCATCAGACCAATCTATTGCATCTGATGGCATCACATCTATCATTCTCTTGTGCAATAGTGGCATTCTTTAGGGATTTTGGTTTTTCCACTGCGTTCTATATTAGCCCTTTTCAAAACCTCATTTTTAATTGCTCTTCACCTTGTGGAATCTGGACATTATTAGTGAGGCCGATGGAGCATGATTTTTCAATATTTCGAAGATAATTTTTCTGGTGATTTATCAAATCACAAAAATGCTCGAGAATTTAGAAAGTGGGAGTCTCTGATTTAAGGATACTTTAGTTACCATAATGGAAATGAAATTATCTTCTAATGAACAGGATGTACTCTTTAGATGTTGTATGTTACACGTACTTTTCCGAGGAACTCCTTAAAATGTAAGTGGAACTCATCTATCCCTGTTCTCATAGCTGGGGAAGATTTACACCAAGAAATTGACTGAATGTAATAAAGGTAAAGATTCTTCATATGTGGCCCAGCTCATACAACCACCTGGGGTTAACGTCAACTGAATCACAGGTCACTATCCTCTGAATCAAATTTAGATTTTTGAGCGTGTCTCCTCTACCGCTAAGTTTTGCAGTCTCACAGGTACCTTGTTGAAGCCACAAGCTTAATGGTACATTGGTTTAATCGATCTGCCATTTTATACAGTCATATATCTCACATATTGAATTTCAAAAAGTGAGTCTGCTATCACCTAGAGGATGACTTCCATTAACATATTTTGTGAAGGACCTGTCTTGTTTAAGACAAACTTGCGTGACTTGTTCGCTTGAAATGTTTTTGTTCTATGGGTCTCTGTAAATTAAATCGATTGCGTGTCACTTAACTTATAATTTATATTCAACTCGAGAAACTCAAGAAAGTATCAAAGTTTTTAGATACAACATCTCACAAAAGGTTTGGAATGACATTTGAAAATCTATTTTCACAGTCAATGGCCTGGCAAAAATATCCCATTTTCCATTTTCATTTTACCTAATGCCTATTACCAACACACAGATGACTCCACGTTGTCATAAAGTCAAACACGGATAGAAGTAATCAAAGGATGTGTAAATTGTCGCCAGGTAGAAGTAATGGTAGCTCTTCAAACGTGATTTGAAGGACTGGCTGTTGACAATGGCGGTGGCAGGTGATGGTTACTCCCTACTTATTTCTGCTGAGCATAACAAAGGAAACAGTGACATATGATACAAACACTGGAGATGATAATGATGATGGTGACAGTGACCTCAGCCTCCAGCGTCATGACAGTGACCACAATAACGACCTCAATGAAAGGGATCGCAAATTACGGGTAACGATCCACGATCATTTCACGGATGTCTGCTTCGTTAAATCAAATGGATTAAAATTTCGTTCTGGAAATTGGCATTCCTAGTCTTCCTATGATGGGAATGGTACTAGAGAAGGAAAGGAATTCAACCCTACAGATGAAACGAGTGTCTGAAATGGTATGAAAATCTTTAACTAGCAACAAGAATGAACATAAGGAATGCTGGCATTCCCAGATTTTTTTTTCTTTTTCATTTTTGCTCTAGGCAGAAAGATCTCTATTGGTTGCCATCTCTCGAAAGATATTCTTAAGAGGTGATTTCAATGAGATCACTGGCAATATACTTATAAGAGTATAAAGGAAGATATCAAAAGCAGCACTGATAATAATTACCTTGCTGAGAACCCTCTAGAGTCGAGCCACCAACTCTAGGGAAAACAATTTAATAATAATAATAATAATAATAATAATAATAATAATAATAATAATAATAATAATAATATCCTACATAAGGATTTCAGTTTTATTTGTCGGAGTGATACTTTCGGAGCAACATCACGCATTTTTTACTGCTACAAAACATTTCATTTTTGCAAGGAAATTCATATTACTGGTATATAGCTCATTCATTTTCACATAATAATTGAGTTGTCTATGTGGATTAACAGTGAAATTTAGTACTTAGTCAAACCTTAAAATATATATAATCTGAAAGAGATAAATTGTTAGGACATCAATTTTGGAATTTTTTTGAGACTATCAGTGTAGGACAAATAAAATGTACACATAATGAGTTCTCGAAGGTTAGTAGAATTAGCTCCGTGGACTTATATTTACTCGGTAGGTGGAAAGATTCGCACTTTCAATGGCTTGCACATCTCAGACCTCCCAAAACTTAAGCCTGTCGTCAATATGGAGCCTTTGGGGATAGTGTAGGTGAGCGTCTTCCATTTGTATGCATACTATTGTCCTTAATCGCCTAGAGAAGAGACACTCTTTGAACTAAGGAATGGAATGAAAAACTGTTACATAAAATTTACTTTTGCATACTGAAATATTGTTCACATTCTCTCTTCATGACCAGTCCTTATAATCATAGGGAATTAAGCATGTAACTAAAGCTAATCATGCTAATATGGTTTGTCATTCATTTAGTTGCAGTTGGGACGTGGAATCTGGTGAGGTGAATGGCTCGGGGGTATCGTGGTGGCCATCGTTACTTTCTTAGCTGATGACCCTTGCTCGTTTTTTCTCCAACTGGAATGGGTTTTGCAGCTTCTGGCCACTTGTCAAATTTGTGATGATAGATACACAGTGCTTGTATGATCATCTTTGTATAGTGTTTTTCTGTTTATCTGCACCCCTCCAACAACTCACCTGTCCTTTTGAGCAGGCCAACCATAGGTATACCTTTGGGTAGGGCAGCGTGTATGCTGATCGGGAGATGTTGCAGTCTGATCTTGTCAGATAGACCTTCTAAGGCTTGCCATCTGAGTTCAACTCTGGTAGTGTGAGAGGGACCTGAGCTTGTCCCAGGGCACCCTTGGTGGCGTGTTGAGGAGACTATTGTCTGGTGTCAGCAGGCAGCAACATGGAAAGTAGCTACGAGTTGAGCATTGCATTTAGACCACTAGCTTCGATATGCATTGCTATATTTAGTACATTAGTGGCAATGGTATGCATTGTTGTATTTAGTTCATTAGTTGCCAGGGGTTTACTGTGAATACTGTGCTCTTGTCTACCAATCTGGAAGACAACCAAGACCTTTTGAGGGAATGCAGGCCAAAGTTAAGCACAGTAATTAGTCTGATAGTGGCTGATTGTTGTAAGGAGGGGCATGGCTGGGAACCATGTTGTAAACCAGGGCGCTCCAAAGGGCCACAAGTGTAAGGGCGTCATATTTACCGAAATCTCAACCCAGTTTCTAAGATTTTTTTGTTTTGTTTTAAGGAGGAATCAGCTTTTGATAGTGTGTGATTTATAGGGTATTGCATAACCTTGCCAGGTGTGAGCAGAGCTCCGGCCGCGCAGTCTGACGCAGTCTTGAACTGAGCACACACGGTAACTCTTAGGGCCAGCAGGCAACACCTGCGTTTGAATAATACACATGCCACCTCAACATAACACGTAAGATTTTGTTAAACAGTTGAAAATAATTTCCCTGTTTCTGATGTTTAGGAAGAATAAAAAAAATTCTTAAACGAGGTATTTCCAGTAACGCTGAACATTTTCTTTGCACATTATTCCTCTTATATTAATTTGCTTTGTCCACAAACTAGTAAATACGACTCTTAAAAACAATTGACATGTCACAGTCGTCAATTAATTTTTTTTATTCCTTCATAAACGAATCGTGCCTTGCATGAAATGAGTAAGATTTCTCATCCTCCGTTGGCAAATTTCCTTGAAGTTTGCATAGCTACCGGCAATATTCTTCTCCATGAAGCAAGCTACATGAGATTCGTTTTCTAGACGCATGCCAATGATGTATTACTTCTCAGACCTACTGAGGAATACACGTTGCATAAAGGACAGTGCTCAGGATACTGGTTATATTAAAGCGTTACCCATGGTTGATCAGTCCATATACAACTTCTTTTCTATATCTTTCAGTTATTACTGAAAAAAATCTACAAACAGCCACTCCGTTCATATTTTCCAGTCTAAATAAGACTGAATACGCGCAGGAAACTTGAGCATCGGCAAGATTTTTGAAAGGAAAACTGTAAATGACCAGTAAGATACGAAGTATTCAGCCATTAGAAAAAATACAGATGGTGGAGAAATTTTTCTAAACAATAAGAGAGGAAACAAGCAAACTGCTTGTGAATCGCTCCCCTCAAAGGTTCAGGGATTTTCCACGAGTCTCGAGAAAGAGTGTTGGCGTCTGCCTGGAAGCTCTTTATAATTTCACATGTAAAAGTACCAGACCATTCTTTTCCTCATCCCGGATGTTTGTTCCTATATGCTTGCATGCAGAAAGGTGACTCTCATTAGGCGGAACGACTAATATATATATTAAGAAAGACAAATTTCCATCATTTTTGAATACCTATTATGTACGTTGTAGGAATCTTTGACGTAGGTGGAAAGGGAAGACGGAGAGACAATCAGACACGCAGACAGAGGAACACTAACCATAAAAGATGAAGAATCAGACAGGGGCAGACACAAGTAAAGAGCGGGAGAGAAAAAAGAGAAACTGCATAAGATAAGGGAACTGATGTGTAACCAGACAATGACAGGAAAGGTGGCCAAAACAAGTCAGAAGAAAGACTGCATGGAGAGAGAGAGAGAGGAGAGAGAGAGAGAGAGAGAGAGAGAGGAGAGAGAGAGAGAGAGATAGGGGAGTTGCAGAGACTTTCTCCGCCAGAGCAAAAAGACAAGGGAATGAATGACCCATTGTCTTAGGAATGCAGTATTTAATTTAGAGTCTTCAACACCGAGACACATCTTTGTGGGAACTGTTGAAGCTTCTTACGAGGTTGATTATGGTGAAAAACCTTTGGTTAAAAGTCCGTCGAAACCTCATCCCAACTTTTTTTTTTTTTGAAGTGGAATCATCTTGAAAGAAAAGATATGAAAAAGCCTTTTTATATGTCATTAACTTCATATTGTTAGTAACCCTAATCTAGAGGCCTAGATATCACTTATCACTTATGACTCTTACCCATTATAGTGAATAAATCCACCTTTAAAATTTTTCTTTCGTCTAAATAGCTATTGTCGATCTCTCTATTTATCGTCTATGTGCTCCAGATTTCTTGTACTCCTAAGCTCTTAAATATGATACAAGCTTTAGATATATGAAAAAACTAAACGTATCAGAGAGAGAGAGAGAGAGAGAGAGAGAGAGAGAGAGAGAGAGAGAGAAAGTTCTCTCCCACAATCTTGTAATGTGGATGAATAACACAAGCGAGTGAAGTGTGTATACTGTGTACATTAACGGGTAAACAGATGGTATATTGTTCGATGTGATTCTGGTGAGTATGAGGTAGTAAAAGCGCGCAAAATTCATGCTTACCTGCACTGGGAAAAAAAAAACAAGAGTTCACAGCATCGCGTAAACAAATTTACCATAAGCAAAAATCCTACTTTTGTTTTAACAGTTAGAGAAATGTACTTCAATTTACAAGACAGGTTGAAAAGTTTTATACAGAAATTGAAGGTCATCTAGAAAGTAACGGAGAGGAAACAAAGGGGAAGATACTCGTATTTTAACAGACCATGAAGCTCAAGCCTTAAAGAAGGGACTTCAAATCAGCACTTTGTAGTCAAAGACCCTCCTGTAGGTAATCTGTTATGGCAGAGAAGTGCAGTGCATGGCTTCCTTTTTTAATAACTGCGGACTAAATTGCCAGCCCGTTCCTCCTTAAAAAAAAGGCCGTAAGGAAACGAAAGACGACATCGCCATCAGCTATTATCTTCCTTAATGGTCTTCTAGTGTGGTCGGTTGTCGTCGTGCAGGCAAAAGAAAATATCATGTCACGCATGGGGTATGTTTTTTACCATATGTAAATCACTCATTTACATTATTCTTAATTATGTCGCCCATCTTTGGAATAGTGGAGAAAACACTACTTCGATTCCCGCTGCACAATTGGCTTTTACATCGAGAATCACTTACGAAATATTTAAAATTCCTACAACTTGAATTCTGGCTAACGAGGTGACCGTCTTTAAATCTTCCCAATTTCTCCATTCTTCGAGCGTGATGGTAATTGTCTGTTAAAAAAAAAAATAGAAGAGTAAACAGTCTGGTATAATGTTCGTCTTTTCGTGGGAACCCATTGCTCCTTAAGTACGGCTGTAGGGGCTCGTTCTCTGCTCATTAGGTCGCCTCGTTTCCTGACATCGGGTGGTGTTAATTACTCGTCATATATTTTTTTTTTATCTGGGCGCTTCGCTCAGAAATGTAAAAAGTTTTGGTCTTCTACCGAAAACATTTATCTTTTTCTTGTTCCCAATAAACCATAAGGCCTTTTTTTTTACACTTAAAAGGACTAAAACAATTTCTTTTACACCCATTAGAACTTAAGACCCTTTTCCTTATAATTCTTGAGCCCTGTTTCTACTTATTACATTATTCTTCATATCAGCATCACTGAAGATCTCGTCCAGTGTAAAATAAGATCACTTTCCTTCAATAAATACAGATTCTTCTTAACTTAAGAGACTCCTCAGGATCCCTCAGGGCGCGATAATGACGCAATGAAATCGTATCATCTTTTGTTAAGAGTTACTTTATATCTCTCTGAATTTGATTAATTGGAGAGAGAATGATCAAAGCGAACGTTTGGTTGATTTATTTTTCTCTGAGGAATAGTAGTATTCGCCTTTGTATGTGAAATGGTATTTATTATTTTATCATCCTTGAAATGGTAGACATTATTAATAATTATTATCATGACAGAAATTGGAATAAGAGAAATTAGTTTAATCGAAAGGATCCTGAGAAGCTTCTCACACTTTACTGAGAGGCCTAAAGGAAAGAAACTCCCACTTCCTACTACTAGCTTATGTCTGAAATAAATAATGAAGGTGAGAAAAAAAGTGAAGCCTATCGCCGGAGGTACTGGAAGACAATTACCATAACTCCAGGTAACCAGAAAATGGAAAGAAATCATTCTCGACCGAGCAAAATAAGGGTCCTAATCTTTCCAAACATAATAATATGAGATGTCACAGCCTAGAATGAAACGCTTAAAGAAAATAAATAGCATATTTTTATATGCTTGATTAAGTGTTTGAATCATCTGATCTCTAAAGGAAAAATCGCTATAAAGTAGATTCACATCAACCGTGCATTTGATGCCTAGGCCAGTCCCTTAAGACGCTCCTGATTGGCTGTTGATAACCCAATCGCAAGGCTGGAAACTCTCTCGAGAGAGTTCACATGGGTACGTTCTATGTTTCTATGTTCCACGTCTCCTGAGGGATGCATCTTTCAGGAGAGGTGGAACATACATCCTGCCTATGTGAACTCTCTCGAGAGAGAGAGACTGAGAGTTTCCGGCCCTGTGATTGGCTTATCAACAGCCAATCAGGAGCGTCGTAAGGGACTGGCCTACACATCAAATGCATGGTTGATGAGAATCTACTATAGCAACATGAACATCCACTACGTACAGATCCTCCTAGAATGAAGACTCCTACAAGTGATAGGCTGTTAATGAGAACAGCCTTGCCATACAGTTTTCTAAGAGTTCTGCTTCAGCTGGAAGGGTCTTCCTGGTTATGAAATCGACTCGTTGAAACTTCCCAAGTTCAAAATAAGAGTAGATGAATAAAGAAAGTTCAGCAAGTGCCTCAAGTCATAATTAAGAAGAAGCTAGTATGTTTAGTGTCACAGCTCCCACAAAGGTAAATGGAAGTATTCCTTGTGAGTGTCCCAGCTCTCTCTCTCTCTCTCTCTCTCTCTCTCTCTCTCTCTCTCTTTGTGTACGCGTATGTGTATGTATCTTTATATATAATAGTGAGAACAATCATCTAACTACAGTATTTTCGTGGCTTTGAGTAAGTAAATATATCTTAGTTTAACCAGACCACTGAGCTGATTAACAGTTCTCCTAGGGCTGGCCCGAAGGATTTGATATTTTTACGTGGCTAGGAACCAATTGGTTATCTAGCAAGGGGACTTACAGCTTATTGTGGAATCCGAACCACATTATATCGAGAAATTATTTTTTAATTACCAGAAACAAATTTCTCTGACTCCACGTTGGCAGAATGAGGAATCGAACTCGGGTCTTCCGAATATGTAGGCGAGCACGTGAATAATGGTGAAATAGAATCATTTGCATAAAATGAATGCCGTCAGAGGATAAATAGATAGACAGAGCATGCTATGTAAGCTCTGGGGAAAGTCTGTTGATAATGACGACGGGATCCCATCACCTGTATGATATGACGCCCGTACCAATATATCACGAGCCGACGACACCTCTACCCAACCAGCGTTTTCAAAACATGTACTTAACCTTGCCCGTGACCTCCCTTGTTCCCTGACACCTGACGCAGTCGCTTCGCCCTTTCCCACTGGCGTCGTGCCAGGATCCTCAGGGACTTCCTTGCCTCTCTGCAATGAGGACTCATGCCATGCAGTTCTCATGAAAACTGCTGCGTCATTTCGAGCCATTCATAACGTCTGGGATTCAGTTCGATATCGTATCTGTGGAGGGATCAAAGACTGAGAATTATAGATAGAAAAGATGAATGAAGGTATCAGGCGAATGCGCAGGTATAGTTATTTCGGGGATTGTAATAAGGTAATCGTTGAAATGGTAATTGTCTTTGTGTTTGCTCTATCTTATTTGAGGATTAAATATCTTGGCGACGTGGATCATTCCTATGTTTTTTCTGATTACTGTAACACTTTTAGCTCAAGGATTATCATGCAGAAATTATATTATGTAAGCGTATCGCAAGTAAAATCATTTCCCAAAATATATAGGACAAAATAACGAGTACTAAGTTCTACAAGTAAGAAAAAAACACACACACACACAATTAGATAATGGGCCGAAGAAACAGAGGTTTCAGTACCGTGTATAATACTGTATGAAACTCTCAATGTGCTGCAGTATGAAACTCTCAACCAAAACGGGACAATGCTCAGTTGTTCCCCAGATGCGGTCAGGTGAAGATGTGTCGGCGGCTGGAACCTGTAGTGGTGCCAGACGATCATGGCTAACTTAACCTGAATAAAATAGAAACTACTAAGTTTAGAGGGCTGCAGTTTGGCATGTACAATGATTGAAGGGTGCCTGATCAACATACCAATTTGCAGCCCTCTAGACAATGTAGTTTTTAAGATCTAGGGCGGACAGAAAAAGTGCGTATGGACGAACAAAGCCATCTCAATAATTTTCTTTTACAGAACACTAAAAACGGAACAAATGACTTCTGAATCCTCCTGCCATCTATTAAAGCAAATTTTGGAATGATACGTCTATTGAGATGCGGTAAGAAGGAAATTGTCGCATGGAGAGATTTCAGGCGCAATTTCTCCTCATAAAACTCAAACATTCCCAAAGGATAAAAAATACTCTCTCATCTGTAAAGAGAATACTTGCATCTTGAGTTATCAGATCCTCCGAGAGTACGTTAACATTTTTATAAACTTACGCGGGCCGTAAAATACAAACACCAAAAAGAGAAGTGTCTCTTTATCACTTCTCCCTGGAATCAGCATTCGACATATGCTATAATTTGATCGTTGATTGAAATTAGATCTGGAAATTATTTCTTCGGGTTGCTCAAGGAAAAAGATCTAGTGTGCTTATTCCTTTTAAAAGAGTAAGATGATATCGAAAGGCATTCTTTTATCTTCAGCACTACGAAGGCGTTTTTTTTTTTTATTTATTTTTTTTTTTTAGGTCTTTAGTTGATGTTTGAAAGCGTATTGGAAGAAAAAGCGAAGTTCTTGAATCAGTATCTTGATGCATAAAAGAATACTTTATTGATAATGGCGTTATTATTATTATTATTATTATTATTATTATTATTATTATTATTATTATTATTATTATTATTATTACGTATTGCATTCCTAACAATGTGTTATTTTATTAAGATTTAGTCATAGTTTCTTAATTTGTTTAGAATAAATTAGAGAATTTTCTGTCACTATTAGATTAAGTCTCCTCTCAATAGCTACTATTGTCAAATAGCGTACATCCTGAAAGAAAACTTAAAATTATGTTTCTGATTTTTATATTATATATACACACACACACACACACACACACACACACATATATATATATATGATATATATATATATATATATAATATAAATATATATATATATATATATATTATATATATATATATATATATATATATATATATTATATATAATATATATGTTATATATATATCATATATATCGATATATATATAGATATATATATATATATGTATATTATATATATATATATATATATTATATATATATAATATATTATTATATAATACATATAAATGGATGTGTACAACATTGCGTCTGGACTCGCCATATAATGAAGTGAATTTCCATTGTAACAATAGAAAATCTTTGATAATATCCAGGATACAATATCTGAAATAGCTTCAGGAGCGGAATAAATGGAACACCATAACACTAATTCTCTTTTCTTCAAAAATTTACTGATGAAGATAAGGGTCGTAGGAAATTGCTAGAATTTTGTGCTCAAGTATTTTTTGCTCAAGTATATCAGGTATTGGGATTCTATTATTTGTTCAGTTTTCTGTTTGGCCGTCTGTCCTACTTTTTTCTGAGGATCTTCCTTTTATCATCATGCTTGCTATTTATTTATTATTTTCCTCTCTCTTTCTCGCTTTTCAAGTGGATATTCTATTCCGTGGAAGTTTGAACATTTGTAATTAATAATAATGATAAAAGTGAATATAATAATATTTAGATGAAGAAGTAGATCAGTCTGAATCACAGCCAAAAGGCTTTTTCCTAGTCTTCTTTGTACTTTGCAAAATGAGCAATTTGTACTTTGCAATATGAGCAAAATTATGTTTATTTTTATCAAATAATGGTTTCTGATATTTATGGTATAACATATCTTGTGTTGAAGTCTTGTCTTTCGTTAAAACTGTAGCTGGGTTCATTTTAATCTCACCGGGTAGTATTATTTGACGTGAGCATGATGTTCTTTGTCTAAAAGTCATGTTTTCAAAAAGGAAAATGTAACATTTCATAAATGTTTGAGTAATATAGGTGTTTAATATTGCTAGAAAATAAATCAAACACAAAAATGATCAGACAACTAGCTATCTCCCTTCTCTCTCTCTCTCTCTCTCCTCTCTCTCTCTCTCTCTCTCTCTCTCTCTCTCTTTTGGTGCGACAATACCAAAGCTAATAGTACTCTTGCATGTTATATATTTGTCAAGGAAATCCTACATTTACCCTTCATCAAAAATTCATCAAAAAAAGTGCACCACCTAAGCAAGAAAGATACGTTTGGGAAAAATAGAATTTATATAGTTTTTGTTACTGCAGTCAACTAAACGCTGGCCTGACAGTCAAGTAAACCTTTGGAAAATCAAGTTTCTGTACAGGTAACCCCATACCCTGATTCGCAACAAGGTATATGATCTAGATAGCAGATACCTGGGAGCTGTTATAGATGGTTCCATTGTTACAGTGAGACTGAACCGTGACTGATACACTGACTGTGACCCGAAGGTTATTTTCCTTCCATGGAATCGTCTGGTTGCTACCTGCGGAGGGAATTCATATACTCGTCGATGTTAGACATTTCAAGGTTCAATGTGGTATTTGGAATTTTACTGCGTTTAACAGTGAAAGCCTCTCCTTCGTCATCATCATTATCATTGATTAAAAAAGAGCCGCTGCATAAAACCACTGTACAGAGTGGCTTTTTCTAAATCATTCAAGACTAACACGAATAATGTGTGTTCTTATAGAAATTGTAGGATAGTTTCATGGAGGATTTGCATCAACCCTTGACTGTAAAGTTGTTTCTTACCAAGAATCGTTTGTATTCTGAATATGCCGAAGACTCAAGAATCGTTTGTATTTTTAATATACCGTAGAATCAAGAATCGTCTGTATGTACGTAAATAATTAACATCAAGGATCGTTTGTCTTTTGTAAATAGCGGAGAGATATTGCCGGAAAAATAAAATCGTTTGAGATGACGTCATACGTCGACCCTTTTCCAGTGGTCTCGCAAAACTGTTGAAAGCACCTCAAGTTCAATGCACTGTCGTCGATGAAGAAATGAGAAAAATGCCAAGATCAAAGGTAGTGCTGAACTTTGACCTTTCTTCAGAAAAAAAAAATCAAGTCAGCGAGGGTCATTGGCTTTCGACAAGGTCTCGGATTAGATGCAACCGACCGACATTTCCACAGAAGTTTATGGCGAGATCGTGATGTTATCTCCAAAGCAGAGGCCGGAGGGAGACACGAGCTTAAATGTTCGAGTGAATCAATGAGACAGGAAGGAACAAGTGACATTAATGTATTGATGTAAATTTATCAACTATTACTATCAGCCACACATTATAGTGATTTAGTGTCCTGGGATGCTACTCAGATGTCGCGGGTTCGCGTTTACGCAGGGCGATGTATCAAGATCAGTTACTGCCGCATTGTGGGGTCTGTGGTGCGATGTTGAAATCAACACTATTTGGAAGATTAAATTTCAGGCCAATGGCTTCCGTGTGCTTGTTCCATGTGAATAGGTTTCATCTAAAGAAATAATAATAATAATATTGATAGTAATAATAATATATATATGTCATTATTATTACTATTAAAATATTATTATACATATATACATAGACAGATAAACACACACACACACACACACACACACACACCACACATATATATATATATATATATATATATATATATATATATATATATATATGGGAATATAATCTACAATGATGCAAAGTCCTTATGTAGTTTTGTAAAATTACTGTACAGAGAAATATATATTTTATATAACTACATAAGGATTTTATATCATTGAGAATTATATCTATTTATATATATGTAGCATTAAAAGAGTAGTCTTTGAAGCTTGTCAGTAAGAGTAGTAGAAGAAGTATATAAAAAGGCTGTATCCCACAGGAATGAATAAGAATCAAAGTGAAAGAGAAAACTGGAATCTGTGTCAAGCAAAGTTTAGAAAACGATCAGTGTGGTTGGTGTTAAGTGATTCAAAGGCAAAGTTAAGTGGCAGAGAGAGATGGCGGAATTCCTGAAGTGAATAAGAATGGAGAAAGTCTTGTGGAAATGTATTTGGAAAGGGGATTGATTGCTGGAAATACGAAGCTTCTGAAGGTGAATAATCGTATTTGTACTGATGAAAAACAGGTTGGTTAGGTATAGAGTTTCTTAGATTTTGTGTTGTTGTTTTTATAGGTTAAACCCGCATCATACTGACTCTTGCTCTTAGGACAGCCTATAAGATGGTGTGAAAGTACAGAGAAGATGGAAGAAAAAGTTGATAAAGGCAGTTATGAGGAGAGGACTGGCTGGATGTGTATCTGATGATCATTTCGATGACAGGAACTTGCAAAACTCAAATTAAAAAATACAAAAGAAAAGAGTATGTGTGGGGTGTGCAATATTCAAGAGTAAGATTATACTATAAGAACGGGGTTTTGCGTGGGTAACAGATTCAGAAGAATGAGCGAAAGCAACAGATGTGACAAGGGAATATGAGAGTTATTGAAAGATTACGATATAGTTAATGCAACAGATTATGTAGAGATGCATCACTGCAAGAATAAGTTGGTTAAGACAACAGTTGAATTTTAAAGAGAAAAAAAGTCCGTTAATAAAAGTACAAAGATGAATCTAAATTAGTATATTTGGGAAGTAAAATGATTCCTAAGGAGTTGAATAAAGAAAGGAAAGTTTGTGATTAACAAATTTCTTAGAGTAAAAATGCATGTGGAGATATGCTGTGGAAAGAAAGTGCAATCATTTACCTATTGAGTTAGTGTTTTCAAGCCCTGTGTGGGAAGTAGTGGGCGAAATTATTGCAGTGGATATAAGGACGTTTGATACACTGCTGTCGAGCCTTCTGTCTGTACATTACGTGCTCTGCGATTAGTCTCCTCTCTCTCTCTCTCTCTCTCTCTCTCTCTCTCTGTGTGTGTGTGTGTGTGTGTGTATGTATATCATCCCAGTAATCTTGCTGTGGGCCGGACAGCTAACACCTGCCGCAATCTCATCTATATAGAAAAGTAGAATGAAAAACAAAAAGCGAAAAACAATGACACCGGTAGACCGTTTCATCGACTCTCCGTTCAGTATTAAAGATTTTTTGCTCCAGAATTTTACTGTTATTCAAGAAATAATTACCAACAGTGTACATAAATATTAAGACAAGTTTGAAGGGTAATTTGCTACCAAATAAAATATCATTTACTGAAACAGAAGTGGCAAAGGTGAGCAAACTTTGCGATGCGAACGACGGATTATTTGGGTAATTACCTGATTGTCCCTGTTTAGTGCAATTGCATATTTATTTATATAGAACACGCGATAATTATTGACTTCCTAAGCAGCTTGGGACGAGCAGAGTGCCCCATAAGTTAAGAAAGAGAAAACAGAAGGGGAAATATAGGAATAAACATAAAATCCTAATAAATGAAGGTAAACATAATTCATGAAACTATAAATACATCAATACATGTTCAGAAGAGTAAGATGGAAAAAATCAAGTATTACGTTGATGAGCATCCTCATTGTTCCACGAGTCCACTTATTTGTTTCTCCCCGTGTGTAACAGTCATATTTACGAGTAATGAACTACCCAATTTTCTCTTTGCTTTATTACAAACATCTCTCCGACTACATACCTAAAACTTTAGCAGCTGACCAGCCCTGGACGGTAAGCCGTGATTTAAAAAAAAGAAAAAAGAAGAAAAAAAAACACCATCGTATTGGCCTCATGAATAACTCAAATAGGGATTTTCCTGTAGTCTTAGATGTAACCTCTTTGGATTCACCCTCAAAATCTCTCCGTTTTACCAACGTGGAAGTTGCTGACGTCCCACTTAGATCGTGTTTTGGGACCCTGTCCATTAGCCTGAAGAATTCTCGATCATATCCAACATTTCTTGCTTGGCAGGAGAGGCATGTTATTATTGACGGACTTTCAACGCAGTCATTGCCCCGAAGCCCTGACTATATCCAGACATTCAGCCCTATTCTCACTGAACTTTCCAGAGCAGCTGACAACTTCGCCTCTACGCTTATTCGCCCTAAAGCTGAAATTCCTCTTCCCTAAGCGGTCTGCTGTTGTCGTATGGTCGTGCTCTAAATTCTAAAAACCCAGTAGTAGACGGGAAGCCCCTAACGCAAGTCGAGGGATCTTCACCCTTACGCTCCATCTCAATAGAGGGGGATTGGCCTTGAACGTCCCGTGTCTGGAAAGCCTGCTAGTCACGTGATTTGCTCAAGGGAAGTTACGAGAATGGCAATAGAAAATAATTGCGTATATTTTGCATAGTATTAAGCTGAATGCGGCTTTTTTCGCTCTGCCATATCTTTTATTCGCTTCTCCTTAAAAAATTGCGGAATAAACGGTGAAATTTATGCAATTTTCTCAGCCCATTACGAAGATAAAATCGTGTGTCGTTAATACTGAGGAGACGAATGAAAGAAAGTTTGAGACCTTATGTATAGCATTCATATTAGGAGATTGGCAAATATATGAATACCGTAAAAAAATGGAACTAGATTGAGAATCTTTTAAGAAGAACATGTATTTGTGCAAAAATCTCTCATTCACCTATTAGGCATTCTGTGAAAATATCGTTTCCAATCAAATAACTTCGGATATGTGCAATCACTGGAGGCTTTTATCGCACGAGTATATAAGAAAATGTAGACTGGCAGTTGTGGTAAACACAAGTTCTCAGTTAGATGTAACTTTATTCATAAACCAATTTATTGATTACCTTTTTTTAAAACAATGTTTCCAGTCATAAGTCAACTCCTGAATCTTTTCCATTATTCAATAATTACGTTTTCTTTTTCCCGTTGGGGAAGTACAGGAAACCGCTGATTGTAACCAGAATGACTTCCGCCTTTTTTTTTTTTAGTGGCCTTGCCAACGATCCTGTTTCCTTCTCTCTTGACTGCTTTTGTTTTCCAGCTATTAAAGAATAGAACTTCCTTCGACCTACAGGTTCTGGTGAATCAGATCATCTTTTAAAATGCACGTGGCAAAGCGCAGGGTATATAGTATATATACACATAGCATAGACACGCACACACACACACACACACACACACACATATATATATATATATATATATATATAATGAATATATATGTGTGTGTGTGTTTCGCTTATGCCCATGCTCTTAAACGTTGAAGCACGCTTACGATATTGCTGAGATGCGCATGCGCATACCTTTCTCACACGACCCTTTCCCCAAAATATTTTATGAATGGATCACTCAACGTATATTAGGGCTTGTACAGAGCGCAATTCAAGACTCATTTATACTCCACACACGCCTAGACTCGCTCATATGTAGTATATAGACTCTTGTTAAAGCTGTAAACCACATGTATTCAACACATCAGATAGCACACGCACGCAAAATCTCACACACACACACACACACACACACGGTCCCATAATATAAAGACTTGGTCGTTTTAATGAAGAAAGAATTTTCCCTGAAGGTAAGAATTTCCTATTATGTAACTTAATTCTATGTAAATGTCTCGTGTTATACCTTCCTTTTAGTTATCTTGATTAAATTTCATTTTAGTATGTACTAGCACAGACATAAACACAAACGCGCACACGTCACACACACACACACACACACACACACATGCGCTATGTTTTCTTCAAGTGCAAATGCAGGCATGGCTTCCACAAAACCGTTGCACTGCTGCCGCATTTATTCATTCCTTATCTGACAGCTGTTTCGACCATCCAAAGTCGTCCTCAGCGCTAATCTAAATTCGCATTGGAATGGCAATTTAAATATATAGCAATTTAAATATATTGTTGAAATTTGGAGATTTATCTTTAAATCTTAAAACTTGGAAAATTCATAATATAACTCATAGTTATATTATGAAAAATGATGAATAAATTTCTCAGGCCTTTGCCTCTCCATAACTATTCGCGTTTCAGAGAGAGCTCCAAAATTACCAGCCATTATACGTCTAGTACAGCTCACACTGAGAGACTTCCACGCCTCTTCTGAATTAACATCTGCAAAGAAAGGGGGTCCCAGATTCCCCAGGACCCCTAAGAGTGACAATGCTCTTCATGGTAAGGGCAGCCATCAGTGCCCGACATAGTTTACATATATATAGATATAATTCTATATATAGTAATATATATATATATAATATATATGATAATATATAATAATAATAAAAGGAAAATCTGGAGCTACTGCTTACAAGCGAAAGAATATAAAGCGAAACTTGAACTCATGTCTATTCGCCCAAACCACAAAGTCCTGTTATGAAATGGAGAGCGTACACAGGACACAGATCGCACGCAGGAAATACAGGTCGCACGGCAATACATGGCCTTTGGCAAAAGCCACCTGAGTCGAAGCAGGTTTAACTTGACTTCTCGGGTTACGCACCTGCCCCGCCGCCGAGCGTGTGTGGGCAAGGACTCCAGTTTTCATCATATGGCATGCATAATCAAGACGGCATTTTTAATTTCTGCTCTGCGTAAGTGGTAAAGTTAAAAAAGAGAAGACGTTTTTTTCAAAATTATATTATGTCCCAATATATAAATATTAATAGATATATAATATATTATATATACATATATATATATATATATATATATATATATATATATATATATATACATACACATATATATATATATATATATATACATATATATATATATATATATATATTATATATATATATATATTTATTTGAATCTATAGGCTGCATCAAAACATACGTGTATGCATAATACATAGTATGTCCATGCAACTTCGATTATACTGTTTAGTACAGATATAAAAGAATGTCAAGCTAGCTATTATTTAACTAACACTTCACTGTGATTGGAGTTAATGAAAGTCATATATATATATATATATATATATATATAATATATATATATATTATATATATATAATATAATATATATATATATATATAATATATAGTATATATATATGAATATAAGACTTGCACTAACTCCAATCACAGTGAAGTCTTAGTAGAATAATAGCTTGACATTTCTTTCATCTCTGTACTATTATAATCGTGGTTGTATGGATATATGTAATATGTACATATGTGTGTATGTGTGTTTTCAGGTATATGTTATATCGATTTGTTTATAAACGTTCCTGATCAGAGTGAGTCATCGGGACCATTGAACAGCATTATAAGAATTTCACTCAGAGATTTCAGATCCATAATCTCTAGGAGTTCCTCTCTTCTTCTTCCTCTTCTTTCTTTTGTTGCGTCCTCTGCTTTCCTCTTATTCTTCTTCGTGCCTACGTCCTCACTTTTTCAGGTTCATTTATTGCTTTATGCTATTTTTATAAATGAACTCATAGTATCATAATGAGATATGATCTATTTCGGCAATGGGATGACAGGTGCTTCATCTTTCATCCGAAATGAATTCTTATTCACGAGTCCTGTGGGAAGACGCCACCTCTCTCCCCACCGATGATAACCTCTCTCTCTCTCTCTCTCTCTCTCTCTCTCTCTCTCCGGTGGTGACATTCCAAGCTGGAACGAAATTTCATTGTCTTCCTTTTATGGGAATTGAAGATGAATTGAAATTTTATTCATTCATTCTCTCTCTCTCTCTCTCTCTCTCTCTCTCTCCTCTCTCTCTCTCTCTCTCTCTCTCCTCTCTCTCTCTCTCTCTCTCTGTTATGACATGATTTCAAGCTGGAACGAAGTTTCTATGTCTTTCTGGTTATAGGAACTGAAGATGGATCGAAATTTTGTTCTCTCTCTCTCTCTCTCTCTCTCTCTCTCTCTCTCTCTCTCTCTCTCTCAACAGCTTTAAATGTTTAGACATTCCCAAAATGTTTCTCGTTTTACTCTTTTGATCAAATTTTGCAAAATCTTTAGAAAGAGGATTCCCAGTCTGCAAGGGGGACATGCTCACATTACACCTGAGTAAGAGCAGCACAGTTTCAGCTCAAAGAAGTCACATCCTTGTAATCCTCGCTGCTCGAATCAGGAGGATGAAGAAACACCCCAAGAAACGTCGAGTCAGCGAGACATGTGAAGAAGGGATAGAAAGACGGCCAACTTGCATACCTCAAAGCGTTTAGATAAAATGCTAGTGATGAGAAAAAAAAAGATATGCTGTGCTGAGCCAGGGTATGTTGAGGTCGTTTTACGTCGTACACAGAGAATGGGGCCACACTGGTATAAGTGGTGTATAATTTCGAAAATCTGGGAGTGGAGAGGAGTCTGGAGGCCAAGGTAGAGAGAGCATGATCGATCGGTTGGTATGAGGGTAGGGAGACTTCGATTCAAGATATGTATAAAACCGATAGAGTTTAGTTGTTTAGTTTCCTGAAAAGAAAACCGTTGTGCCGGCTTTGTCTGCCGGTCCGCACTTTTTTCTGTCCGCCCTTTTTCCTGTCCGCACTTTTTCCTGTCCGCACTTTTTTCTGTCCGCACTTTTTCCTGTCCGCACTTTTTTCTGTCCGCACTTTTACCTGTCCGCCCTCAGATCTTAAAAACTACTGATAAGCTAGAGGGCTGCAAATTGGTATGTTGATCATCCTCCCTCCAATCATCAAATATACCAAATTGCAGTCCTTTCGCCTCCTTAGTTTTTATTTTGTTTAAGGTTAAAGTTATCCATAATCGCGCATCTGGCAATGGTATAGGACAGTCCACCACCAGGCAGTGTTAAAGTTTCTTGGCCAGGGGTTCATACTGCATTATACCGAGACCACCAAAGATAGATCTATTTTCGGTGGCCTTGATTATACGCTACAGAAAACTCTTTTGTGATTGCGCTTAAGAAACTGCGGCGCATTTTTGACTTGTTTTATGTAGAGGTCAACGTGATGTTTCTTGAGGAGGCTGTTTCCTGTTTCAAAACCTGGCTGTTTATACATTGCACTTCGTTTTAGCCTCTCACTTTTTGAGGAGACGGGGTTCTATTTTGAAGCGTCCGTACACATATTTGGCGCACACCAATCTGAAAGATTGAGAGGTAGATCGATAGGTACACGTTTTTGGGATATATGACGAACTATTGCAGTCTAACCATTGGTGCTCAGAGCATAGCCTAAGATCCCTAATCATTCAATGTACATTTGGGTATTTATCGTGCTTCCGGTTTTATTTAATCGACAAATGCTTCTAGGATTATTTGCATCAAGAATTCCGTTTCCTTTTGCTTTAATGAGAATTTTTGTGAAAGTTTCTTTTCTAGACCTAGACTTTCCTCTTTTCTAGGCCTAGGCTTTCCTCTTTTCTAGGTCTAGGCTTTCCTCTTTTCTAGGCCCAGGCTTTCCAGTCAAACGGTTCACCAGTTCATGGTACAACGAAATTTTTGTAGCTTTAGGATGCTTAGGTGTAACCTCTTTGTCGTCCTTACGTGAGCGGCCATGCATCTTTGTTGCTGCTTGTCTTCTGTCTCTTAATGAATCACTTAATTTCTGATATTGCAGTGAGTCACAAGGTGCTTCCTGTTAGTTGTCTCACAGACTGAAAGACAAACGTAATACTTGCATAAACTCACAAACATAATACTTGCATAAACTCACAAACATAATACTTGCATAAACTCATAAACATAATACTTGCATAAACTCACAAACATAATACTTGCATAAACTCACAAACATAATACTTGCATAAACTCACAAGCAATAAGAGGTTGATCATCTGGCAATTCTTTTCTTTAACTACTGTTCATGTTTATTTAGAGTAGAATTACTTCGACAGCTACGTTAATCGTCACTAATGCAATCGGAACTTCAAAAGTTCAAGCACAGATCTAATGCATTACTACCCCAATACTATTCTCCTTGTATTTTAAAACTTTTTTTATCCAATTAATTCATTAATTTAGTTTTTCTTCTTTAATAAGTGAGACCTGTTCTCTCTGTATTTTCCTTTGCCTCCTCTTACTTCTTTCTAATGAACACCATATTCTTTGGAAGCTTGGATTTCTAGTCAGTGACCCCTGTGGGTTTGTCCCATATGAATGGGGTTCATTTTTGCTTGAATGTAAAATTTTTAAAAAATCTAATAAATAATAATAATAATAATAATAATAGCAAATTAATAAATAATAATAATAATAATAATAATAATAATAATAATAAAACGTTTATGACCTTATTGCTAATTAGAATGGAATTTCTTCATTAGCTCCATTGTATTAATCTAAGGTTATCATTACGTAAACAACCGCGAAAATCCTGGAATTAAGATGACGCTCGCAGTCATTCAGGAATTGGCTTCCGTAGCTTCGTTTATATTAATTTATGAGTGAGGTTCCTTCAATAACCTCGTTATTCGTGGCTTACGTATGACGTACTTCCTTAGCTTTGATAATTATGGCTTGAAGATGACTTGTACCTGGTTGCATGTCGAATTTCTTTATTACCGTCATTAGTCAATGTTTTTTCTTTGCTCCTTTTGCTAATATACATTATAAGGAAGTATATAACTAATCTGCCATTCTCTGGAGCTGAAGACCTCAGGCAAATGATTTAATCACTAAAGTATTCCAGTTGGTTATCCATTGTTACGTGTTCAGTCTGAATACAATTTTCCTGGTGAATGGACAAACAATGACTAAAGATGTCAACATAAGAAACTGCTATTTAAAGTAGTTTTCAACTCTAACAATATCGTAAGCCAGATTATTATGGTAAGTAACATAAAATTGTTGATAATAATTTCAAATCAGAATCAGTTAGTACACATTCATAAATCTCTTCTCCAGACCTTAATGAACACTGCCTAATGGTTTAACGTGATCGGTTTCAATAGTGTTGCCAATAATTTTAGTAACAAATTATTATAAACACACAGAGAAGCTTGAGATTCAAATTAGTAAGAATATAAAGTAATTCTGATGTTCGTAGCAGGTTTCAAACCCGAATATCAGGACAAGATCACGTTGCTTAATTGTGTGTATATATATATATATATATATATATATATATATAATATATATATATATATAATATATATATATTCTACTATACATTTGTACGTGTTTGTATGCGTGTGTGTGTTTGTACTTTATAGGGATAGTTTCGGTGCGAGTTACCAAACACCGTTCAGTTCCCAGGTTGGCATCCGATTTTACACGTGTCTTCAGCGTTTCTATGAATGACCTGGATACCTTGTCCAGGTCTTCCTAACTGAAACTTAAGCGGCAAGGTGGATGACGGGTTGCGCGCAAGAGACGCCAAGAGGGCACTGTAATAAAAGAAGGAAGAAAGAGCGAGCCCTCAACTAGGGGACCTCGTTTAAAAATTCCGCTCACTCATTCCTCTCGCACGTCCGCGTGAATGAATTCTCAGTCCACACTCCTCGGGGGCTTTCTAGTTGACCTTCTCCTGTTTGACTATAAATCAACCGCAGGCAATTTTTCCTTCTTGAGCAGAACTTCTACCTGTCGTTGGGGTGTAAACCTACTCTTGCAATACTGGAGTTTTTTCGCTTGTTAACAAGTCTGTCTGTATTATACAACAACTTTATGATGATTAGGTTTCCGCGCTGCTAAACAGCCTCTCTTCAGTAATTAAGTACGTTCAGACACAATATCAAGGACTAGTTTACTATTTCACCATCGAGTTAGCTGTAAATTCGACTCAAGTACTTTTTCTTATCCTTCCTGCTTGCCATTCAACTCATAGATCAAGCCCCTCGTAGGCTCCATTTTTTAGTATTTGTCGATAACTATTTTGAGGACATTGTCTGTTTACATTAACAGTCAACTTTTTTCTTAAGTTTTTTGTTATTGTTTGGTTTTTATTAAGTGTTTAATCATCGCTAGTCCGCAATTGTCGTTTATTTACGCCGAGGTCTTACATCAGTAGTTAAATTCAAGTGTCATATCAAGCCACGACACTCGTAGATGCTTTTGAATATGAAGAAAGAAAGGATTTGTCGTGACAGACCTTTAGAGCTTGCATTAAATTACACTTTTATCCGTGTAGAAAAATTACACAAACGTAAAAGAGAGAGAGAGAGAGAGAGAGAGAGAGAGAGAGAGAGAGAGAGAGAGAGACTGGTTTAGTTATAGTTCCCTGGATGTATAACATTAACTTCCGTAAAAACTAGATCGCCTCCTCGGCTGTTGTCAGTCCTCCTAATGAACGAGACTCTTGACATGTTTCTGTCATCCCCCGAGAGTCTGTTTGCTAATTAGAGGCATTTCTAATCTCTGTGGTCTAGAGAAAGTACCATATATCTTTTTTATTGTACGTTTCGACTGAAGTAGAATTTATATATTTATCTGATTTTTTTGTTTATTGATTTATTTAGACGCTTCGTAGCTTCGGAGCTGCAAAGGTAGTTTGTAGGAACGCTAAAGAAATGACGGTAGAAAGTTTGTTTTGTCAAAGTTTATAATAATAACAAATGAAGGAGAGAGAGAGAGAGAGAGAGAGAGAGAGAGAGAGAGAGAGAGAGAGAGAGAGAATAAAATGGATTCACAATACTTTCCTATAGAATTAGAAAAAACAAGTATTTTTAGTTACAGAAACGATCTTAATCCTTGCAGAAAGGGACAGGCCTTTCGCATGAGACGGGAACCCAGCCATATGATCGAAAGGTTCAGGTGTCTGTTATTATCAGTAATCTATCAAAACTAACCTTACCTTTATGGTTGCGGAATGATGATTTAGGGCAATATCAGGTCAGTCTCTTAACCAAAGGCTTATTTTGGAATTCTTCTCCTTACTTTGATTTATTCTTTTACTCCCTACAGCTCCTCCAGCACAGCTTTTCCATATGTGGGTTTCGTCTCAGTTTAGTCCAGTCCAGTTTCAAACAGCTCCAAAATTGTCTCAGTGGGTGATAAAGAAAACCTGAGGCACTTTGTAGAGAAGCTCAAATTCTCACGCTGATGTTGGAGTTTAAGAAAGTAATCTAACGGAGCAACAGTATTCAGTTGCGCGCCAGGAAGAGTTGTCTTTTATTGGCGTGTTTCTGATTAGTTTCACTACGTTAGGTTGCTTTGTTAAACGCCACCATTAGGTGCAATAGTTGGAAGAGAAACAGGTAACAGAAGTAAACCGGTCATCACAGGTGTTCTCGGCATGGCAAATTTCACCAGTGGGTCCTAAAGAACTGTCCGTGAAACAGAAAAACTGGACGTTGAGTTAACTGGCAAGTACATCGTACTCAATTCTTTGGTGAGTTTAACACTTGCCATGAAACTCTTCTAGTGGCACAGTCTCTCTTCCACCTAGAGTTAGAGCAAGGACCACCTCCAATTCTCCATTGGTGCAATAAATTACACATACCCAGAGGCTGTGGGAATCTAGAGGTTGCTCAAGTCATCAGTAAGAAAAATCCGCCAGTTTATTGTTTAAAGAAACAATTCAGGCCTTAAACACATATCTACATCTTAACAATACTATAGATGCATATTTAATAGACAGCAAGACAGCAATTTAAATGAGGATTAGAATTTCTCACCTGCTGACCTTGTCACAAGTAACTGTCTGATTGCCGTCTCTTACACCAAATAAGACATTTTCTTCGTGCTTCGAATATAAACCAGCAAACTTCGAGTAGCATTTTCGTTCTTCAAATGTCGACACCATTTTTTTCTCCTCACCAGTTTTTCTCTCTGGTAGCAAGTTAGGCTGTGTAGTAGGGAATCTGGGCGAACCGATAACTGTAGCTGGCGAGGTCCATCCATGTAAAAACAAGCCTCCCACCCTCCACACCCAGAATTCCGCACCCCCCACCCCCCAAACCTAAGACAAAAAATTGTGTGAGGGTCGTTCCCAACGTAACTTGTTTTGTCAAAGCTATCGTTTACATTCTTCTTACAGTCTGTCTTCCTTTCCTTTGCTACTAACGGGGAAGGGCATTAGAGGTTACATAGTATATATGTACCTCCAACCTAACAATCAAATTAATATGCTGAACAAAATGAATGTTCATGTTTGTATTGTCCGCTGACTGCCAATGACTCTGGCCGCAAACTTATCGGATTTGCTGTCTAACACCACAACGTTTTAGCCACCCCCCCCCCCTCTCTCTCGCCTCTCTCTCTCTCTCTCTGGAAGATGCAAGCTATACCGGAAGACGCACTAGCAACTCTCTGGTAGACATTAGAGGTGCCTCAAACTGAGGGACCTGGGGCAACCCGAACAAGATGTAAGGTCTGTAAGGTCTCTCTCTCTCTCTCAGTTATCACCAGGAATGGCAATCTTGAAAGTATGTCAACCATATCTCTTAGCTACTAGAAGGGTACTAAAAAAATTGATGTGCCCTATCAAGGAGAGAGAGAGAGAGAGAGAGAGAGAGAGGAGAGAGAGAGAGATCAAATTTCACCTTTATCTTAAATTCTGTCATACCAGTGTTCCAGTCATAACCAGTTTTTTTGTTTATTTTGACCATTCGATGTCAGTGTCACAAATTGTTGCCCGTCCAGGCCCCATTTTTTTTTAATACTTCCAAGAAAAGAGTAACAGTCACATGACGTTTTCTTGCCATTCATCTTCGCAGGTCAACACTCGGGAAGTAACAGAAGGAAATGAATGAAACGCCGCATCCTTTGATTTCCTGAAATTTTTCTGAGAAAGAACTATGGTAACAAATGAACACATGCTTCTTACCATTATCATTTTTTATGCACGACTTTATTATCGATATACATTTTTTAGGTCATTCATATTTATGGAACTTACAATACTTTGACAAACGATATCGACAGCAACTATGTTAAATCAACTTGGAAAAGTCTGCATTTTACAAGGACTACTTAACTGTACTGGACTAGATGATTTCTGTAAATATAGATGCCAACTGTATTTAGGCCTTGTTCAGTAACTAATAGAGTAATGTTTTCATCCATGGTTCATCTCCTAATACCTTAAAAAATTGAATAAAAGTAATTTAATTCATGTAATCAGCTGCGTTTTTTATCTGAAAATAATATTCAGTATTTTCGTACTTATTTTATAAACTTCGACACTGTATTCTTTGAAGCTTTCCAGAGGAACTGTGTAGTTCACGAAGGCAATATTTTATTTAGTTCATTTCAACGTCACAAAAGATGTTATAAGTTGTTTGTTAATCAATCTCACTTTCAACCTGTACATTTCTTAATTATTTGTCTGCCGGTATTCATTTAGATTTTAAAATTCCAGTTACGCCTACTTTCATGTGCTTTCAATGCCTAAATATTAGTGGGAAGACGCTTCAGTTTTGTATTGGCGAGCTTTTCACAGTATTAAACATACTGTATGTATTCATGTGTGTGTTATGTCCTTGGCTGTGCATATCTGCGGTCATAATGGCTTGCTAAATGGAGTGTGTTGCTGTTCGTCTCTTGACAGAACCATCGTCGCTTCTACTAAACGGTGTAAGTCTGGCCTACAAACGTTTGAGAGGGCCCTTATTGCGAATTATCCATAATTTGGAAACTAAAGAAAAACTTTCAAAAGTGCTACCGAGGAGTCAGAGACAAGCGTCCGCTTATTATGAATACAATTATGCTCTATTTTTTCTTCTTTTCCCGAAAGCAGACGGCGCTTATGGTCTGACCTTCAAGTAAGTGGTTGCGTTCAATCTTCAGCACGACAGCTAATTACTGTCTTTCCGACAGATCCCGACATAACTCCCCGTACCGTATTTTTGCATTTCGGTCTCCATTATCCTGAAGTGAGTCTTCTGAACGAGCAGAATGTCGATTATCTCTCTGTTCACTAGCTCTATAAAATTTTTATCAATGAAAGTAAATAGTGCTATGCACATGAGTTAGCCAAACGACCCAGATCTGCAGATAAATACGTACATTATATGCATACACACACACACACACACACACACACATATATATATATATATATATATATATATATATATATATATATATATATATATATATATATATATATATATATATATATATGGCAAGTCGACGAATGCGTAATTAACTCTGAAACTCGCGTTTATCCTTATACATAAACATATATACATACATACATACCCATACCATTACATACATACTACATATCCTTTATTATTATATATATATATATAATATATATATATATATATATATATATATATATCAAAGGTAAACAATGTATCCGTGTTTTAATATATTGTAGGAAAGCCCACTAAAAATTTGGAAAAAAAAATTGAAAGTTTTTATTTAAGCTTTTGGAGAGTATTCTCTCCCTCTTTCAGAAAGAGAAATAATATTTTCTCTTTCTGAAAGAGGGACGGAGAATGTATTCTCTCCGAAAGCTTAAATAAAAACTTTCAATTTTTTTCCAAATTTTAGTGGGCTTCCTACAATATTATATATATATATATATATATATTATATATATATATAATATATATATATATATATATGTTGTGTGTGTTTGTGTGCTTTTGAGATTATGGACGTGGTTGGTATGTCGCGCAATCAGTTTTACAGATTTAAGCCTTGAATATTATAATGGAAATATTTTACCCCAATAACTTCTTTTCTTTCTAAAGTCATTATCTCTACTTTCTCAGTTGTCAGGTAAAATTAAGAGAACTTTTCTACTATTCATTTTGCATTTAAAGCTTCGACGAAATAACATTACTTTTGTCTTTCTTAATTAAAAGTATTTTGGAATAACCATTTTGATAATAAAGAGCAATTAATCTGTGTTACTGGGTAAACCATTTTAAAATGCTCTTTTTTTGTCTTAGTTTCAATTTGTTGCTCGACATCGAACGTTTTGCTCACCAGCTGCTCAAAACTAGTGACCGGACAATGAACGCAAACTAAAAGAACCAAATTGTTCTGCTCCCGACTTTATTATTTTTCTTATCATTTTTCCGCCACTTCTTATTACCGCAGCGTTCGGTGTAATTACAACGCTCAGAGCGAAAACATCTAAGATGAAGAAATTGCCCAAGTCAAACCGCAGCTCATGTTTTACGGGACCAGCATCAAACTGCATCATTTATTCCAAGAGTTTCCCCAACATCTATGGAAGTTTCTCTATCAGATGGCTTTGTCTGTCCGTCCCCAGTTCTCTGCCCGCCGTCAGATCTTAAAAACTATACTGAGGCTAGACGGCTGCAATTAGCTATATTGATCATCTACCCTCCAGTCATCAAACTTACGAAATTGTAGCCCTCTAGCCTTAGTCATTTTTATTTTATTTAAGGTTAAAGATAGCTATGATCGTTCCACTGGCACCACAGTAGCGCAGGCCACCACGGCCGGTTGAGGGTTTCATGGGCCGTGCCATACATCATTGTATGCCGTATAGAAAACTCGATTTCGTCGAATTTCTGTGCTATTTTTACTTTTTTTTTTTCTTTGCCATTACAGGACTCTCATAGGACTTTTCTTGACCTGGTGCTGACATTCCTGTAAGATCCCTTATATTGCAACAAGTTGTCGTTCTTTTAAAAGGCATTTCTGTTGCTCCAGGGTCTTATTCCCTCCATCTCCCCCCCCCCCCCCCCACCCCCCCACCCCCCTTATCTTTTACGATGTAGATTTTCCTTATGTAATACGACTATTTCTAGTTTATTGTCCTGTAAAGGTCTTCTTTTGTGTCAGGATCATGTTTAAATTTCCATATGAAAATTTTATTTCCACATTGGCCACCTTATCTCCGATTTATTTTATAATTCTCTTTCTGCTTCCGGTTTATGAATCTGGTTTTATTTTAAATGTTTCGTCTTGCTTGGGTATGTTGTCTTCGGTTACTTAGTATTATTTTTTAGCTGACGGTTTATTATCGTCAGTTTTTTAGTTTTCTATTTGTGCTTAAAGTTGATTTTCTCCATTTATTTAAAATCCTATTTCTGTTAAGGATTTAGATGTGTTTTTTTTAACTATTTATTCTTAAAGTTCTTTGTACTCGTTTGTTTAAAATTCTAAGTGGATTGTCTTCCCATATTCAGAATTCTATTTCTACATATATTTCTACAACTCAAATTAAGGTTTATTTATAGCTATTACTACTTGGAATGTAAATATTGTCATTTATTTAGAGTTCTGTTTTTGTCAAGGTTTTATTGTCTTCGTTTATTCCGAACTTGTTTTCTGTTTAGGGTTCCTTGTCCTTACTTTTTAGAATTCTATTTCTGCTTAGAGGGTCTTGTCTTCCTTGTTTATCTACAAGGTGGTTTTTATTTGAAATATTCTCTAATTGCTTTTTAATGCCCTGAGATTTCAATTCTCTCTTGATCGTTTTAAACGCTACCATACGTATATCATTATTATCGTCCTGTTCACTCAAAGTCTGAGGAGGGGAGTGAGGTTAAACTTTTAGTTTCCAGAATATCAGATATTTATCGTATCACTGACCTATGGTATGTCACATCGGAAAAAATAATGTCATTTTCTTCAAACATGGAATTTATACCGTTGAAAAAAAAAATTGATAAAAAAAGTCTTTTCTCCGTTCAAAGCTCTTTATTGCGTGTGATTTACAAAGACTAAAAAAGTACCATAACATGAAAAAACTATTCAGTTTTTTGTCGTGGCAGTTTTTTTTCAGTTTGAATTTTGGTGGTCGAATCACCGTCTTTGAGGCCTTTTTGCCTTTTGAAAATGGTTTATAGCTATCATTATTAATGTGTCGCACATAGCCATGCCGCTTATCAGTTTTGCCGAAAAAGTTTATAAGAAAAAAAAGCGGTAGAGAGAAGTGAATAAAGACATCAATTCTATGAACAATTCCACTTCTAGAAATCTTATAGTATATGAAATACTATAAAAAAAAATAGCTAACTACCCCAACCCGTCTCTCTCTCTCTCTCTCTCTCTCTCTCTCTCTCTCTCTCTTCATCTTTTTGCATTCGCATGATGCTGGATAATTAAGGAAGTGATATAATCATTTCATTTGTTCGGCTGTATTTGTAGTCAATAGTGTTATTTAAGTTAGTGATAAGCGTACCATCCGAAAAGCACAATTATCATCCTTTGAATTCTGTTGACATCATTTCTTGCCCCTGTTATCGCCTTTCTAAATTTTAAAGTGCTTCTTACGGCATCGTCGGGAAATCAAAAGTTGTTTAATTTGCAATGCAACAAACAATTCTTCTTAAAATGAAAATGAAATTGCAGGAAACTTCCAATTTTCTCAGTTGATTAACTTAAAGCAACAATCACATCCTTCTCAAAGATACTGAACTTTATTCTCACCTATTTTCTACTATTGGCAAACCACATTTTACGGATAAGTCTCAAAGTTCAATTCATTTTTCCGAAAATATACAAGTTCTGAAGCGAGTGAATGGCATAAAAAATTCCACAGACAAAAATATTTGAGACAATCTGCGGACCAACCTTATCATTTGTTGACCTTAGTCAGTCAGGTCAAACATTGGCTGACGGGTTATAATATTAACGTCCTGGATGGCTTAGTTTATTTTGCTTTTGAGTTTTCAATCTTTCTCCAATTTTTTATTGTTCTGTTGTATATGCATATTCATTTAAACCTATCATGAAAAGAACGTCTATATGTGTATTTATACGCAAAGATTCTTAAAAGTCTTGCATATTAGATGATAACAGTTAAAAAAAAAAAAACAGATAATATGTAGCTTCCATGCCATGCTTTAAAAAAAATACCGACTTTTTCGCTTCAGAAAAAAATATTTAGAACCAAAGCTATTGTGTGTTTAGCGTAGCTTCTAACATTTTTTTACCTATGAAGGGAAACATTAAAAGTTATCAGTTGTTTTTTTTTTTTTTTTTTTTTTTTGCATTATAAAATTTGTAGCCATAATTGATAAAAATGGCCCTCATCGATTGATTACATGGTTTTTTCTTCACAGAGTGTCGCCTTCTTCGTCATGTCATATGTCAAATATTATCGCCACTTTTTGCCTTTTTTTTTCCATCACGACTTAGTAGTTCTTGCAGTAAAAACGATACCAACAAGCAAGTTCAGAATGATATTGTTGACCTTTACAAAATGAGGAAAGATAACGTACTAACACCTACAGCTGAGTTTGCTTGTCACAGAGTAGACACACTCACACGTACACGCATATATATATATATATATATATATATATATATATATATAATATTATATATGTGTGTGTGGTGTGTTGTGTCGTGTGTGTGCATGTGTTTTTGTGTGTTACGTAGTATCTATCATGTGACAGTATATATAGTATAGTCTAGGGACATACATAAAAAAAGGCTAAAACCAAGGGCTTTTGATAAATAAATATCCAGGGTTTAATATATTATATTATAATTATATATCTATAATGTAATAAAAAAACATATATATTTTATTATATATGTATATATATACCACTAGCACACACGCGTATATTTTATACCTATTATTAATTATAATTATATATTATTATATATATTATAATTAATATTATATCATAATATAGATACATATGGATATATTATTATTAATGGTAGTATCTATATATATCATCTATATGTATATATATATATTTATATTACCACTACGCATATACGATTTATATATGTATACATATATATATATAATATATATATATATATAAAAAATATATATATATATATATATATATAATCCATCCCACGAGTATGACTGAATCGTTAGTTTATACTATTGATACATACTTTAATTCGTACTATGATTGCTACACATTTTTTTTTAATTGAGTTGCCTGTTTGCTATTTCTTACTTTTCACGTATTGCTGCTGTTCATCAAGAATTCTTTGTGGAGTCAAAAATGTTTTTTTTTTATCCTCAGTAATAACAAAAGTTTTTCAGTTATCATTCTAGATAATTCGTGTTTCGATCATTGCTTTTATGCGTAGGTCAACTTGAAACTCATTTTTAAGAACAACTTTAAAATAAAGCTCTCACTCACAGTTAACACGTTTTCTTTTCATGACAGATTTAACCAAAATATTATGACTTCATTCCTAATTGTATTTTATGCAGACATTTTAAACAATTATCTTAATGAAAATGCATAAATGCATGCAAGAATATCGCTGAAGTGCTACACTCTCATTCACAGTAAGCGCGTGTTTTTTTCATAATTCTAAATAATATGCGTTTTTATTGCCAATTTATGCAGAGCCGTTCTATAAATTAGCTTAGAACTTCTGGCAAGATCTTGGATATAATATATGACTTTCTAACTCTTGGTAATCACTTATATTTTCTTCTTATCTAAAATTGCAAACCTCATGCATTTTGTTGCAACTTATTTGAAGTCGTTATATGTATTAACACAGAACCTCAAGATACTAAAATGAAAAACTGACGCTTATTATATAAAAAATGCCATCCATCCCAAGACATTTGCAGACTCAGTACTTGTGTCTTTATCGCTCGGGCTCACCCAGCAGCGAGAGGTTGAACGGTGAGTGACAGCCTCATTAGCTCATTATGCCTCGTTTGAAGTGAACACCAGAGGTAAGTGATTTCACAATCTGCTTGTTTTGATAAGACCGTGAGTATTCTAATGATCGCCAGCTGTTTAGTATTCGCCAAATAATTTTAGCGCAATTTCTCACAACCTTTTTTTTCCCATTTTGCCGGAAGTGAAATTTAACGCTCGCCAACACTGAAGATTTTGGGTTTAATAATTAAGCTCAGGGTTAACATAACAAGTAAGTACTTTTTATGTAAGTAAAATGTTATTATTTTTGAAATAAAAAGGAATTATTATTTTAAATAGAAAATAATCTCATAAAAAAGTAATCGTTTAAACTAAAAAATGAAATTACTTTCTAGAATACAAGGTAAGCACGTTTCAGAATAAAAAGTAGTTATCTTTTAGAATAAGAAAGTAAATACTTTTCAAAATATAAAGCAATTACTTTTTAAAGTAAAATGAATCACTTAAGATAAAACGTATTAACTTTTTAAAAAAATAAAAGTAATTGCTTCTGAAATAAAAAGTAATTACTTTTGAAATAAAAAGTAATTACTTTTGGACAGGCTCTTCACTAGACAGGCTCTTCTCTAGACATTCTCTTCACTAGACAGGCTCTTCTCTAGACAGTCTCTTCACTAGACAGGCTCTTCGCTAGACAGGCTCTTCTCTACACAGTCTATTCACTAGACAGGCTCTTCACTAGACAGGCTCTTCTCTAGACAGTCTCTTCACTAGACAGGCTCTTCTCTAGACAGTCTCTTCTCTAGACAGGCTCTTCACTAGACAGGCTCTTCTCTAGACAGTCTCTTCACTAGACAGGCTCTTCACTAGACAGGCTCTTCATCAGACAGGCTCTTCACTAGACAGGCTCTTTACTAGACTGGCTTTTCACTAGACAGGCTTTTCACTAGACAGGCTCTTTACTAGACTGGCTTTTCACTAGACAGGCTCTTCACTAGACAGGCTCTTTACTAGACTGGCTTTTCACTAGACAGGCTTTTCACTAGACAGGCTCTTCACTAGACAGGCTTTTCAGTTGACAGGCTCTTCATTAGACAGGCTCTTCACTAGACAGGTTCTTCACCAGACAGGCTCTTCACTAAGCAGGTTCTTCATAGAGGCTAGACAGGCTCTTTACTACGCTCACATTTTTACAGCTCACAGACAGCTCTTCATAGACAGGACTTGACAGGTTCTTCACTAGACAGGTTCTTCACCAGACAGGTTTTTCACAAGACAGGTTTTTCACTAGACAGGCTCTTCACCAAACAGGCTCTTCACTAGACTGACTCTTCACTAGACAGGCTTTTCAGTTGACAGGTTCTTCACCAGACAGGCTCTTCACTAGATAGGTTTTTCACCAGACAGTATCACCAGACAGGGATCACAGCACGACAGGCTTTTATCACCAGACGGCTTCTTCACCAGACTGGCTCTTCACTAGACAGGCTCTTCACTAGATAGGTTTTTCACCAGACAGGCTATTCACTAGACAGGCTTTTCACTAGACAGGCTTTTCACCAGACAGGCTCTTCACCAGACAGGCTCTTCACTAGACAGCTTCCTCACCAGACAGGCTCTTCACCAGACAGGCTCTTCACTAGATAATTTTTTCACCAAACAAGCTCTTCACTAGACAGGCTCTTAACTATACAGGCTCTTCACTAATAAGGCTTTAGAAAGAAATAAATATATGAGGTAAGCCAAGACTATAGCTTGTACCCATGAGGATATGCGTGAAGGAACTGTCTGGCTGGTTTACTTGGAACTGTTGAAAGATGAGGGACTCGGATGTTTACAATGCATAAGGGAAAACTGTATTGCAAGATCCGCATTTTCATCAGCTTACCTGCTAATCTGGACCTGAATGTTCTGAGATACGTTTAAGCTGTCATTTATTCCCGATTACTTCGGGCTTCAATGCTTTTGCATTTTTTTTCACAGTGTCTTGATTTTTCATTTTTACTATAGATATATAGATATACGTACTGTCCATTTAGTTAAGGGAAATGCCCGAAAGTCCAAGAAACACTGTCTCCAAGTGTTCGTTTCTTTGTAACCATTGCTGCAAACAAGAAGACTAGTTTAATGCAAATGTCTCCGTAGAACTTATTTGTACGGACGGTAATACACATGGGGTTCCTTTATTCTTAAAACCACTTTGCAAATTGAGTTTCGTTGCTGCTCCGTACGATTTGCATAAGATCCAACCCCATCACTCACTCAGGCTCTACAGTCTTACCTAGAAAGGTGCTTTCCATAGATAGCGATCTTCATCCATGATGAATTTTACTTAAAATGTAAATTTAGGGTCATTGTCTCTCTTTCGGAGACTCTGTGTGTGTGTGTGTGTGTTTGTGTTAGTAGAGGAAAAGACCCCATATGACTCACTTTTCTAGCCCCCGCCCCCCCCGACCCCCACCCCCCACCCCCCCAAGGGGCCGTGGCTACCCCCTCCCCCTCCTGCTTGGCTCATGTACGTACGTGAGGCCTAAAAAGGGGCGGGGGCAACCCCCAAAACCCCCAAAAGGGGTGTGGCCACCCTGACCCCATATAGACTCCATTGTCTGGGGGGTGTGGCCACCCTGACCCCATATAGACTCACTATTCTGGGGGGCGTGGCACCCCTGACCCCCAAATTGACATCTTTGTATTATAAGCTTCTCTCGTAGTAGCCATCTTGCTTGGTGAGACGTACCCGTGTGAAGTCAGATTAATCAACAGATACACAAGTTTAACATACGGACTAGAATTTTTTGAGAAATATCTAGAAGTGTTCGTGAAACGTATCGGTGATAGATTAGTGTGAAAATAGTAGGATAAAGCGTCTTCTAAGTTAGTTTATCAAGTGTAATACTATAAAACAGAACAAGATGGCAGTAAGTTCCAATCCTGCGGGAAGAGGTGGCGTAATTTGGCGTGTTTAGCAGATTCGCAAATACGATGACGGGTAGCAGGAAGGAACTGGCATTTCTCATCTATGAAATCAGCAAAAAACAGTCCTAACCAAAAAGATACAAAAAGCATTCATAGTATATTAGAAGGATATCCAATCCTTCAAACTGGAAACAAATCTAATGAAAACATCTTGAAAATAATGAAGAAGTTCCAAAATAAAATCCAATGTGGTCAAGAGACTCATAAAGAAAATATATAAAACATAAACCAACATATTCGACAAAGAAAATGAATAAGGTGAATCTTGTGAATATCCTAATTGATGCATTAGGAAAAAGAATTGCCAAAAAGCATGCAAACTGTGTGAAGGTTTGGTTATAGCATAGTCAATCCACAAAACCTAATCAGAAAATGTGCTGCATGCCAACATTCCGACCCATCCACAGTGTGCTGAGGTAATACAAGATTTGAAAAAAGAAAAGATACAAGAATTTTTTGTTCAAACATGTCTATCAGGATAGACAATGTTATTAAATCAAGATTGAATGGACAAATAGTGAGGATGAAGAAGAAGAGGCAGAGGAAGAAGAAGAAAAAGAAAAAAAAGAAGAGAGGAAAAGGAAGAGAAGTAAACAAAATGAAATGACAGAAAAAAAATAAGGAAAACAAAGAACAAGATAAAAGTATGGATGCAGAGATACTCATTGATACTACATATGAGGCAATAAAGCAGCATACCTACGAAGAAATAAATTCGATATGACAACAGAAAAGCAAATCCACCGAAGAGGCTCTAACCAGATCTATTACAATGACGGGGAAAGAGGAAAAAAATAGACAAGAAAAGACAAAATCTGAAACCTTTTGAAAAGAGGGAAGGGAAATTGCAGATTTGGAGAAAGATGTTATACAAAAACATCCTAAGATATGTCAAAAAACTATGAAATATATGGTAAAATGGTGCATACTTAGATGGATATGGGGATGATTGCAGAGTCTGCATCCAAAAAATATGTTAAAAACCCTAAAAGAAGGAAAAGGATGTAAGTTCGACAAAAAATGCAAATATATGCACCCTGTAGCCATGAATCATAATCAAAATAAATAACCAACCAACCGTAATAAAATCCAAAATAAGAAAGAAACAAATAAAGAGAGAAATCAAGAATATCAGGTAAAGAGAAAAGCAAACCACCAATGAGATATGCAGAGGTGTCAGCAAAAAAAATTTCAAAGCATCACAGCTCCGAAATTCTACTCAAGAGATAACTACGTATTTATTTATGCAAGAGGATATTGCAGAAACGGAGAAAATTGCAGATTCAGACACAAAATGAATAATTATGATGAAGGAAGATCAAATATTATGGAAAAGTTGGATTTTTAATGTCAGAATTTCTGGAAATGAAAAAAAGAACAACATAACCAGAAACAGGAAAGAGACATGGGAAAATCCTTATTACTACCAGTATTAAATGAGGAGAAAACACGCAAACCATCATAGTGATGAATGCGCAGGGTTTTAGTTACGAGTAACTCAAAAAGAAAATAGAGTACTTAGAAGAACTAACCCAAAATGAAAAGAAAATAGATATAATGAATATAAGTGAAACCTGGTATTCCCAAGAGACTGGGAATGATGATCAAATAAAAGGGTTCCAAACTTATAGATCAGATAGAAAAAATATGGAATCAAGGGGGAACCGCAATATATGGGAAAGACAAAAAACAAGGAAAAATATATGAGAAATATAGTAACTCAGAATGTGAACTAATAGCGGTAGAATTTGAATCTGAAAAATTGATGAACATAGTAATATATAGACCTCCTAATACTAAAGAGTTTGACTTAATAATTGAAAAATTGGATGATATATGTAGAAATCACAAGGGACTGGACTATTCTCCTATCTGGTGACTTCAACTTTCCTTTCGTAGAATGGAAAGAACGAATAGAGATTGTGGTTGTACTTATACAATAAAAAAGAGAGTAATAGTAGTGCAGAAGATAAAAGGCAATTTGAAAAGCTATTAGATAGCTACTAGAATACAACATTCAACAAATAAATCACCTGCCAACAAGAAAGGAAAATACTTTAGACCTAGTATTTGTGAACGAGATGAATTATGTTAAAGAAATATAGTTTATAATGCGAGTATTTCAGACCATAATGTCATAGATTAACAGTTCATTCCAAAGCAAGGGAAAATAGAGATAAGCAAGAAATGAAAAAAGTGGGAAGGATATGGAAAATACAACTTCTACAGTAAAAATATAAAATGGTCAGAAATTAATGAAGAATTAAACAAAGATTGGGATAACATTTTCGTAATAAGTGATGACATAAGGGTAAATACGGAGATATTATATAAATATTGGAGAAAATAGTGGAAAAATATATACCGAAGAAGAAAAGTAAACATCATTCATGCATACCAAGAGACAGAAGGACTCTTGTTCCAGAAAATCAGAAAGTGGAAAAAAGGTCTTGCAAAAGAAAAAATGCATGGAAAGTTATAGAACTAAAAAGTAAGATAGAAATGCAGAACAAAAGATTATACAATCAAAGAAAATGAAAACGGGACTTGGAAGAAAAAAAACCCAAAAAAAAACCCCTATTAAATATCAAGCAAAAACCCCAAAACTATTATACTCATATGCGAAGAAGATGAATAAAAGAAGAATAGAAATAGGCCCTCTGAGAATTGAAGGGAGATTAACGAATGAAAAAAAGGAAATTTGCAACATACTGGCAGAACGATATAATGAAGAGAATTCACCCCTAGAATAGATAATGAAGATAATGATATAGAAGTAAGGGATGAAAATAGTGAATATTTAGCTGACATAGATATTAATGAAGCTGATATTGTGCTGCAGGTATTAATGAAATTAAAAATGGAGCTGCTGCAGGGCCTGATGGAATTCCTGCTATTTTGTTAAAGAAGTAGTTCATTCTATCGCAAAGCCACTTGCAATATTATTAAGACAAAGTGTAGATACAGGCAAGATTTATGATGAGCACAAATTAGCATATATTACCCCTACTTTCAAAAGTGGATCAAGACTAGAGGCAAGTAATTATAGGCCTGTGAGTCTAACATCACATATTATGAAAGTGTATGAAAGGGTAATGAAGAAAAATATTATGAAACATTTAATAAAAAAATAATTTGTTAATAAAGGACAAACATGGTTTCGTACCCGGAAAAAGTACACAAACCCAACTGTTAGTCCACCGTGAGAACATATTCAAAAATATGAAAAGCGGAAATGAAAACAGATGTGGTTATTTAGACTTTGCAAAAGCTCTTGATAAAGTAGACCATAATATATTAGCGAAGAAAATTAGAAAACACAATATCGTGGATAAAGTAGGAAGATGGTTAAAAGAATTTTACACAACAGAAAACAGATAGTTATTGCAAACGACGAGAAATCGGATGAAGCCAAGGTAATATCCGGTGTGCCGCAAGGTACGGTGTTAGCTGCATACTGTTTGTTATTATGTATTGAAGACATAGACAATAATGTTAAGGATTCGGTAGTGAGTAGTTTCGCAGATGACAAGAATAAGTAGAGAAATTACTTGTGATGAAGATAGGAACGCTCTACAAAGAGACCTTAACAAAGTATATGATTGGGCAGAGGTAAATAGGATGGTATTTAACTCTGATAAATTTGAATCAATAAATTATGGAGACAGAGAAAGAAAGCTATATGCATATAAGGGACCTAATAATGAGACCATCACAAATAAGGAAGCAGTTAAAGACCTTGGTGTGATGATGAATAGGAACATGTTATGCAATGAACAAATAGCAACTCTGTTGGCAAAATGTAAAGCAAAAATGGGAATGTTGTTACGGCACTTCAAAACAAGAAAAGCTGAACACATGATTATGCTTTATAAAACATATGTCGTATAGTCCACTTGAATATTGCAATATGATATGGTACCCACACTATCAAAAGGATATTGCACAAATAGAGAGTGTACAAAGGTCCTTTACAGCTAGAATAGAAGAAGTTAAGGACCTAGACTACTGGGAAAGACTACAATTCTTAAAATTATATAGTCTAGAAAGGAGAAGAGAACGCTACATGATAATTCAGGCCTGGAAACAGATAGAAGGAATAGCAGAAAATATCATGGAACTAAAAATATCAGAAAGAGCAAGCAGAGGTAGATTAATAGTGCCCAAAACTATACCAGGAAAAATAAGGAAAGCACACAGGACATTAATCCACTACGCACAGCATCGATAATGCAGCGTCTATTCAATGCGTTGCAGCTCATCTGAGGAATATATCAGGAGTGAGCGTAGATGTAAGTTTAATAAGCTCGACAAATATCTAAACTGCATCCCAGACCATCCAAGATTGGAAGATGCAAAATATACCGGAAGATGTACTAGCAACTCTCTGGTAGACATTAGAGGTGCCTCACACTGAGGGACCTGGGGCAACCTGAACAAGATGTAAGGTCTGTAAGGTCTGTAAGGTACGTACATGAGCTCATAATTGACTCCATATGTATGATAAGTTCATGTACGTGCATGAGCTCATAATTGACTCCATTGTCTTACAAGCTCATGTACGTACATGAGCTCATATTAGGGGGGCGTGGCCTCCCCTAACCCCAAATCGACTCCACCTTTCCAACCCCCTGTGACGTCACGTAACTCTAAGGGAATAAAACCATTCTTTCAACCCCTGACATACCCCCTGTGACGGGATCTGTAAAGATCATTTTAAATAAGCGTGCGTATCCTTTACATATGACTCCTGAATCCACCCATAAGTTTGAAAGCGAGCACTCATTGCGAAGGATGTAACGTCGAATTCAAGGCTGGAGTCACGAAAATGCGACATCACGCTCATTTTGTGGCACGGGACAACTTTGTGTGTGCACTGTTGTCAACAGTGTAATTTGAATATGCAATTTAAGGAGCCAACTTTAACAGTGTTCGTACACAATTTGGTCATATGACATCGCCTGGTCTTGAAAGAGGCGGGGGCTCAGCATGATTTGAAATTCTGAAACGCGAGGGTAGTAAATTTACTCGGCCAGATCGGGCAATCTGAGATTCGTGGATAGCAACAACGTGATTAGGGGGACCTTTCTAGTCTCGCCTCGAGTCATATCAAACAGAAAGGTTCCTCGAAATCGCACGTCAGTTGTTAATCCAGTATTCTCGGGATTGTCTCGATTTAGTTTTGGGTACGGGTAAACAGTACTACCCTATGATTATGTGACGGGTTTCAATATCCTGCGAAAGCCCGGCATCCCTTCTCGAGAGTGTTTCGATTCAGAACTTACGGGAGAAACCCTTTCCAGCGGGGGCTATGCACACGTGGTCAAGGTTTGGAACGCCGCTAATTGCACCAATCTTCTAGATTACACCATTTTGTATTTGTTTAATGGATGTGGGATTATTAGCCGACGTTTATTTAGCTTGGAGGAAGGCTGCCATGGCGCAATTCGGACTAGACCCCGCCCGTTACCTGACTTCTACCTCTCTCTCACTCGATGCTTTCCTATATTCCTCTAAAATTCGTCTCCCCCTCATTTCGAATGGTGAACTCTATCAATTAATTTGTCATCCCGCGGCGGTTTTGTAGTCTAGTTCGAAGGCAATGCGTAGCTAATAATCCAGAGTTAAATCCCAGTTTTAGGGTGGGTGATCCTCAATCGTATATATTATACGTTGATTTCACCAGTTTGTATCCCACAGTTATGAGTAAATACAAAATGCCCTTGGGTGAAATAACTGAACTTTCCCCTGTCGAATTAGAAAGTTTTGTCGCTAGCGATATTACCGCCATTGATTCACAGGGTGAATACGGTTATTTCATACTGCTCGATACCAAACCAGTTAGACGGGATGTTGCTCTACAAACGGATGATATCCTCTCGCCATTCATCACATGAATGTGACTCACCAGGATCTATCGCCCTATAGTAAAACCTGATGAATAAGTTCAAGGTGAAGCTACCCAAGAAAAAGAAATGTCAAGTTGACGGGTACGCATTTACCCATGCGTAATCACTTGATCTGTCTTCCCTTATTACAAACGTTGATAAGGCTCAGTCTCGAAGTTGATGTAATAAGGAAAGTGTACAAATTCAAACAGGATTTTTATTTGAGGGAATATATTCTGGAGAATGCCGAAAGGCGTGCTAAAGAGGACCGATCCGGACAAGAGGAACACAATCAAAATCATAATGAAACGTGCTTTTCGGTGTTACTATTAAAAAATTCATTGAATTATTCTACCCGAACTGTCGTCACCACCGGTGAAGCCTCTCTCCAGGAATGTGTCCAAACACACGTACAAGTCTTTGAAAAAACTGGGTAACGACAGGTACATTGTAAACCATGCAAAGAGTCTGTTTATGGCTGAATCCCGATGTTTATATCGGTTTCAGTTATACTAGACATGGCGAAGGATATGATGTATCGGTTCCTATTACGACGTTCTTCGAAAGCAGTATGGACACCGAGTTCAGTCTCCTGTATACCGACACTGACAGCTTGATCTTTTCCCTGGTGACTGATAACCTCAATCGGAACTGAAGGGTGCCCTCAAACCCTACATGGATTTGAGTAATTTCCCCAAAACTCACGAATTGTATGATGAGTCACGTAAGGGGGAACTCGGGTTAGTGAAGGTTGAAACGGGGGCTGAACTCATGAGGGAATTCATCGGCGTTAAACCTAAAGTTTATTCGTATCTGACGGAAACTAGTCGTAGCAACACCTTGAAAGGTGTACAAAGGTGCCGGCAAAAGACCATTCCACATGACCAGTATCGAGCTGTAATCGAAAAAGAATGAGATTACTTATACTCGTGTGCACAATTTGCAAAGAGTAGGAGGCACGATGTCATACGAGCCAGCGAAAGGTATCTCTCTGTCCTTTAGAGGACAAGAGATATTATGTGACACCTATAAATCGTTGGCGTATGGACATCCAGACATTGGGGTGGAGGAGGGTATAGCGGAGGAGGAGGAGGAGGAGGAGCTAGAGAGGGTAGTGGTGGCGCCAGTAGTAGCGGCAATCTCTCCAATTTTAAATATCCCGCTCCTAGCACCTCGAGAATTCCTACTCCTATTCCTCCGACCCTATATCCATCACAATCATTTCCCACGGGTGAAAGGATGTTCAAAACGTCGAAGAGAGAATAGTAAAATATATACTGTTAATTCCTCTCTCTCTTCGACGTCTTTGACTTCTCGACGGGAAATGGTTCCACCCTCTCTCCAGTTTAAACGGGGTCGTATCACACCTTGACAGGTGTCATAGTTATATATTTTACTATATATTTATTATTATCTTATATATTTTAAATATATTATTAGTATATAATGTATTTTTATTCTATAATCATATACACAGTTAGTTTTTTATATTTGAATTATTATATTGTATTTTTATTATACTTCGCATTTTTACTGTACGTTCTATTTTTATATTGTAGGAAAAACCTGTGTATGTATTTCATTATAGAAATTAAACAAATATTATTGCCATCAACTTCCATTCACCCTAATTATTATTAAGGCTTGTATATAAAAAAGGAGCGTGTAAAGTACACACCTATAGTCTTAAACGCGCTAACATCATGGCCGTGTACAGGTCCCTTCCCTGGGCAGTTGTTAGACCCGTTCGCTAATCCCGCTCGTATTATCATCGCGGGGTTTAGTAACAGTGGCAAGTCCGTCCTATGTCAAAAAATCATTGAACTCTATGAAAACACGTTTCCAATACATTTTATATTGCGGGGTATCTGAACACCCCCTCGAAACGCATCCCTCAATAGGTCCCAAATTTAAAGTATCCAAAGAAATTTTAAATCCCTTTGATTACGCTGAAAAGGGGGAGACGGAGGTTAATAAAGGGTCTATTATTCATACTCGATGATTGCTCCTCGAGGCAGTGATAATAAATGTTTGTGACTAAGCCTTCACAGCGGGACGTCATTCATCTATTTCAGTTATATTCATAACGCAGAATATGTTTCATTCAGGAAAGTTTAGTAGAAGTATAAGCTTGAATTGCTCACATTATATTCTAATGAAAATCGTGATTTTAGTCAAATTGAAAACTTTAGGTCGGCAGTTATTTGGCCGTCAAAAAGCTTCAGCCTTTTCGGACATATATAAAAAGGCCTTATCACATAACCGCTATGGTTATTTGTTAGTAGACTTCGCTCCGTCAACACCTGAAGTGTTACAGCTCCGAACTAATATTCTGGGTGAAAACGGAATATCAAATAGCTTACAATATGGATAAAGAACGGACTAAAACTGCTAAAAACTTTGTACGGAGATGCACGGGGTCGTGGGTAGTTTCAGCGGGGTGGACTCTTTATTCAGAGTAGCGAAAAATCTGAATAGCCAAATTACTCGTGAAAATGTTAAAGAATTCTTACGTGGACAAAAGTCTTACACACTGCTTAAAGTCACTCGAAAAAAATTCCCCAGAAGAAAAATCATGTCACCTAAACCGAGAGTAATAGCGAGCACCGATTTAGCTGATATGTCCAAATTAACTCGGTATAATAATGGGTTTAAATATTTGCTAGTCTTTATTGACGTGTTTTCCAGATATCTACAAATTGTTCCCTTGAAAAGAAGGATGGTGTTACTATGCGTCGCGCTTTGAAGAAGGTTATCGAATCTACCGAATTTTGGGAATTCACGTTTGTTTTAATAGCGATGAGGGTAGGGAAATATTATAACAAACACGTCAGAGAATATCTAGATAGTAAAAATATAAAATTATATAGCGTTTATTCGAGAGAAATAAAATCCTCTATAGCTGAAAGAGTCATAAGGACTATTAAGGGTCGTATATATAGATATCTCACACATAAGAATACCTTAAAATACATTAACGTCTTGCGCGACATTGTTCAGAGTTATAATCATACCCCACCCTAGGAACAGTTTGTGGGTCGCACCCCGCAAGAGGTTCACGCATTAACGGATAGAGATGACATTGAACGTCAATTCTCGAGCATGTATAAAAAGGCTGTTCTCGTTAATCCTCCTGCCATTTCGCTCTTGAATGTTGGAGACGTTGTACGTATTGCCGATGAGCGTCGCAACGCAATTTTTAGGAGGGGATATACAATTCAAAATACTCTGGAAATTTTTAAAATCCGAAAAGTGGATACAAGGCAAAATCCGGTCGTATACTTCTTGGAAGATTTAGCGGGGTGTGAAGAAATAAAGGGCGTATTTTATCGTGAATAATTTTAATTCGCACAAATCTACCAGAAACGCGTGATGAATCACTATTCTGGGAAGGAGGAGGAGATATAAAACAAAATCAATATTACGTTCATTGGAAAGGTTATCCGAGTCAATTCAATTCCTGGGTTGATGAATCTCAAATTGTACGGATATGAACTGTAAGCAACCTTTAATACGTAAAAATAAAAACTTTATTTTATTCATCTCTGGTTTATCACCCAGTGAAAGAAGTAAAGTTATTCCCATCTTAAACGGTCGGTTTGGTGTCTACTCTCTCGGAAATTTTTAGAAATTTTCTTTGTGGTAATCTAATCAAGATAAGAAGTTTATTAAACACTTAAGAAATTGTAGACGAGAAATTCATCTTGTGTCCTTGAAACAACGTACATATCTAAGAAGAAAAATTATACTGAAAAGTCGTAAAGGGGGGACTATTCTATCGGTTTATTGCCTATTGCTGCGAGTTTGGTAGGGAGTCTTTTTAATGAAAATGAAGGAGTTTTACGTTATCCCTGCCATTACCTATGAGAGGTTAATGAATAGAAAAGAGGTTGTGATGGTGATATTAATAACCTAGAGGGTACTGGGCAAGTTGGATACGGCAGCTGTTAGTAGTAGCGGACACGTCTCCTTAATATCCAAAAAACCACCTATGCGGCTATATCGCTCACGGGACCTCCTCCTCCTCCTCCTCCCCTCCTATAGAAAATGTAGGTGCAGTGACTGGAGGGGAGGAGGTGGTAAACGCCCCCACTTACATTGAAAACAATTAAAGGGGACATGACTCGCAAAAAGAGCAATCCCGATTTAACAGGTATTATTCCAATATTTTTTAAAGAACCCCAAAAGTCATACGTTACGGCTTTTGTTAAGCACTTACAAGATTCTAACACGAATTGGAATGGAATGAAGAAGAGATTTAACTCATCCGCTCGCAGGTTATAATATTTTAGATATAGCTCGAGAATTTCAAGGGAATAAAAAAACCCACGTTGATAATATTTCGAATTATCGCTACTTCATGAAATGGCGGGGGTTAAAGATTGGATGTTAAGGAATATAGCCATTAAAAAGCAAATCGAAACGTGGCGAAATATGGGGAAAAAATGGGAGGGAGGAGGAGGAGGAAGAGGAGGAGGAGGAGGGGTGGGAAGGTGAGGGGCGGGGACATGCGAAAAACAAGATGGCGAGTGTGTGGGTGGCTTATTAACATTTTAGGAACAATGATATCGGAGCTGTTTAGTCACGTGATACTGATTTGATAAAATGAGTCATGTGTGGATGACTTGAAGGATTGTCACATCAAGACGTGAACTCTCGCCATGGCTTCATCAACCTGTTCTTTTCGACAAGTTAGTGAAAAACTTGTTAGCTAAATAAAAGCTTTGAGGTGTTAGATGAAACGTCGTCGTCTTCGATACACGGTCGGGCAAAGTGCTGGAGAAGATGTTTGTGGTATATTACTAAGGGCTGTGATGTGAAGGAAAACAGGTTAGAAAATATATAGTAGCCGTAGTATGTTTCGTTGAAGTAATTGTTTTTTGAAAAAGCGAATGCGCATATTATCGCGTTTCGTGTTTGTACAGTTTTTTCTAAGGTATGTATTTGTATGGAATATTTAATTCATTCCCCTGTATTAGGATGGTTATAAATAAATAAAATAACAATTCCGTCTGTAATTTGATTTTTCAACCTCTTCAAACTCGGTATAATAAATAAACAAATTGAAATGTGTACCTTTGTCCTTGTGTTTTCGCCACCTAGATTATGACTCAAATTCTATGAAAAATAAAATTTCACGTTGGCGTGAAGTCAGCTGGGCAAATATGGCGATAAGGTCTCGTTTCTTCATATGTGTGTGTGTGCGTGATTCATCATCAGATAACATTGACTCTGATATGGTATTGGGGGAGATATCACATGTGGATGAAGTCAGTCGCCAAATATCCTTTTATCATGATACTCTGAATATCTAAGCAGCTGTGTATATATATATAAAACAAAATGTAACGGCTGGAGAGAGAGAGGGAGGGAGGGAGGGAGGGAGGGAGGGAGGGAGGGAGGGAGAGAGAGTATATTCGCAATGTGCATATATAAATTTAGAGTTTTATAGGAGGAGGATGAGGTAAAACGTCCCGGTTACTTTGAAAACAATTAAAGGGGACATGAGTCGCAAAAAACAGTGAACTGAGTCTATTGGGGTCGGGTGGGGTCAAGTTTTATTCCCGTAGAGGTTACGTGACATCACAGGGGTAGAAAAGTGGAGTCAATTTGGGGGTGGGGGTTGAAATGTTGGTTTTTATTCCCGGAGAGTTATGTGACGTCACAGGGGTAGGAAAGGTGGAGTCAATTTGGGGTCAGGGGTTTGAAAGAATGGTTTTCTTCCCAGAGAGTTATGTGACGTCACAGGGGTAGAATAGTGGAGTCAATTTGGTGAGGGGTTGAAATTGGTTTTTGGTTTTATTCCCGGAGAGTTACGTGACGTCACAGGGGGTAGGAAAGGTGGAGTCAATTTGGGGTCGGGGGTTGAAAGAATGGTTTTATTCCCAGAGAGTTACGTGACGTCACAGTGGTAGAATAGTGGATCAATTTGGGGTGAGGGGTTGAAATGTTGGTTTTTATTCCGTAGAGTTACGTGACGTCACAGGGTAGGAAAGGTGGAGTCAATTTGGGGTCAGGGGTTGAAAGAATGGTTTTATTCCCAGAAGTTACTGACGTCACAGGGTAGAATGGTGGAGTCAATTTGGGGTGAGGGGTTGAAATGTTGGTTTTTTATTCCCGGAGAGTTACGTGACGTCACAGGATAGGAAAGGTGGAGTCAATTTGGGTGGGGGGAGGGCTTGAAACGTCGGTTTTTTATTACCCGGCAGAGTTACGTGACGTCACAGGGGGTATGTCAGGGGTTGAAAGAATGGTTTTATTCCCTTAGAGTTACGTGACGTCACAGGGGGTTGGAAAGGTGGAGTCGATTTGGGTGGGGTTAGGGGAGGCACGCCCCCCTAATATGAGCTCATGTACGTACATGAGCTTGTTAGACAAATGGAGTCAATTATGTTGTGGTCAGGGGTGGCACGCCCCCCCCAGAATAGTGGAGGGTTGAAAGGATGTTTTATTCCCTTATAGTTATGTGACGTCATCAGGGTAGAAAAGTGAGTCGATTTTGGGGTAGGGGAGGGCCACGCCCCCCCTAATATGGAGCCCATGTACGTACATGAGCTTGTATGACAAATGGAAGAGTCAATTTGGGGTCAGGGGTTGGCCACGCCCCCAGCCCCAATAAGTGGAGGGTTGAAAGGATGGTTTTATTCCCTTATAGTTATGTGACGTCACAGGGGTAGAAAAGTGGAGTCGATTTGGGGCTTAGGGGAAGGCCACGCCCCCCTAATATGAGCTCAATGTACGTACATGAGCTTGTAAGACAAATGGAGTCAATTATGAGCTCATGCACGTACATGAACTTATACATACATATGGAGTCAATTATGAGCTCATGTACGTACATGAGCTTATAATACAAATGGAGTCAATTTGGGGTCAGGGGTGGCCACGCCCCCCAGAATAGTGGAGTCTATATGGGGGTCAGGGTGGTCCACACCCCCCAGAACAAGTGGAGGTCTAATATGGGGTCAGGGTGGCCACACCCCTCTGGGGGTTTTGGGGTTGCCCCGCTTTTTAGGCCTCACGTACGTACATGAGCCAATCAGGAGGGGGGAGGGGGTAGCCACGCCCCTTGGGGGGGGCTTTGTGGGGGGCGGGGGCGGGGCTAGAAAAGGAGTCTATAGTCTTTTCCTCTACTAACACAAACACACACACACACACAGAGTCTCCGAAATGGAGAGACAATGACCCTAAAATTTACATTTAAGTAAAATATTTCATCATGGATGGAAGATCGCTATCTATGCGGAAAGCCCACCTTTCTAGGTAAATGACTGGTAGAGCCTGAGTGAGTGATGGGGTTGGATCCTTATTGCAAATCGTACGGAAGCAGCAACGAAACTCAATTTGCAAAAGTCTGGTTTTAAGGCAATAAAAGGAACCCCGATGTGTTATTACCAGTCCGTACAAAAAATAGTTTCTACGGAAGACATTTGCATTAAACTAGTCCTTCATTGTTATTGCCCAGCCCAATTGGTTTACAAAAGAAAGAAACGAACACTTGGAGACAGTGTTTCTTGTGTACAGACATGGCAACGCTCTACTGGCCACCAAGGTTTGCGGGTACAGACTACAGAGGGATTTTTTACGATAGTTGCCACTCGTCACTAGAGTGATGTTGTGTTTATGAGGGTCTCTGTTACCTTTTATGTCCAGATATGGAGATGCCTTTTAACAGGTCAACATGTAGAGCTTTCTTATGTGTTATACCTAATCTGAATGAATCCTGACATTCTCTCTCTCTCTCTCTCTCTCTCTCTCTCTCTTAGCATACTGTCACCAAAAATACTTCTATACTCACGCGCTGGCGTTAATGACTAGTGTAAGTAATGTTCTGAAAAGTTTCTTTCTTAATAACTCAGTTCGTACTTCGTGCACAGCAAAACGTCTTTTCTTAATCATAATTGCAAGAATTGTGGCAAACCAGATATTGCTTGGTAATGGCCCTTAAAGTTGCAATTACGGTAAGAGCCTGGATTTGATAAAATTATTATAGAGTATGCCTTATGGAAGTGATAATGTAATCTAGTAACTAGAGCGTGTAATATATTAATTTTCCCCTCGTACAAAAATATTTTTTGTTAATAAGAATCCTAGAGTTACAACAGCATGGCATTGGTTAATAAGTCAGGGTTATATAGAGCAGATTGTCCTCATGCACGGAAGATCTATCTGATCAAAGTTTTGTCATAAGGTCATAAGAGGAAGAAATGCCATGTACTATACATCGACTCAGTAGAGCTGCAAAGCAGAGTTTAGGAAATGGATGATACTGGTTTTTTTTTCTTTTTTTAAGAACGGTGAGAGTGAGACTTGTGAATTTTGTGAATGTGTAATTGCAAGCCTGTTTAATCCTAAAAGATAGGATGACAAAAGTTATTAAAGAAAAATATATGACTTAAAGGGGAAAGTAGGATAGAGAGAGGCAGATTTTTGCAGATAAAAAAAAACAGTTCACTGACTGTAGCAAACATAAGCTGCAAGGACTAGAGATAGTTTAGAATTTTAATAAAAGTCAGAATGATCATGGAGGAATGTAAGGAAGGTAAGGATAATTCTCACGGAGTGTGAAGCCAAGATGAAGAGTCTAGCTAGGCAATGACTGAAAGTATTGAAGATTGTTCAACTAATGCTTCTGTATGAAAGTGACATGTGCTGAGTAAAGAAGTACGAAGGAGTAGGTGTTAAGACAAGCAAATATGTCAAGTAAAGAGGGTTGAAATGTTGATAGTACAATGTGAGGCAAAGCTAGAAAATGGCGAATAGATGAGTCAAAGTGTGCTGACCCTAATTTGTCAAGTCGAGAGGATGCAAGCTGAAAAACTGCGTAAAAGAATAGATGATTCTGAAACAACAGGAGGAATGAAGGGAGGGGGACCTGGACTTTGCTAGTAGACGGCAAGCATGTGTATAAAACAGGACAGCTCGAAGTTTCGAAATAGAGATTGGTAAATTCCTAGATTTTAACAATTTTACATGAAAAATGATTAGAATATTACTGGTAAGGCTTATGCGTAGTTGTATGCTGAAGGTGAGATCATGTTGATTCAGCAGTTGAAGGATAAAAGTGTCAGAGCCCAACTGCTACAGGGTGGCCCCTCTTTTGAGCAATATTCTTAACAGTAAATTTATCAGATGCAGTGGTCTTATGCAGTAGCTCTCCTATATTCTTACCGAGTTTTTCTTCCTCTGTAGGGAGTAGGAACAGACTACAGAGAGCATTCGGATGTATCCCATTTCTTCTTATACAGGAATCAACACTTCGCCTGCTATACGTTCTGTCATTCTAAAGGAGAAAGTTAAAATGGTTTAATAAGGGGTTGAAAAGTAATATAGACATCCAACAAAGCTGATCGAGATCGGCTACGATAGTTTCTGGCTGCTGAATGTATCTGAGAAGGAATTTCATCTGCCAATTTTAGTGCCCTGAGGGTGGATATTTCTTCCCATATATTCGTATAACCTCTACCCGCCCATTCAGACATCTTCAAAGCCCTCTCCAGGATGGTGCCTTCAACAAGCACAATACAACTCATCTCCCTTTCACGCATACATTCACCCAAGCTACCAAGATCAGTGACAGAACACTTAACCATCTTAGACTATCTTACCTCGAATTCATCCTTATATTATAGCAATGACTTTTCTTGAATGTTTTTCAAGTATGTGCTCCCCTCCCAACAACCAATAAAGGGGGATTGGCAAATCTGCAAAGGTGGTGTATATACACCCAAGTGATACTCCTAAGAAATAACTGTCAGGTAGGACAAATATCTCCCCACACTAACTCCTCCAGTCTCAGTCGTAGTTTATTTTATGAGAAAGGGCAACCAGTTGACCCTAGGGGTAGGATGAGCCGACCAATGAGCAGTCAGGAACTGTCTTATTCCACCTCAGATTAAATTCCCTGTTCTATATGCACATATCAGTGTTCATAATTATTAAGTGTAAATGTCACTCAACATCGAATTTTATACCTCGGGAATAACTTACACCCAAGGGAATCGGTGAATTCGTTAAGTGATAATTTTGGCTCAGTATTGAAGAAATATGAAAAAAAAAGTCCCGTGCGTATACGTGATACAACTTCATATATATTTGTTTAAACCTTTTGTCATTCCAGTGTATTTTCGTCCTTAAGGAATTGCAAGATGCATATTTACTGAAACGATGAGTGTTTGATGTATGCCAAAATAGAATACACTTGCCAATAACTTTAGGACTGTTTTTCATATACCTCCTAAAGAGAATAAATTCACAAAGACGGCAGAAAAATTTCTTTATAAGGTCACTCTAGATGGTGCCGTAATCTATCGCAATCCAAACTTTCTTACAAACTTCCGAAAATTCTGTAGCATATCGTCTCTCCTTAGTCAGCAAATTGCTAAACTATGTTTGACAGTTTTCAGAATCTATTTCCGACTAGCAATTTTTCGAAATTCGTTATTGATTTATGACTAAAATAGGCTAATACCATCAAAAGCCTCTGTGAATTGAATCTTAGATTGATATTCATGTTTTTCCTTGAAGTAAGAATTTTTCATCATATTTAGGTTTCTATTATATCTTCATCCACCTTCACAATACTCTGGGTAATTGTGGGTGGCAAGAAAATATCCCGAACCAAAGTGATGTACAGTAATATAGCAAGCTTTCACGTAAGCGATCTTAGGTGGCTGGAAGTTAGCTTAGGTAAGGGCATATGTTTGAATAAAGAAGAGGCCTGGTGTGGCCCTCTGGATTTGACCCGTCCACCGGGACGATCTCAGCAGATAAAGTTCACTGTGTGACATGATTATGGTCCTTCACCGTAGTCCTTATTGGGACTGTTCAAATGGAAGTCCTACTCTGACATGGCCAGGAACCCGTTAACCGGTTAAGAAAGATTACGGTTATTGTTCACCTCCAACAAAGGCAAGGGGTCGTTTTCTCCCAGATTGCTCCGTAGTTTGTAATTCAGTAGACATCCCATTCTAAACGACGCTCTATGGCTTGCAGTAGTTTCGGTAAATTATTATCTTTATATTCGGTAAAGGACGGTCATGGATTTAGACGAATAAAATTTCGTGATGAACTATTGCACGATGCTATTTCGAATGTATAATAAATAATAATAATAATAATAATAATAATAATAATAATAATAATAATAATAATAATAATAATAATCGTGGCATAAACGACAACAGTGGTTTCACCGAGTACACTTGTATCAAAACAAGTGTGAGTGAATATTGTCGTATATTTTCATTAAAAATATCAAAATAATATTTTAAAAATAATCCCCTGAAGGCGAGACACGTCACCCCTTCGTAAATCTCATGCCATTGTCTTAACACACAAATTATAAACCGTACAAATAATAGAATATTTATGAATATCTAGGAAAAAAATATCTTCTACGATAGAATATATATGAATATCTAGAAAATAATAATATCTATTGAAGTCAAACTTCAATGGAGAATGGTTCAGTACTCTTAGAAAAATTGTATGGGTCATCATTTTATTGCCAGTTTTACTGTCAGTTTTAACTCGAGTCAAAGTCGGCATTTCTATCAACTGATTCCTAAACAAAGTTAAGCTAGATCTGTGTTAGGGATATTTGATTCAAATCATATTATCAATCAGGTGCCATGTTTAAAATGATCAAGATTTGAAGGGAAAATGAAAGAAATTGAATTATAATTATTACAGTGACAACTAGATTCCAACTGTATTTATTCTGACGAACAGATACAAACATTTGAAACCGACAATTCAATACTTTTATTTATATATAATAATAATAATAATAATAATAATATAATAATAATAATAATAATATGTGGCGCCGTGGAGGAGTGGTTAGGTCGTCAATAGATTTAAGTCAAGTTAAGCAACATTGGGGCTGGTCAGTCGTTGGATGGGTGACCGCTCTCCTCTGGCGTTGATTCCTTGGGAAAGGATCTTTACCATAATTTTCTCAGTCTACTCAGCTGTAATGAGTACCTATCCCTGATGGGGTAGGGTCCAGCTATGGGTTGAATAGCAAAACTCAGCAATGATGGAAAGAAAGAAATGAAGGAATAACGACAACGACGTAAATGGAACCTCTGGCAACAGAGGAGCTTCGTCCGGCAACCAGTATTCAACCCAATTGTAGGGGAAGACGGTCAGGTACTTGGAGGTCGTCATCCAGCAACTGATCACCACAACGACAGTAATCAACAGCCTGAGATTGGAGCTACAGAGGCAAAAAACGAAGAAATGGACAAGAGAAGAAAATAAGGAAATATGGAGATGCTACATCAGAAGCAACCCGACGGAGAGAGGATATAGAGAAGATTGGTCAACATCTGGAATGAGAGGAATAACACCCCCCAAACAGAGCAGAGGCTGGCAGACCAAGTAAGGAACATAAAGAAAAAGAACTGGCTCTCCCCAACAGAAAGAGAAGAACTGGAAAGGGAAATGTCACACGACAACGAATTACACGAAGACGAACTGAGAGACGATGCCACAGAAGACGACGGGAGGATGAGGTATCAAACAAACGACACACGAAGAAACACCGACGAAGTAACAGAGAGGAACGGAATGGGTAGAAAAGATTAGACAAGGATGGATGAGCCAGATACAGAGAGAACAAAGATCCCCTCCATGAAAGCCTACAACACCAAGAAATTAAGGGAGAAAACAAGTGAGGTCAATGAAATAATGGGCCTAATAACACCACCACCCGTATCACAGAAACAAATAACTTGACATATGCAGGAGCAAGATTAGTAGCAGAACTGATGGGGATTCGAACACCAACACCGCCGTCACAACCAACCCAACAGAACCAAAACAGCAACCTCCTGGAAAAGGCGCCTGGAAAAGCAAATCATGGTGATGAGACTTGACTTGAGTAACTGAAAGAGATGGCAGAAAAAAGGCTAAGAAGCAAGAAAACAAGGAGGAATTCAACGAGAAATACAAAGTACAAGAGAGGGGACTAAACAACACAATAGAAGATGTAAAACAGAGGCTTAAGGCCAAAGCACACAAGATCCAACGGTACATGAACAGGAATAAGGGATACCAACAGAACAACTATTCGGAACCAACCAGAAAAGACTATACAGCCAACTAAGAGGGGAAGACAACCACCAGAAATTCCTGAAGCCGAACCAAGTAAGAGACTCTGGGAAAACATATGGAGCAATCCGGTATCACACAACAAACATGCAACATGGCTCCAGGAAGTCAAGGAAGAAGAAACAGGGAGAATAAAACAAAGATTCACAGACATCACGACAGACACAGTCAGACACCAACTAAAGAAAATGCCAACAAACTGGAAAGCCCCAGGTCCCGATGAAGTCCCATGGATACTGGCTCAAAACTTCAAGGCCCAACCTACACCCACGAATAGCAGAAACAACTCCAACATTGTATCTCAAATCACCAAGCACCCAAATGGATGACCACAGGAAGAACATCCTTAGTACAAAAAGACAAGAGTAAGGGAAATATAGCCAGTAACTACAGCCTATCACCTGCCTACCAATAATGTGGAAGTTACTAACAGGTATCATCAGTGAAAGGCTATACAACTACCTAGAGGAGCAAACACCATCACACCACCGAAAGGCTGCAGAAGGAAGTGTAGGGGCACAAAAGACCATCTCCTATAGACAAAATGGTAATGAAGACAGTAGGAGAAGAAAACCAACCTAAGCATGGCATGGATAGACTTAATAAGAAAGCCTTCGACATGATACCACACACATGGCTAAAGAATGCCTGAAAATATATGGGGCAGAGGAAAAATACCATCAGCTTCCTCAAATACACTGCGCAACTGGAATACATACTTACAAGCTCTGGAATAAGACTAGCAGAGGTTAATATCAGGAGAGGGATCTTCCAGGGTGACCTCACTGTCCCCACTACTCTTCGTAGTAGCCATGATTCCCATGACAAAAGTACTACAGAAGATGGATCCGCCGGGTACCACTCAAGAAAAGAGGCAACAAAATCAACCATCTGATGTTCATGGACGACATCAAGCTGTATGGTAAGAGCATCAAGGAAATAGATACCCTAATCCAGACTGTAAGGATTGTATCTGGGGATAATCAGGATGGAGTTTGGAATAGAAAAATGCGCCTAGTCAACATACAAAAAGGCAAAGTAACGTAAGAACTGAAGGGATAAAGCTACCAGATGGGAGCAACATCAAACCACTAGATGACAGGATACAAATACCTGGGAATAATGGAAGGAGGAGATATAAAACACCAAGAGATGAAGGACACGATCAGGAAAGAATATATGCAGAGACTCAAGGCGATACTCAAGTCAAAACTCAACGCCGGAAAGAAATATGATAAAAGCCATAAACACATGGGCAGTGCCAGTAATCAGATACAGCGCAGGAATAGTGGATATGGACGAAGGCAGAACTCCGCAGCATAGATCAGAAAACCAGGAAACATATGACAATACACAAAGCACTACACCCAAGAGCAAATACGGACAGACTATACATAACAGAAACGGAAGGAGGAGGGAGGGGACTACTAAGTATAGAGGACTGCGTCAACATCGAAAACAGAGCACTGGGGCAATATCTGAAAACCAGTGAAGACGAGTGGCTAAAGAGTGCATGGGAAGAAGGACTAATAAAAGTAGACGAAGACCCAGAAATATACGAGACAGGAGAAAGACAGAAAGAACAGAGGACTGGCACAACAAAACCAATGCACGGACAATACTGAGACAGACTAAAGAACTAGCCAGCGATGACAATTGGCAATGGCTACAGAGGGGAGAGCTAAAGAAGGAAACTGAAGGAATGATAACAGCGGCACAAGATCAGGCCCTAAGAACCAGATATGTTCAAAGTATGATAGACGGAAATAACATCTCTCCCATATGTAGGAAGTGCAATACGAAAAATGAAACCATAAACCACATAGCAAGTGAATGCCCGGCACTTGCACAGAACCAGTACAAAAAAGAGGCATGATTCAGTGGCAAAAGCCCTCCACTGGAGCCTGTGCAAGAAACACCAGCTACCTTGCAATAATAAGTGGTACGAGCACCAACCTGAAGGAGTGATAGAAAACGATCAGCAAAGATCCTCTGGGACTATGGTATCAGAACGGATAGGGTGATACGTGCAAACAGACCAGACGTGACGTTGATTGACAAAGTCAAGAAGAAAGTATCACTCATTGATGTCGCAATATACCATGGGACACCAGAGTTGAAGAGAAAGAGAGGGAAAAAATGGATAAGTATCAAGATTCTGAAAATAGAAATAAGAAGATATGGGATATGCCAGTGGAAATCGTTACCCATAATCATAGGAGCACTAGGCACGATCCCAAGATCCCTGAAAAGGAATCTGGAAAAAACTAGAGGCTGAAGTAGCTCCGGGCCTCATGCAGAAGAGTGTGATCCTAGAAACGGCACACATAGTAAGAAAAGTGATGGACTACTCCTAAGGAGGCAGGATGCAACCGGAACCCCACACTATAAATAAAACCACCCAGTCGAATTGGAGGACCGTGATAGAGCAAAAAAAAAAAAAAAAAAAAAAAAAAAAAAAACAAAAAAAAAAAAAAAAAAAAAAAAATAATAAAAAAAAAATAATAATAATAATAATAATAATAATGATAATAATAATAATAATAATAATAATAATAGAAGAGACTGGAATGATAATGGCATTGTGGAGGAGTTACAGGATAAGGTCTGCAGCGAATTGAAGACTAGAGACCTCTAGAATACATCGATACTGAGATCTAGAGACTCTTTGCTAATTTTTTTTTTCAAATTGACCTGTGACCGTAAAGATATACCACTGTTGAAAGCGTTGAGGGAAAATAGTCACGATCCCATGAGAAACCTACCTTCTTAATTTTCATCAAAATAAGAAATAAATAGTTTGCTTTTTTTCCATTTAGATTGCCCCATGACTTGGTAAAATACGCCAAGTTAGAAACTTTGGGTGAAATAATCGCCAACTCTATTAGCACCAAGTTTCATGAAAATGAGAGGAAAATGATCTTTCAATTGATATGTGGCTTGGATGAACGGCGCCTTTAAAAGTTGATGCCAAAACCATCTGCAAGGGGCTACATAAGGCCTAGATATTATTTCATCATATTCCTGCCAAGAAACCATTCATAACAGAGAACCATAAAGAAGAGAGGCTAAAGTTTACGCTGCACTATCATCCAGTGGCCGATGATTTCTGGAGAGTCATCTTTTACGATGAGGAGTAGACATTCTCCACTGAACGTTTAACATTAACTAAGGTAATACTAAACTGGTTGATTTTAATTCGTCAAAAGCTTCGATAATGAGAAATACAAATATAGGCGTAATATATTTAGTTAATTTCATAAGAGGTATCAAAATATAGGCCTAAGTAGCAAAGAAAGAAACCAGAAATTGTAGAAATAGTGACGTATAATATCTATATCCATACAAAAGGCGTAATTATTGATGCTGTTATTAGGGCTAATAGTTCAGCTTATAACATTCGTAGGCATATGTCTACAAAGTTTTGAAGTATGTTACAATATGTTTTTGAGTGAGTAGCATCTAACCAACTATTAACTCCATCTACTTAACGCTTGGCAATTCTTGACTGGTTGCACTTTAACTAGTACTATACTAATGTACGAGGAAGACTTACGCTGGCGGGGGTTTTCACTCAGTGACCAATTTAAGGTCTAGTGAGTCTAGTCAATAGACGGCCTTACCTTGCGGGCTGTGATCTCCAGGAGAAGGAAACAAAATTCAACGCCTCTACGTTAAGTATTAGAATGCGTCCTGGGCAAGGGCCGCCTTGGAATTTCCGAGATGTAACCCTGAGTGTATGATTCTCTCTCTCTCTCTCTCTCTCTCTCTCTCTCTCTCTCTCTCTCTCTCTTTACTTATTTTTCTTCTTTTTATTATTTTTCTCTTCCTCTAGGGCAAAAGTTCTAAACCTTTTTTATATACTTTGGGGGGGGGGGGGGGGGGGGTGGTGCGGATGGATCGGGCTGTTTAAGGCCCACCTGGAGTTCAGCTTAACATGCCTTTACCTACTGGCAACAATAACCGAGCAAAATTTTCAAAGCGTGGATTCTCCTTTAAGGATAACTACGTAAAGTATTCAGTTCATGATGTTGTTTCTAGAATGAAATCATTTCTAATGAACTGCAACAACATTTCAAACGGAAACTCAGCTACGTAAAGACGATTCCCGAAGGCTCAACTGAAATGATCCGTAGTCACCAGTTGTGAACCTTGTAAATGTGAATTAGCATTAATACTGGCGTCCAGTACGAAGGCCTATGGCTGTTTGAGGGCACATACACACACAATATATATATATATATATATATATATATATATATATATATATATATATTATATATATGTATGAATGATGCCAAAGTGTTGTGCGTGTGTGTAAATTGCGTAAATTTTACAAACCTACTTTGCTAGCGGAGTTGCTGAGATGATCATGTTTTACAATGAAAGTGTACTAGTGATCTAGTTAACTTATTAGTGTTCTTTGCCTTTTTTTTCATTTATTCTTTCTTTTTGTCTTATGTTTTTTCCTTAAACTGAAAGTTTAGTGTCGTGTGGAAGGGTAGTGGGGCAACTGGCAGATTAGTGATACCTCTCCGGATGATCAACAATCCTCGGCCATCCTCCCACCACCTCTACCCTCTTTTCTGGTTACTCTCTCTCTCTCTCTCTCTCTCTCTCTCTCTCTCTCTCTCTCTCTGTCTTCAACATAACGGTATTCAGCGCCTCGGGAATAAATCTTGTCTGACCAGTTTAAAGATGGCCAAGGAATCGTTAAGACTAACGCAACCTTTTTCTTTCGTTTATTTGGAGAATGGTTTTCAGGATAAATTTCTCGAGGCTAAAATTCCGTGTTCATTTTGCCTTTCTAGTAAAGCATAGAGAAATATGTACGAAAATGGATCAAAAAGTATCCTTTGAACATAGTCGACATCTCACTGACCAACTCACTGAGACCTCCGTTTCATCATTATCGCAACATAAATCTTCTTCATCTTCATTTTTTTCCCTTAACCTAAATCCTCATTCGTTCTTGGTCACATTCAGAACCCTTAGCCCTACTATCTTCCTCATTTTTATAGAAACAACATGAATAGCAATACAAAATAGCGACCACACTGTTTTTAACACTGTTCCGTTACTACTAGTAGTTGTTATTCATAGGGATATATATTTGTTGCGATAACGCTCGAATTATAATTCGAAGTTGAAGACTATGCATGCATTTAGTATCACTGCACAGTCGAAAAGCAATTTTGCCCAACTGCACAGATACCTCAGATCGCATCGATGCTCAGAAAAGGTAAGAGAAATCTCATTGTGAGATGCACGCTTTTTCTTCTGGGTGCAGACAGTAGTTTCATGTCCTATGTACATTCTAGGCATGTGCATGGTCACTTCGGCATACTGCGATGCCTTTCCTTGGGAAGCAACCCGGTCACTGCAGACGTAGATGATGTCCCAAAATGACCTGCCTCCGCCACCCGAACCCTGCGTAGGAGGGTAGTGCCGTCAGTGCATCTCAAGCGGTGTATTGTTAAGGTTGTTTGCAGCGTCCCTGTGGCCCGTAGCTACACCCACTTTTTCGGTGTTTACTTTACCTCCACTCCTCTTCTTTACTTTCGTATTGTTGTCTAACCAATCCAACTCCTTTTCACTGTCTAGAGCAGTGAGTGGCTGACAGTACAAGTCTTGGCTTTATATCCGATTTTTTTATAAATCAACCAGCGACCGCAGGAGTTTCATTCTTATGTACATTTAAAATGATTACGTTAGATGAAATATCTCAGAAAATCACCTTTAAAATAAAAGTTTCTTTTGTCATAGATGTGTGAATTTGTTCTCTCTATTTTTCCCCATTATATGTTTGTGACACAGGGACATACATAGAATTTGTGCTGACGCCAGCGATGTTCCCAGCCACAGCATCCGCAAAGCGGGATTGAGAAACCAGCCGACCGTCTCCTCACATCGTCCTCTTTTTCTTCACCATCATCCCTCGTGGCTCATCCTGAACGCGGCGGATTGGCTTTCTCCTGCTTTCCCTTTTGTAAACTTTCCCAGAGTCATCGCTGACCGTTATATCCTGAGATGTGCCAAGACGAACTTCTCTTTTCGGAAATGCTCTTTTATTCCAACTGCAGCGATGCTTATGAATTTTATCTATAGTTTCATTAACACCTAAACGTCAGGATGAATATACAGCAAACTTTGACTGATTTTCTCTTCGATTCACGAGATAATCATTTAGAAAGTGAATACGGGTAATTCCCTTGGCATCTTGAGCATTACCTAACCACCGACCAATTTCCGGGTATCGTAACATAGATCTTTCTAAAAACGATGACAGGAAACTCCTTCTTCGTCCGACGAGTTTCTCTTCTACTGTTGCAACAACCTCCATATTCAACACTTGACCGTTGTCATATGAAATGTTGCCCTGATAAATAACCTTCGTAATTATTTTCAAATGTCCGTCGACATTTCTTTGGACGATTATACCTGAGAAATACACTTCTGTTATAAGTAACCGATGTCACTTTCTTTATTATCTCGTTGTAAACATCGCCACCAATATCAGTTGCATAGCCACCTCACGTTGTTGCTGTTCTTGTTATCAGGCCGTTAGATACACTTCGATTAAGCTACCACTCATTTCAGTTGTTTTGCTTAGAACTGTAAATCCAAGAGGCCATTATGTTTTACCCATAACAACGAACTCTTACGCACTAGCACTGTCACGGAAAGCTTTCACTTACGTTCGATCCAATGCCATTCATTCATCATTCTCGTGCTTCTTCCTTCAAGTATGATGGGGAAAAGTATCGCTTACAGGGTAGTAATATCTTTCATTTTGCTATCAATTTGCAACTGGACCTTGTATAGAAAGATACGTGATCCACGAAGCAAGACAAAGGTTTGGCTTTTCTTTGGCAATAGTGGGGTCCTAAGTAGCTCAATTATAGGAGCTCTAGGTAATCATCTATTCAAGCTATCTATACATTTCATGAAAGTAAACGACTGAGGTAAAATGTTACTTCGTTTTGTTATAAGATGACTAATAAATTCCTCTTAAGTAGCAAGAGTTTTGTAAAAACCTCTCTTTCAAAACGGAGGCCACTGAGTTCCAAGCGAGACTTCGCAGACTGCAGAAAATTCGGTTCCTTGTTTTGCCTGCTCTAACGGGGTACCCGCACTACTGACGCCGACTGATTCTCATTGACGATTCTCACCATAACAGGTGTTATTGGTGTGACTCACAGCCCATATCTGGAGTCTTTATTCCTAGGAGTTTTCCTTCGATTTCCTGTTCAATTATGTTTTCATAGTCGACCCAAAGGAGTCTTGTGTTTTCCTTTTGGGAGTTCATATTTTTAATAATAAGAAAAGTCTTTATATATGTTTTAAACGTGTTTTATTAACTTCCAAACAGATAATATTTGCTGTCTTATACCTATAAGATGCTAACTTACTTTTAGAATTCTAGTTGTGCATTTATAGAATGCAGCTTTAATGAAGGCATTGTCCAAAAGTTAGTCAACGCCCGATCTCAGATTTCTTTCCATAAGGATAAGGTGTGTTTTCCTACATTCCAGGCAAACGATGCGTAGTACTTCCTTCCATCACCAAACCCAAAATGGAAGTCTGCGATTATTGTGTTATCTTTACTAAGTGACAATGATAGCAATTTCAAAACACATGTTTTATGAC
>NC_087201.1:109259163-109261663 GCF_015104395.2 Macrobrachium nipponense
CAGTGCGCATGTTTTTCAAACCATACAAAGTGAAAACAAGAAGAACGGAGACCTGAATGGAGTTGGGGCTGGCCACAAAAAAGAGGAAAGAAAACTGTCCTTTAAACAAAAGTTCATAGAGGATCAGCAAAAGTGGAGTCAATGAAAGAATGAGCAAAGAAAAAAAATTATGGTTGAGACACTAGCGGTTGAACTGATTTATCAAAGGATTTTTTTTTTTTATCTCGAAAGTGCCTGCTGATATTATGTCACTCTCTGTGACAACGATATTCTAGAGAGCATGATGATGAGGCCGTCTGATTGAGGGACGTCCATCCAGGTATAACGGGAATAGAGTGAAGAGGAATGAATAGAACCACTGAAGATTCATGTCACCCTCAGTTCCATTCACTCGAGTATGGAAATAAGAAAGGAGCACCCTGATGTGACAGCAATATTCCAAACAGGGAGAGATGAGCACAATGCAGAGAGAGAGCTACAGAACTATTGTAACTCGAATGAATAGGACATATTGACAGAATGTTGATAAAAGGGTAAATCTCAATTACGTTTTCATCAGTCGAGGAATTGGATATTACAAATTACATCTTGTTCGATGTGACATTGACTAAATAACGGTTTCCCAAGTAGATATGGTCTCAACATGAGGATGGCAAAGGTAAGAATGGCACAAATCGACAATGAAAAATTTAACCCATTAATAAGAGAATAGACAGATGCAGCGTCGTCTGAAACAGACACCTAACCCAGTTCGATAAAAATTAACCAGAGGTGCCGAACCACCATATGTCTACACTGAAAATGTTTGCTTATAACCCTACGTTGTCTCAAATTACAACCGCAGAGGCCCGTATTATGTGATACCAACAGTCTCCTATTACATGACATAAAATAAATTGAAAAACATTCATTTTGACCTCACTGACCCATTCCGCTAGTGGGCGGTGGGCGAGCGGGGGAGAGTGACAGGTTTTGAGTTACCGGTTCGTAATCTACTTGCAGAGATCTCTCATTCGATATATTTACTGCAATGGCCTCTCCTTTGCCATAGAGGATATGGCGAATGGCATGTTGCTTAACCTGTCATTGAGACCTCTTTTGTTTTCTATAAAAGAAAACTATTGAGAGGGCTATTTGTCTGTCCGTCCGCTCTTTTTCTGTTCACCCTCACATCCTAACAACTGCTGAGGCTAGAGGGCTGCAAATTGGTATGTTAATCACGCACCCTACAATCATCAAGCATACCAAATTGCAGCCCTGCCGCCGTGGTAGTTTTTATTTTATTTCAGGTTAAATTTAGTCATTATCGTGCGTCGGGAACAGCTATGGGTGGCAAGAACACAGGCCACCACCGGGCCGTGGCTGAAAGTTTTATGGGCCGCGGCTAAGTTTCATGTGCCATGGCTGAGAGTTTCATGTACCATAGCTGAGAGTTTCATACAGCATTATTACGCTGTGCAGAAAACTCGATTGCCCCGAAGACACTGCTGCGTATTTTTTACTTGTTTGTTATGTGACACGGCTGTCTTTTCAAAGATTTCCAGTTTAAAGAGAAACCGTAATGTCTGACATTCCAAACCCTACTGCTGATGATACGGTAGAGACCTATAATACTTAAACACGAACAGAAACATTTTTTTGGGTTATTTTACTACATATACCGACCCCAAAGTAGCAATATCTCTTAAATTACCTAATTTCCGTTTTCATAAACTACACACAGTCAGTTCTGATATGATGAGTGACTATCACATTACAACTATAAAACCAAACTGTTGTAGAGAAACATGTTGACGCTTATTTTATTACTTTATCCAGACACGAACGACTACCCAGACGCCAATGGTTGGTGAGCAGAAACAGCTCTACGCTAAAGTGCCGTTGATCTAAGTTTGTTTACTAAGAAAAGTAGCCAATAAGGGCTAATTGGCTATATGCCGTGCTCAGTACAATATCTTAAACATCACGCGCAATATAAAACCTCCCTAGAACATTGTTTCTTAGAAATCCCGGAGAAATAATGTGTAATGATTAAGGATTAGTCCCAGTCGAATGTGGCCTCTTTTCATTTTCATAGCTTTAACCCCGTTTTGATTATACGTGTAATATGATTTCATCTTTCAATCCTAGGGTTTTTTCCTTTGAGGACAATTTCTAGCCTCACCTAAATACTTACACAAACCAAATATGAACGAAGTAAAAAATGTGCCGAGGTTTCTTCTGCACAATTGAGTTTTCTGTACAGCTTATAATCAAGGCCACCGAAAATAGATCTATCTTTCGTTGGTCTCAGTATGTTGCTGTATGAGACACGGTTCATGAAACTGTCAGCCTATCCCATAACGTTGCTAGACGCTCCAACATGGCTAAATGTAGCCTTAAATGAAATAAAGATTACTAAGGCTAGAGGACTGAAATTTGGTATTTTGATGACTGGAGGGCGGATGATCAACATACCGATTTGCAGCCCTCTAGCATCAGTAGTTTTTGAGATCTGAGG
>NC_087201.1:109264163-109266663 GCF_015104395.2 Macrobrachium nipponense
TGTCATACTTTGTCATAACAAAGTATAGGAAGAGACCCTTGAATGATGAATTTGGCTCCAGAATGTTCTATCGCTGCTGGTTCGGCCAGCTAGGTTACTCTCTCTCTCTCTCTCTCTCTCTCTCTCTCTCTCTCTCTTTCACGCACACACACACACACACATTCGTACGGGCTCGCTTGCACTTTTACGAATACGTCGAGTATTAGCAGATTAATAAAGCTGCAATCTGTACCTTTTAATAAGATTTTGCAGCAATAATGCAAATAAATGAAATATACGTTCATTTCTCGTTTGCTGATTCCAGACGACGGGGAGCAAAACTGAACTTTAGTCCCTTTTTAAAACAGAATTACAAACGGAGTTACAGCTAAAAAAAAATCAGAGCCCTGGATACACTTTCCTTAACACAACTAGAAATTATTGTTGGCTATATCTTCAGAGCATTTACCTTGACAAAATGATACGAGCCCCTTATAGATAAAAGGTTCCCACGAGGCAGAGTTGAGATATGGAGATGCAGAAGTACGGTACCGAGAGAAAACAGCAGGAAAAGGATGGAAAAACTGTGAATGTGTATAAAAGATGAATGACTGAAAGTTAATGATAAAAAGGAAAGAACGACTGTGTGAAATAACAGAACCCTGAAGAAGGCGTCTAGAAATAGGGAAAGGGCCAGGTTTTGTACAATTGACAGCAACAGACAATATGATAAACCATGTAGATGAGTCAAAACGAGAATGTACAGGTGAGACAAGCGACATAGACATGGAATTTGCTCAACAGAGCCTCCTATGAGATTGTCAAATGCCTTTGAGACATCAAGATTTTCAGCCTTTCATAGAAAGAATGTGAAACATCTGGAGTGTCAGATCGAAAGTAGTCCTAAAGAAGTCTCTGCGAACTGAGGAAAATCTGACACACTTTGGTGCCTTTAAAAGTAAAAAAATAATATAAACAGAATACAAGTCATACGATAGCCGTAGGAAGTTTTGGGATGGTCTCCTTTCTTCGGAATGGACAAAGCCATAAGTAACGAATAAGGTTGGTTCAAGTATACATGGAAAAGACATCAAAACACAGTCATCACTCATTAATCGTAAAAGAAGCATGAAGAGCACCGGAAGCTAGGAATGGCTGAGGCACTAGCTCTATAAAATGGACACAAGTGGAACCGCTGGTTAAGCCGATCGTAGGAACTTTTATCACAGAGGGAGGGACACATGGTTCATTGAATAAGGGTTAAGACTTCGTTGATTTAAGGTGATAAACGTTCATGGTTTTGACCGTCGAAATAACAAGTAGCTCAGGGGGAAATCAAGAAGAAAGGCTCGTATGCCAAGCCTAAATGGACTAATGGACTTCCGTAGAAGGAATTTTGATGGGAAAGGTGACGGGAAACGTAACAAATGAGCTTGTGAGCAGAAAAAACCGCAGGTTGAAGAAACCATTTAGGTATTATCCACAGAATATGAGGCAATTAGAACATCAGGCACACCGGATATGAGTGGTCGCGCTGATTAGAGCATATGTTGGGTGTTGAAAAAAAAGTCTATATTACTGGTAACTGGAAAGGTGAGAACTTCATTTCCTTCCACAACGGTGGCGGTATAATAATAAAGCCATCTGATGTGTTCTGTATCAGAGCCCCAGAGACAGACAACCTCACAACGTCGAAAGCAAGATAGTAATTACTCGTAATAAGGGATAAGGTATTTGGAAAAAAAAGCAATATCTATAGAACTAAGGGAACAGTTGCATGAAAAGAGACCATTACATAAACAATAGCAACTGAAAAAAATCGCTCTAACATATAAACAATTAATACCCAGAATAGAAATGCTTATAATAAAATGTGAAAATAATGCTAGTTAGTTATCAACACATTTACAAAAAGATGATAATATCTTTGATATGTAAACGCATTTTTTAATAAGAAAATAACAATCACGATCAGTACGTAGTTATAGGTAAGTTCATATAACCACTAGTAGAGAGGGTATAAGATTTTGCAACATTGACTGCAACCTTCTAGATTAATTTGTTCACTGAGATGAATATTCATAATTTCTTTCCAAGAATTCCATATAAAGTCCAATATATTTTTTTAATATCATTTTGATAGTTCTGTTTTTTCAAAATCTTGACCTGAAGCTCACACGTATTCTTAGGAATATTTATATTTTCTTTCTGAATATCTTGCATAGAGTCCAAAGTTTATTACATTAAATATTATTTAAAATAAATTCATAGAAATTTTGCAGGAAACCCATGTCGTTTGTTAATCAAACATACCATATCTTTCCAAGAATGTTAATTGATTTCCAACGCTCTTTGCTGCCTAAAATCAATCAATCTCGAAGAAAACCAGCAATGTTGAACATTACTCTCTGAAAGAGGAGCTGGAAATCTCAAGAGCAACCGAGAGAGCATCCTGGCCCCCCTTCAGAGGAAAACGGAAAGAACTATCACGGGTTATCAAAACAGATGAACGTGTCATCGG
>NC_087201.1:109271663-109294163 GCF_015104395.2 Macrobrachium nipponense
CTTTAATATATTTTAGAAAACCTACGGAAATCACACTTAGATATCCATCCAACTCTGGCTGAAGTGTTACTCACCAACATAACAGGTTTAATCAACTTACCCGAACTTTCGAGACCAAAGTCTACCACCTTGCAGAACTCCACTGTTCAGACAAGTTCAAAACCAATATACCAGCACTTTCGAGATTATTTTCTACCACCTTGCTGAACTCTAGTACTCAGTTTGAACTCGTTTTTTTCTCTCTTTTTTTTAAGCGCTCGATTACACTGTTTACAGTTTTATATATCATACCTACTCAGTATCAAATAAAAAAGGAGAAAAAAAGGCGTTCGAAATGAAATTGGGGTATATCAGTGAAGAATGAATGAAATCCATTTAAGATTATGAAGTGTTAAAACTATCTGTAAGAAACCTGAAAATATAAAAATGGTGAGAGAGAGAGAGAGAGAGAGAGAGAGAGAGAGAGAGAGAAGAGAGATAGTTACTCTTTTATAGCGGACAGCACATAAATCTAATTTTCACTGTAGTAGTCTCTCGATCAGTGAGGTTAACCCATATTCGATCCGGTGGATTCTTGTATCGGCCCGCACAGAAAACTCCCTTGACCACATACTCTTATGGGCATCTCGAAATATTAAAAGGCTGTAAGGTCTGTTGAGAGCAGCAGTGGGTTACAAAGAAGCCACAAAAACTTCAAATAGGCTTGGAAACAATGGACATATCTAACAGGCATAGAAGCGTTAACGATTTTACCACTGAGACTAAGAGCATCTGAATTCAGCTGTATCATATGGTTACCTGGACTGGAGGAGCATATTCCCACTCTGAGATCATATGCACACACTACCATCTTCAAAGATCATATGGGGCAGCTTCGACCATATTCCCAAGAGAAGATCATATGGAACACGATGTCCTCTGAAAGATCAGAAGGATGATATGCCACGGTGTCGCTCTCTGCCTACCGTGCCTACAGACTCCGCCTTCGAAGTGGCATTGAAGTTGGTTACTCCTCCCACTTCAGCGGCCACAAAACCCTCCCACCGGCGCGATGCCTCAAGGAAAGGATGGACGGCCTCCCTCAAACGGTCACAACTTCTTCCAGCAGGAAGCCCTCTGGAACCCGCCACGGTGAATGGCCCCTCCTCACCCAACCCCAACCCTCCAAGAACCGACACTTCTATAAAAATCTCTCTCTCTCTCTCTCTCTCTCTCTCTCTCTCTCTCTCTCTCTCTCTCTCTCCCCGGTACCATTTCAAAAACTTTCTTCGTATTACTTCTTTCATTTTTCCTTTTTGATAAATTAAAAAAAAGCAAATGTCTTGAAATATATATAGTTGAAAAAGATCTTATCAAATGTTCTTGATAACTTCTCGTCTGTTATCCAAAATTGACGTGTATTGTCATTTTAACCTATAACTAATGAACTCGCACTCATATACGTGCATTGTATGTTAACAACGATCAAAAGCAATGCCTTCCCATTTACGTTCCCCATTGATGAGTTATGCATACCGTGTTGTGCCTACAGTTCTTCTCCTACAAGATTAAAGAATTTGGATCTTATTTTTATTCCCCCAGCTATGAAAAAATAAACTATGTACGCGAATAAGATACCTGGGATCACAATAAACGCTCAGTCAATCAATCAATATACATAAATATACATATAGGTGTGTGTATTTATATTTATGTACAGAGACATATATATGTATGTATGTGTGTATGTATTTATGTATATGAATAACGTCTATCACCGTTGTAAACGTGATGGAAGTTATCTACGGCTATATATATATATATATATTTATAACTATATATGCATATATATATATATATATATATATATATGCTATATATATATATAAGGTGTTTTATATACGTATATATATATATATATATATTATATATATATTATTTTATATATACAATATATATATATATATATATATATATATTATATATACGATATTATATATATATATATATATATTATCAGTTATATATATATATTTATAATGGTATATAATATATATATATATATATCATATATATACTATATATATATATATACGCATAATATATATATATATATATTATATTATTATATTATAAATATATATTTATATAATTGACTTTGGGGGTTTGGGAACGGCCTTTGTTTTCATATATTACAAAATAAGTCCCCCATATGTTAACAAAGTACTAGCATTAGCATCTCGTCAAAACAAAACCCCCTTAGCATAACACATCATTCTCCTCTAGTATGTTCCAGACAGTCTCTAACTCCTTTCATTCCTAAACCTCTTCTACGAAATCTGCCTTGAACTTTCTGCCTTACTCTCCTTACTCCCAAAAATTCAGAATTATACACTTTTCACCAGCCTACCGTCCCTCATATTCTCCACGTAAGCAAAAGGTCTTAATCCATTTTTCTTATCTGGATAACCTATTTAAAACTACACATTTTCACATTTCCCACCCTTTCAGTCCTTTCCCCAAGCATACTGTGCAAACATTCTGGTTTCATAGATTCAACCTTTTTCCTTTCCTTTAAATTCACCATTTTATCTTCATTTTTATAAGAAGAGTTGGCTCAACATTCTCTCCCCTCTTCCGGTTATTTTCCCTAGTTTATGAAGTATATCTCCACTATCCGAAAAATACACTATAGTATTCAGCATTCCATTCACATAAAAAATTTCTTAACCACATATTTATACCTACATCTCGCGTTTTTTCAGACTTAGCCTTTCCTCATTTATTTAGACCACTTTTACACCAGCCATCCATCCGTTTACATAGGGTGACGGTTGTAGTGTGGGCTTATTGTATTTCATGTATTCACTTCTTCCACCTCAGTGACTTTAAGCCTAGACAACTTCTTTTCCAGTCTGTCCTCATTTGGAATTCTCCCTTCCTACTTATCAAACTCATTTGTCTAATTACCAATTCTATTACCATTAATACTCTCTCTGAAACGTTTATATATTTTCTCCTACACTTCAACTAAATAATGATCACCAGTACCTCCAGCCCTTGTTTTTCTCATCAGTTGGTCTATCAACACGGTTTTTCAGCCACTCAGTACCAACATTATTACAACAAACTCTCTTCCTTTCTGTGTTCTTCTTCACAAGCGTAGCTGTAATATTTTTCATAGAACACTGTATTATCTCTAATAGTCAATAACTTATCAAAATAGATTCTCACAATACTTTTCCTGCTACATTTGCTCCCTAAATTCCATACCTATCAACCAATCAACCATCTTTGACCCTATCACCAAATTTGACTTGTTAAGCACTTTAAGAAAAGACCTCTTTCTCGTTCCCCAAACCCAAAATCTCTCTTTCACTCTTCCAATATATATATATATATAATATATATATATATATATATATATAATATTATATATATATATATATATAATATATATATAATAATATATATATATATATATATATGTATATAATAGTATATAGTATAATAGTTCGGTTCCGGGGAAAGCCAGAGTTCATTGGGCCAGTTCTGCTATCTTACTGCGATTCATGACCTAAGGAATGGCTTAGGAACCCCACAGGTTTTGCGACTGTAGCCTGTCGCAGTCTGAGTGTAGAAGAGTATGGGACTAACAACCTCACCCCCTAAACAGGCAAAAAGTGAAAAAGTGCAGAAATATGCCCATATACAAGACTGGACTTCTGATTATATTTATAAAAGTAAATTTCCTCGTAGGTGTTACATATACGAGAGAGAGAGAGAGAGAGAGAGAGAGAGAGAGAGAGATTTGGACATGCTGAGTATTACATTCACAGTAGATGAATACTATGCTTACAATCAATTTTCATACGGACGAGTGAGGGAGAGAGAGAGAGAGAGAGAGAGAGAGAGAGAGAGAGAGAGGGGTGGGGGGAGGAGATTCCTAACCAAGAGTGTGTTCATGACGAGTATTTATTTGTTGCTGAGGGAAGTGTTTACACGTACCATGATTAGCCATTAAGGAAAGATTCGCCAACGCACTGCTACGCCAATTCGTAAACAGACGCAGGCGAGTAATTTCACCTTCAAAATAGACCAAGTCAAATTGAGATCTCTATCAGACCTTGAGTTATGAGAACTTGTTTTTCTATCGGGAAAACTTCTTCTAGTCTGCTAGACCAACCTACATACCACAGTTCCCCGGTTCAAAGACCTTTTACTGGAAATGCCGAGTATTATACTCGCAGTACGTGTAATATTTGCTTATATCAAATATTTTTCTATACTGAATTTTCATAATGATATGAGAGACAACAGACAGGCAAACAGAGATATTACATTTAAAATAACCTTATTTATAAACACATTGAATTATCATACGGATATCAAAGAGAGACAGAAAGATGTTTAAGAATGCCAAATAATACATTCACAGTGTGTGCTTCATATGTATATGGTAGATTTTCATACGAATGTCAGAGAGAGAGAGAGAGAGAGAGAGAGAGATTGGAAATGCCAATATTACATTCACAGGTGTAGCATATGCTTATATTTAATTTTTATACGGGTAAGAGAGAGAGAGAGAGAGAGAGAGAGACTGCATCTAGAAATTCCGAATATTACATTCATAATAGGTATACTTGTGTATACTGAATTTTTATATGGATATGAGAGAGAGAGAGAGTTCAATGGATATGAGAGAGAGAGAGAGAGAGAGAGAGAGATTCCAAAAAAAAAAAAAATATATGTTAATGGTTTTCCTAATCAGTTTTGGGTTATGGTCTCGAACACTCAGGCATCAGCATTTATGGTTCTTAGAAATTCACATTTGGTTTCTATTCCGAACCATTTTGGTATTTTTATGACTTCTTTGCCTGTTCTTGTACACGAAACAGACCGTACTTGTGATATGCATACATTTTAATGTATAAATAATTAAGTCTATTGAATATTTATGCCAATTTGCAAGTCTACATGAATGTGCTACTGCTTACATTTTTCTATAAAAAAAATTTTGAGACATACAGAATTATTAAAAATTCGCTAAAAATAAAATGTTTATATGTCAACGTTGTACGTATGCCGTCAGCAATTACGTTAAAATATAAATAAGGATTGAGTCGGCAGTTACCGACACTCCTAACTTAAGGTACCCAGATAACCTGGGATTTTATATATTGTAGACTATCGTTGTTACATGTTATATATATATACCATCTATATATATATAGATATTATATAGTATAATATATATATATGATATATATAGTATATTTACATGTAATATACACACACACCAGATATATATATATGTAATGTATAATATATATTATATAATATATATTATATATATATATAAATAATATTATTATATTATATATATATATTTATATATATTAATAATAATAATATATATGTAACACACATAATATATATTATATATACATATATTATTATATATATATTAATATATGTTATATATAATGTATATATGTATATATATTGTACACACGAACGTGTAAGTAGGTGACACGATTTCTTGTCATGAGGTCACATATGAATGAGCTTAGTACGTGCGCCGGCGCAGAAGGAAAGAACAGTTTCATGAGATTCATACTAATGAACCTGCGGTTCCAGAAAGCATTCATTGCATAACGAATGAAAGCGCGTTGTTGCATATTGCAGGGACTCGTGGCAATGCATTGGAAAATTAGAGGGTATGTGATGCATGGGATCCCCTTCAACAAGTAAAGGAAACCAGAGCAGGTAGAATATTCCTAACATGTCTTTCATTTCAGCTGCAAGCGGTTGAAAATATGTACATTTATCCGTTCATTCTCTCCCTAGTATATACTGACGGGCGCGTTCACCTTTCAAAGTTGTGTTTTCGCTTCTTTCGATCATGTCTCACGCGAAGCTGAGCTCCGATAAAGCACATGATCTCAAAACGAGTCTACTGGCGGATATGATCACTTCGTTTGTGGTATATGCTCGCTCACTTCCTCGCGTATGCTCCGAACATATTACCCCCAAGGTGCCCGTTGGGATATTATATGCTCTTGCATATTGTCAGAACCGTGGGACTTGTTTTGTTGGTGAGGATTATGTTGTAGGATGTTGTTAGAACCATGTGATTTTTTGTAGCCTTGCTTTTGCATGTTATGAATTCTTATCGCGTAATGTTAATAAGGTTTGTGTGACAGAAGAATGTTCAGGCTTTTAGAACAGAGCGAAGCGTTATAGAACGCAAGAATCAATTACGGTAATGTTTATTTAGTATCCTTAGTTTCACCGAGTGGAAGGAACTTGATCGCTCAAGAAGTATATTTATTGGCAATGCCAAACAAGAATGATAAAAGAAGCTTTTAATTTTTACGTGATAACTATTATCCTTCTGCAGGAACAACGTCTGGAAAATAGCAAGAAAAGATGTCGTTGAAAATTATTGAAAACTACAAAAAAAAAAAAAACGGAAGTAGCGAAGCTTTAGAAATAATAGAACCACTGAAGAGACCATCTACTCTGATGTGTGTGTGTATATATATATATATATATATATATATATATATTATATATATATATATATATATATATATATATATATATATATGGTCTAAAATCAGACTCATTTAGGTCGGAAGAGAGCGGTGAATCTTTCAACAAACTCCCAGTTCACTGATCATTCATTTCTTGAGCCAGCGAGACGGAGGAATTTGTGTACGTGTGTCCGTGAGATTGTTTGTGTGTGCGTGCGTGTGTGTGTGTGTGTGAGTGTTTGTGCGTGCGTTCGTTTTGGCTGATATGTTAACACTGGTTGCATGACGGAACTTGAAATTCCTGCTAATGTGGTTTTTGAGACATCCACAAAATGTGAAAAGTTTCATCTAATTCAGACAGTAAACACGCATAATTATTTTAATGGCATTAATCATGAGTACCGCAACATGTCTAGGTACGCCAAATTTCGAACTCGTTCTTATTACACCGGCTTGGTATGAGTTTCATCAAGGTCTTTCACTTCTAGAGAATGTTCTCGTTTCTAAGTTAAATTCCAGTGGCATTAAATATATAATTCTGGCATGAGAAGGGATGCGAATTTATCTTTTAGATACTTTGCTGAGAACCTTCCAATCTCATCAGCATTCTTCGCTGAAAACCTAGTTTCGGTAAGCTGTAGTTTCCTCTGATTTGCATTTGAAATGTAGCCAATACAATATTATTAGGCCTCATTGTTTTTCTGTTACTGGTAGGGAGAAGAGATTGGCCGGAGGATGTGCTTGGGAAAGTCCAGCAGGATGCTGTCATGAAATATTAATGTTGTCGCTCATGAAGATCTCTGGTTGGCCTTGAGGACATCGCGCGTTGTACTCTAGAAGACTGCCAGTTAGATTGCAGGTGTTTCAGAAAATACTTGCCTGTCAGAATTACTTTTCTTATTCAAAATCACCTAGGAAATTAAAAGACCTGATTTTTTTACCCCTGCTCTAGATCCTCGTCTTTTATATATATAAGAAAAAGAAGTCAACCTAGGCAATTTTCAAGGTTCAACCAGGGCCAATCGTGTGCCAGGGGCCACTTGACACACTTTCGTAAAAAAATGTATAGACGCGTTCAAGAAGAAACTAAAACGTGCACTTAACTGCTCGCGCAAACATCCGCTAAACAAGGGATTCGATTCCTTCGCCGTTATATATATATATATATAATATATATATATATATATATATATATATATATAGTATATATATATAGTATATGTGTGTGTGTGTGTGTTTTCTGAACAATGGAACGAATAACTTACATTCGTAGGAAGAAAAGCGGCCCACTTAAAAACAAAAAAAAAAGGGCATGGGTTAAATTGTCTGTAAATACGCTCTGAAGAATCGACGCACGTCAGAACATATTTAAAATGATTAAAATTGTGACACCAGGTTTCCGTAACTCCATTCCCCAAAAGAATTTTTAAAAACGATCGATATTCAGTGAAGAATGCGATAATGGTTTCTGTCGATTATGGAATTTTCACCAATAAAATTGCCTTTTTTGACTTAACAGTAGCGCCTCCAAGTAAAAATAAAGAGAAAAGGTGAAAATAAGACGAAAAAGAAACGCTAAAAGCTGAGAGAGAGGAAGAAGCTACGCGGAACGAAGACTTAACGTGTTGGTTAATGAGCGCTGTAAAGGAAGTTGAACGAACTGGAATCTCTTGGTTTGCTACATAAAACCTAACGGATTTTTCACTCGAGCAGTTATTGCCAGGGTACGCTCCTCCTCTGAAAGTTTCGATTGGTGACTTTGCTTTTTTTTTTTCTTTTTTTTATTTACTGATTAGGCCCAGTCCGGAATGTAAATTAAACAACGTATTGGAATCTTAATGTGGACGTCTGTTGCAGGAATAAAAATGAGACTTGAGATATCCGGAGAGAATGTGGCACTTGTAACCTAATTTAACAGTAAATAACTATCCACTGTCGGAACTTTATTGACAACATAAATCGTAATGAAATTTTCACAACGGTACCCTTTACTACTCATCTAAAAATGCGTGAAAAGTTTATTGTGTATCTTTAAAAAAAATTCTTTGATCAATGCGTTGTCAAACATATATATACTTTTCAGAGAGATAATCTGACAAATTTGGAACTGTTTAATCGTGCCCACCCCCCTTAAATTTTATAGAAAACTGTTCTCGGAGGGTTTCGGCCATATCAGTCCATTAGTAGTACAGCCGTTTAGGAGTCAAAGGATATCCGTAAAATGACTTAGGAATGTATGACCAGACTCTCAAAGTCTAGAGAAATACTATAAAACATCAGAGCGAGCATCACTGACAATGAAAAGTCATGGTCATTGAACTGTACACACACACCACCACACACACATCGTATATATATATATATATATATATATATATTATATATATATATATATATATATGTGTGTGTGTATATTTATATTTGTAAGTATATATACATACATACATCTGTACGTACATACATATATAAATATAAACTTGTCCAGATATACTTATAATTGTTAATTTTTCCTCGTCTATATGAATCACACTACCAAGATGATTTTAAAAATTTCTATTGGTATGTTCGACCCAAAAGGCTGATTATATTTGAAACCTCGCCTTTGAACTTGCTTAATGGCTGGCAACGGGAAATCTTCCTCCTAGGTGCTCTCTCTCTCTCTCTCTCTCTCTCTCTCTCTCTCTCTCTCTCTCTCTCTCTCTCTTCATGCTGTTTCATCTCTTTGCTTATTACCTACTTTGAATTCAGGCATTTTAACATGAAAGGGCAAAGGAAACCATTAGAGAAACGCCCCTAAACGCAACAAGAACACGAAATATGTTTCAAATTGTTATTGTGGCTTGTAACCCTGCCACATACGTCCATGTAATGAATGGAGCGAAGGGTGAATAAATGAAACTGTAGGTTCTTAAAATTCCATATATTGACAGCTATAGCGATGTAAAGGCGGAAGGAAGTTCCGTGCACCGCTCCTCAGTGACCACCGGACAGGAACTGATTAATGCATCGTATATTTGGCGGGAAACAATAGCAGTGTTACCGCATATAAATGCAGCGTTGCCACAACTGGTCTTACATTAAGTAGAGTGCAAATGGTAAAAGGATAAATGCAATACAAATGATAATTTAAACATAATCCTCTAAATCAGTAATATCATGTATCCATGTAATAAGTATATGCAATGTAATGGTAACGGCATTTGATATCTACACACAAATGAAGCTACAACTGTCACAAGAGGTGTAAGTACACGCACGCCCAAAGCCACAAACCTTTCACTCGGGCGATGTGGAGCGGACGGTGAACTAGTTTAAGGAGGAAGGGCGGTCGCCCTCCCGCCCTCCCGCCCGCCGTCATACGTAGACACGTTCCTTAGCAGGGCTATTAAATGTAGATAATTACACCGATGCCAGACAGTTTCATCTTCCTCCATTTATTCACTCTCCTTCTTTTATTGCTCCTTCTTCTCCTCAGTTTTCTCTTTCGTGTTGTTACTGTGCTCGCAGCTGATCTTTCTACTATGTAATTACACTGATACTAGACAGGTTAATCGATCTCCATTCTTCTTTTACGAGCATAGGCCAAAGGGACGGCAACCTAATGCCCTTTTGTAGCCCACGTTCGAAGAAAACCTGGTAAAGGAAGAGAGGGAAAGAAACCCACGTGCAATCAAGGAGATAGTAACCCTACATCTCAAGGGAAGACCGATTGTAAGAATCAGGGTCCCTAGAAGCCGGGAGAGAATTCCAAAGCTTGACAATTAAAGGAAAGAAACAGTCACTGGTCCATGCTATCTGTTAGAAAGGGAATTTTCTTCATAAGCTCAACAGAACTGCTATCGAGATGGTGCCTAAAGAATGTGACTGAGATGCCATCTTGCGGCTTAGACCAGAGGATCAAGAATGAAGTGATGGTAGAATGTCAGAGCAGAACTCCAAACAAGGACAAATAAATCATTCTTGATGCTTTAATAACAGAAATGAAGAAAAGAATTTATGTCATCTACACAATGCGCCTTCTATTTTTAGGTCGACTTACCAGTGTGTGGAGGTGCTGCCTCTCCAAGAAACGCTAGGAGCAACTGAGAGGCTCCACCGATCAGGGTGACTAGATGAGGAGGGGCAATGAAGGGTGAGTGACATCAGGAGAAGAAGAAGATAGCAGGAATGGGAATGGAGGAGAGATTCGGAGAGCTGTGCCATCAACAAAAGCGTAGATGAGAGAAAATGCTGACTGGAGAAGGTCATTGACAGAAAATCATGAAAGAACAGGTTCCCGAGGAACGCCACTAGAGATGGCGGATGAAGCAGGTATTGTTCTATCAGTAACAAAAAGTATGAAGTGATTAGAAAAAAAAGCTTCCTTCTTTCATCCTCCTCCAACCTCTCCCTCCCGTTTCTCTCTCGATCAGGAAGATGCTGATAACTGTGTTTCCTTGTCATCTTATTTTTGCTCTTTAACTTTGAGTGATTCTGCTCCTTGTAGCTCTTACTGTTTTAATATTATTGCTATAGTAGATTCACATCAACCGTGCATGTAATGTCTAGGCCAGTCCCTTACGACGCTCCTGATTGGCTGCTGATAAGCCAATCACAGGGCTGGAAGCGCTCAGTCTCTCGAGAGAGTTCACACAGGCAGGATGTATGTTTCATCTCTCCTGATTGATACGCCGTTCAAAAGTATCCCTCAGGAGAGGTGAAACATACATCCTGCTTATGTGAACTCTCGAAAGAGACTGAGAGTTTCCAACCCAGTGATTGGCTTATCAACAGCCAATCAGGAGCGTCGTAAGGGACTGGCCTAGACATCACATGCACGGTTGATGTGAATATACTATAGTACCTATTTTACTCTGTACTCACTCGGCTTTCTTTCGTATTCTCCCTGAATTGTATAGTAGGTAAGAGATCTTGCTTCTGAGATCATCCAATACAAGCCATTCATGACCTCATCATTACCTGTATCTAAGACCAGTTAAGGGTAATACACTCTGAATGCCCCTTTTCACTTAATTTACGAGTATTTCAATCAATTCAAGAGATATTCGCTAAGGTCCATCAAAACTGAATTGTGAAATGTTGTCAGGAAAGAACACTGGATACTCGTTAGTTTTATCTTAACAGAACAATAATTCTTTTTCTTTGGAGTTATCTATGTTTTTGCAAAGACTGAAGATCAATCTGGAGAATTTCGGGTAAATGAATATTATTTGTGGTTATATATCGACCAAAAATGTTCAAAAGGGGAGGTACCTGAGGATACACCGGGAAGTTACTAATTGGCATCAAACCGTTCCATAATTGCTTTATTTATATTCTTTTTTCAATAGCTATCAGCGATTTGTATCTTTCACCACTGAGCCCATAGCCTTCAGAGTTAGTGACCTCCTAACTCAAGACGTTCAGTGAAAATATCCTGTACGCGGTTAGTGCGATGCACTTGTCATTACTTAAGGTTCTTTGCAGTGTGCCTTCTGCTGCTAGCTGCAACCCCCTTTCATACATCTTTCTTACATCTGACTTTCCACCCTCACTAACAATTGATTCATAGTGCAACTGCGAAGTTTTCCTCCTGTTACACTTTTCAAACCTTTCTACTCCCAATATCCGTTTCAGCGCTGAATGCCTCATAGGTCCCAGTGCCTGGCCTTTGGCCAAAATTCTATGTTTAGTTCAGTTCGGTCCAGTGAAAATAGCCTTTATCATTCTCCCTTTGATGGCAGTGACTTCTAATTCTTGGTCCCCAGTGAAAATGAATCCATTTTTTTTTTTCAGTGTTAATGGCAACTAATCTCGTAACATCCAATAACAATGGCAATTCATCCCACAACCTTTGATGATTTCGAGCTCTCTCACTCTGCTGTGTGTGTGTGTGTTCGTGTGCGTGTAGGTTTCACTCAATTTAAATTCCAACCTATAGTGATATACGTTTCATCATATACCCTTTCGTCGAAAAAAAGTTTTTCATTTCATTGCATTCGATATGACTTTTTTTTTTTAATCCATTGACTGAAGAGTATAAACCCTTAAATTTCATTTATTCCTTAACTTTTACTTTTAATTCATAATAAACAAAAGCATAACGACAAAGTTTGATTACATTAGGAGATATGGTTCCTTAGCTTTAGCCTAAATTCAACCTCGTGGCCTTGAACCCCGAAAGACATTGAAAATCTTGATGTTCATTCAGTGGCCCTAATTTCTATCGATATCGAGGTCAAAAATGGAAAATTCTTCTGGATAATAAAATCCGTTCACATACTCCAGGATGGATATAGAATTCAGAACTCTCTTTCATTCCAATCTCTGGCTCATAATTGTTTCAATTATCATATAAAAATTATAAATTCCATGAACACAAATTCTGGAACTCGAAAGCTACGTTGTTGAAAAGATGATGCTTCCAATCTCTAATGCATAGTAAACTGTTACCATATTTTATGTTTCTACTTAGTTGAACTTGGGTGTCTATATGTATTATATACACACCTATAATCTATATATGTGTACATATATATATAAATTATAGATGCATATATATGTGTGTGTGTGCGTGCGCGCGCGCGTTTGTAACAGAGAAATTGAGAGAGAAAAATGTGAGAATCTCCTTGAAAATGAAGAAACTGGTGTATTGCAGTGTTCTTCTTTCTTTAGGTCTGGAACGTACTATACTGACGACTTTTCTTTCAAGAAACGTTATTGATATAAGCTATGCATCGTTATCTAAACTTTATGGAAGAATGTAATCTTAAGCAGTCATGAAACTACTCCACTTTTTGTTTGCAATAATTACATGTTTTTTTTTTTATAGAAATAGGCTTTAATTGATTTTTGAGCCGAAATTCATTCTTTCATATTATTTATTCAACAGGTGTCCCCTAAGGCAACGGCCACTTCCTTGAAGAAAGAAGCTCATTTTTTATCATCAGACAACGTAAATCTGTTAGGTGTTCATTTGCGGCTCCATTGTCGGTTGCCTGTCTTCCATTCAAAGGAACCTCAGTTATTTGCCTTTTGTTGCACAGCTCCTTCCACGCACTCGGGAAAATCTCTTTGCCATTATGTGCACTATCGACGTTCTGACGTTGGCATTTCCATTTTCGTGCTCATCGCATTCAAGACAGCTCTGCATCATTGCAGGTATGCTGGGCAGTACAATGCGAATGCTTGCCCGTCTTTGTATCTTAACTTTTTCAATTTCAAGTTAGCTGCTATTCTCTAAAGCAACTTTTTTTCCCCCAGAAGCCCTTCCTTAATGTTAGTTGGGAAAGGCCAGAGGTTCAATGACACTTTCTTGCAGTAGTACCACTGTTTACAGTGCCGAAACTGGGACGGAAATGTTTTCAACTAAAGTAATGGATTACCTATGCCTTATACTATTTGAAGTGCCTTTCACATAGCAATTATATCTTGCACTATGAACGACAGTTTAGTTAGGGTGAAGAACAGTATACTCTTTTATAATTTATTGTCCATGATTATCCAAAATCTACTTCCAAATTTGTTTCTCACGCTATACCCTGGAGCAAAGGAGCACTAAGTAGAGTCATGAGCCCTTAGTGGTGGAAGTTCTCCTCTATATGGCAGAAGAACTTATTCTTGAGGCCAACGGTAATCACATAGGTCGGGTCAGTCCCGTAAATTACCGTAGACTGGTACGACAGTGATAGTGATGCAACTTATCTGATCTTGGAAGTGCCATTGGTTTTAGGTCCAGTTATAATATTGTAATTTAAGGCATACGGTCATCTAAATGGAGGGTTTTGACCCTCTGGTAGGAGAAAATGTCCAGTAATTGACTGACGAGCCTTTCACATGCAGCCAATCAAAGTCATGTCTTCCCTTCAGTGGGATACTGGGAAGATAGTGATGCTCGTTCTGCTCTGTGCGATGTGAAAAGTCGCTAAATAACCTGAGGATCAATATTAGTGTATTTAATGTACCTGTTTTGGTGCAAAGGTTACAAAATGTTTAATCAGAGAAAGTTAGAAGTTTTAACACTTGAATACCAAAGGTGAAAGGGCAGTGCGCACAGGCAAGAATGGGATGAGTACATGGTATTTTTCCTTTCGATAACTGGAATGTGTAGATCTGGAGATGTGGCAGTCACGGTATCAGAAGGTCTTTGGGAAAAGATGAAAGACTACAAATGGTATAGTTTGAGGATTAGCTGAGTACATTAATTAAGCATGACAGTAGAAAACATTTGGATCATGTCTAAAAGCCAGAATGAAAAAAATTAAATAAAAAAGTGGAAGCAAGAGTTATTTGGAGAGTCTGAATCTGTGACTTCCGTCATTTAGTAACCTAGGCACCATAAGTTATAAACAAAATTAAGTGATAGAGGATTTCCTGAAATAAATGAGAATGGAGAGCTTTACAAAAAATTCTGGGGTGGGATTTGATTGGTAGGTATACGGGGTTACAAAGAGAAATGGCTTTTAATATACTTAGGTAAATGAAAATGAAATGGAAAAGTATTTTAGATTATGCATCAGTACAGGGTAACTGATAAAGTACATTTTTATATTTAATGGTGAGAAGAGAGGCGACTGGGACTGTATTTGATCATCATTTGGAGAGAAGGGGATGAAAATGTGGCTGTAAGATCAATTAAGAGAAGTGAATTTGACATGAAGGAAACGAAAAAGTATACAGAGAAAATTAATAAAAAAGAACAAGAGGTGTGTAAAATTCCAGGATGGTATCATTGGGCCTGCATAGAACATTTGTTAATGCAGTAGTTTAAGAACATGAAATAAAAAAAAAGGCGAGCGTTCAGAATGAACTAAAACATTGTACGAGAATGTAATTGCACGACAGAAAGGACGATTTCATGTAAGAATACAGAAGGAGTTGTAAGTGGATCAAGATGGTGAAAGATTCGTGCACTTAGAAAGTTTAGGAAGAGAGGGCTTTGCGCAGAACAAGAATTCGATCAAAAAAGAAATAATTCTAAAAAATAAGTTATTGCTTGAAAGGATCTCAGTATAGAATATGAAGAAGAAAAATTATATCTAAAGAGACTGTAGTCCTGGGTTAATCGAGATGTAAGTGAGATGGACTAATACAATTGAGAAAGTGTGGCAGACCAGAGCATATAATGTATTCTAGCGCTGCGTTGTGATTCCATAGTTCCCAAGATACCGCCTCTGAATACAATAAAGGAAGCGGCACTTTCCGTGTGAACGGGCTGTACTTCGTTCGGGAAGAATGGCTGGCAACCCGAAAAACGTGACCCGATGGCCCTTCAGACCTTCCAAGGAGTGAGAAGTAGAAAATTATCTGTCATTTGCATCTGGTTCGACTCACAAGGGCTGTCTTGTCTAATTCCCGTTCTTGACGGTGTCGTGCGTACGGACGGTGTTGGACAGCCCTCTTAATAGCGGAGATCTTTCTTTTGTTCTTCGCGATTATATTTCAGGACTAAAGACGCAGGTATGGATATGTGGGTACAGGTCAAATGGAGGCTTCTAATCTCTCTCTCTCTCTCTCTCTCTCTCTCTCTCATGCTTACTCTCTACTCTCATGCTTAATTTGATAACCTTTAACTTTATGTATGTATACATACATATATATATATATATATATATATATATATTATATATATATATATGTGTGTGTGTGTGTGTGTGTGTGTGTGTGTGTGTGTGTGTGCGTGTGTTTCTCGTAGTCTGCAGATGAGTTGCCTAAATTTAGGGTAAGCTTTTCTTTTTTCTTTAGTGAATGCATTTCCTTTCCAACACCACTCTTTCATCTACAGTGTAGATTTTAATCTTTTGTATCTTTTCGTATCGTTCAGAACCAAATAATGGCTATGCTTGCAGCCTTTGTGCCTGTCTTCACTACTTAAGAAACTGCAGATAACTGATGATTTTGCATCCCACTAATAATATGTGGCCAAAATACAATAACTGTGCAATCATCAGTACTGTAAATGTTGAGTGTTTGTGGCCTATATTAGTATTATTTCAATATATGAAACCTATTCACGTGGAACAAGCCCACGGGGTTATTGACTGGAAATTCATGCTTCCGAAGAATGTCGGTTTCAACCTCCCACCGCAGACCCCATACTGCAGCGGTAGCTGATCATGGTACAGAGAGTGACTTTTCGTCGTCCTGGGCGAGGCGCGAACTGGCAACATCTGAGCGGCATGCCAGCAGACCAGCTATAGACGTACTCGTAGCACTTAAGATTGTTGCATTAGGTTTTGCTAGGGAACATGCGTCTTTGCATTTCCGTCTATGATTGACTGCATCCTATACTCGGTTTTTTTTCCATCTGTCCACCCGCCTGTGGCGTTTGCGTATGGTAACATTGAGTCCCAGGCTTTAGATAGTTACATTCAGCTTACATTCAACAATAATACTAATATCCTATTTCGAATATTAACGGTGTAATTCGCATACAGTAAATTATTAAACACTTTTCAGTTGCAAATGTACACCCAGATATCCTTTTATTTACCCAAAACTTTCACATAGCGTAACTATCTAAAGCCCGGGACGCAGTGTTACCATACGCAAACACCACAGGCTGGTGGACAGATGGAAAAACACAGAGTATAGGTCATGTGAGGTTTCCAATGGTTGTGTTAACTCTTCCTGGTCAGGTATGCCCCGCCACCTAAGGTTGAGAGGTCTTTGTTTATAAGACTACAGATTTCCCTTAAAAATGAAGGTCAAATTCTTTCAAAGCACATCCTAAAACATTATAACTATAGATTCAACCACAAACAACCTTCAGGACCTTTTCTGAGAATTTACCTGCTCATGTGTTTTTCTTTACAGCTGCATTTCCCAGCCAGGGTTCCGCGGAACCCTGGGTTCCTCATTCCATCATCAGGGGTTCCGCGTGAAGTCTAGAAATAAACATGTAATGCAAATAACGCTGATCTGAATTTGCACAGCTCGAATAGCATTGGTAGATATATATGATCTATATTAAGTAATTCAATATTTCAATATTAAATATATTATATTTATTAATTTATCTAATTATATAATTTCTTTATATTATATTATTAATATTAGTATTTTATATTTATATTAATTATTTGTATGTGGTTGTTTCTGTTGTATAATATAATATATAAAATTTATAAATATATATATGATGGGTGTGTTGGTGTGTTGTGGTGGTGTATATATATTAATTAAATAATAATTTAATAATTAATATATATAATGATATGAAATATATATAATATTACCATATTATTTATATATAGAGTGCCTGTTGATATGGGTTCCCTAGGATATGAAAATTGTTTTAGGATATGAAAATTGTTTCAGTGGTTCGTTGAAGGTGTAAAAGTTGGGAATCACTGAACAGCATGAGTGAGAATGGTAGCTAATGTGCTTGAACGAAGGTCCGTGAAATGAAAAAGAAATACTTTCATGATTACATCAGAGTTTACAGATTTATTTGACATCCAAACAGACCACCCCAAGCGTAATGAACGTAATACAGTAGACAAGTTGTATGTTCTACCAGAGGCTACGTTCGTATTACTGATTGATTAAGACGGTTTGAATTACGGTTCCAGCACCATTATTTGTTAGCTGATCAATGCTTGCACTTGGTAGATTGCTTTACGGTGTGATGTTAATGGCCTGTACATACGAGATCATTTAATTGAATTGATATATGAAAGCTATAATTACAAAATGAAGGTAGTGCTGATATTCAGATGAAAGGTATAGCTTTCGTATCTTATCTTACCTGACTCCTATTACTTTCATTGATTTTGATGATTTGTTATTTAATCTTAAATTTTCAGTGCCTCACACGAGGTATTTAGAATTAATTTTTTAATCTGTAATAGAAATTTCCTATTAAGCTATCAGTTACTTGCATTTCAGCGACCGAGTGTTTGATATCTGATAATGTATATCTATTACTTTATATTACATAAATAATATTAATATTTAGTATTTAACGGTAAAGTATAGGTAATAAAACTTTGAAGCTACAGCTATTTATCGTTAAATAAAGCATATTTGATGGAAGATCAGGTCAGTGGTTATTAACTGATAAGTGTCATAACAATATTTTATACTGATGTTAATAGACAGCTGCTGAGAGATATATAACAGAACAGGTTACCTAGTTGGATAATTTTTCCTAATACTACTGTTCATAAAGTCAGTATATATAACTTTTAACTGCAGACTAGAACACAGTCACTGATAATAACAGGATTGTAATATTTGTTTCCATGACAGGAGATCTTTATACGCTGTTTCATAGGATCATAATCCTTTGCAGAGATTGAGAGTAAAGGGAAAAAGATGGAAGATAACAGGAACAATGAAGGGCGGAACAAATAGGCAAATGCCAAAGCAGGGTAGCTAACGGCAAGAAACAATACTACTCATATTGTTAATCTCCGCTAGTAAAAGTTGAATGCAAGAAGGAAACAGTGGAATCAGCGCCAGATGTTCGAGGGTAACACTTTATTCAGGGACGAATACAAGGTAAATGCTAAGGTTGAAACCACTTAGATTTTAAAAAATGAATGAAAGAAAACTATATATCTTCGGAAACAAAGGTAATCTACATGATGATATTTCTAGTAAGGCCGTAAACTGGATTTCTCCTTGAACAATGGCGAAAGATTTGCCGATTTTAAAATTTCCTAATTGTTCTTACAGCCCGAATCTATATCTTCATTGCGTTGCCACTTCGTACAGCTTTTCCTTAGGTTTATTTGTGTATTTATTTATTTATTTATTTATGTTAATAAATAGATTTTATTTGCAGTTCAGCTGTCCAAGTACACAGTATTTAGAATAATTTCTCTTGTAATCATTGTTCTTCCGTTGTTCCTCAAGCAAAAAGAGAGAAAATATGTTTAATTCAACATCTTTTCATCTAAAGAAATCTAAAGAAATAAGGAACCTTTTCCTAAATAGCAGCAATATCTGACAATGCAAAAAAACTTCGTTTCAAGAACATAAAACTCTGTGACTGAAAGCATCGTTTCACTGTCAAAGTCACGTCCTCAAACTGGGCGACCTTAACACTTAGATGGTGCTAATCTAAACATCACTTAACATTTTTCTCCACATAAATGAGTTATGTAGAGGGTCCCATAAAAATGCTTTTTACGATGCCCTGACAGATGCTTTTCCCTCTTTTATTTTTTTTTTCTTTCCAATTTTCTTGTCATGGAAGAGCACCTGACGCTTTGCTGTCAAACACAAGAAAAAGGTGTGCGGTTTGTGGCGTCTGGAGTGCTATGAGGAAACTTACAATTAATTTCTCTCTCTCTCTCTCTCTCTCTCTCTCTCTCTCTCTCTCTCTCTCCTCTTCCTTTTCTTCTCCTCTTCTTGAGCCGTCCCGTCTTCTCGGTCTCTATGCAATGGCAGAGTATAACGGACGGTAAGGGTTTGTTACGTAGGTCTTCAAACTCGGTTCAAAGCCACGTGAGTGTCAAGGGAAAGGTAATTATGTGAATATGTTGACAGAATTTCCTCGTTTTTTTAACAGCGATGGTCACTTTTGGTCCTGGATTCCGATTATTTTAACTTCAAATTCCTGCGCTTATGATCGCATGAGAAATTTTGAATATGCATGGTATGTGAATAAAACGTAATCTCATTGGCGGAGGTTTATCATATATAATTGTGCTTTCTATCTATTAATACTCTCATGTCTGATTGCACTTTGTATTCATTATCATTAATATTCATCCAAGTAAATACCAAAATATCCATTGTTTAAGTGTTCAAAGGACCGTGTCGAAGTCAGTGTAACTCAAAATCTAGTGGAAACTTATGTGATACCTATTTCGGTGTTTTACGAACCATATCGGCCTTTTCTCCCGATTGGGATACCATCTGTTTACAGTGATTCGTACTTGGCATTTGGGTCTCCAAAGATATGAATGTTCAGTCTTTTGAGTGAAATCTGAAGACTTTTTTTTGTTGGATATTGATAGATTCTAAATTAGTTGGAAATAAGTAGGAAACGATTTAAAGGTTATCCAATTTTCTGAAAAAAAATAAATAAAAGCATTTTTGCCTTCTCGGCGTTTGGTATCAGTTTAAAGATTGACTGTTAGTGTGTATGTTATTTTTAAACCAGTTGTTTCATTGTATTATGGCCTAAAAGTAAACCCTAAGAAATTTCTGAAATCAATAACAAGATTATTCTAGGTACATTAGTTTTGTTTAGGGCGGAAATCCATCTCATTTCTTTAATGCTTATTTTATTTGCTCCCCTTAAATATTTTTTTATTTTATTTAGCACACTTAATAAAACGAAATAAGGCCATTAAGAAGTGATATTTGGCGCTGTAGCGTGAACTATGTAAGCGTTTTATGACGCACGCACAAAATTACACAGCATTTATGTTCATGAATTGGAATTTTCCCTGATGTACTTTATGACAGAAATAAGTTTTCCTGTACGTTTCCTTCCACAAATAACCCTTTACGAGGGCATGAGCGGCATTTTCCAGCTCATTATCAGTGCTTGCATGCAGAAAATACGATGACGAGGCTTTTTTTCATATTCCGCGTTTCTACTGTCGAAATAGAGCCGGATAATGGTCCGCCCTTGAGCGAAACTGAAGCCATGAACGTGGATTTAAGCACGTTTGTTTCCCTTTGCCATCATTCACATGGCTTAATGTACACTTGAATCAGCGACTCCAAGAATATATTAGTGTTATTCCGTGATTTGCTAAGAATTACGACCTTGGCCTTAAGTAAATTTGTCCTGTCTTAACGGTGACTGGAGACGCGTATCATCATAAGAACCGCAGTCAGTCATTCGGTTTCCTACATCAACTAAATCATTTTATTTTCGACGTTAATAAAACTTTCAAGATGTTGTTTGAGTCTCTTGACTATATTTCTGAAAGTTTCTTGGTAGAACCAACAGAGATCTTATTGACAACCTCTCCCTAGGTGGCTAGTGCCGTCGGTGCACCTTACGCAATGACCGTAGGGCCGTAGGCATTACTTAATGTTCTTTGCAGTGTCCCTTCCGCCCCTATAGTCGATTTTTTTGAACCTGGCAAACTTGCACTTAACTTGCACTTAGCTGCTTGTCGCTGATTGGATGAATGTCGTGTTGTCCGAATCTCTCAGTTTTGTTTTCACTGTTTCAGAATTGTGATTATACGGCCATAGATTGAGATAAGAGCCAAATTATGTAATGTTATGTAAATACCAGTTGTAATAAACTTAAGTATTAAGAAGTTACATACCAAATTATCATATAGTTAACAGTTATGAAACAACACTCTCCGAAGCTGTAGACTTGAAATATGTTTCAAACGCATGAGCTTCAATGTTTAAATTTCTAGCTAGATTTTTAGCGCAATCGTGCCATTGGTGGTTTGGAAAAAAGCAAAACATATCTATTGTACATTGCTGAAGGTTGTATAACGCCTAAGAACAAAATACTATCGTAGAAAATGTACGCTTGCCGCAACATTTGGGGTGGAGGAGTTGAGAAAGGAACAGCCGGCGAGTTGTCGTCTGCACACACCGCCATCATCAATCAGCTTAGAATCGGCTATCTAGTAGTTGGCTCACTGTCGTCGATTCCCCCTATTTCATTCATGGCCACAAGAGTCGATATGGAACAAAGTAGAGATGAAGGCGCTTCAAACACCAGGCATATACATACTGCTGGCAGTAGGCTTACCAGTCAGTGCCGTAATATAATAATGAATGTTTTTTCAATATTTCACTTCACAGGGCCCTAGCAAGACAATGAAAGAAATCATTAAGGCGACAGCAACTTTATACATATCCTAAAACATTACTGACATTCCGTGAGTAGTACTTTTAAAATGCAAAAAATGAACATTATGATATATAAACATCTTTATTATTTTATGAAGACAAGAACAGCACAACCCGCATTTGAACCTCCCGCTGAGAGTACGTCAACTTTCTGTCAATCCCGAGGCTGTTCCTCCCACAACTCTTCCACCCCAAATTTTCTGACAAGCTTACA
>NC_087201.1:109299163-109301663 GCF_015104395.2 Macrobrachium nipponense
CTTCTATTCTTGCGGAAGCCATATTGAGAATTATTAAGAATAGAGTCCTTTTCAGTGAAGCTGTTTATCCTGTCTAGAGTTAATCTTTCAAGGATTTTTGAAGCCACAGTTAAAACTGATATGGGACCATAATTATCAATGATGCTTTCTAATCCAGACTTATATAAAGGAGTCACTCTTACAACCTTAAGTCGACTAGGAAATTCAGGCTGTATAATGGACATATTATAGAGCTTTGCATAATGGGAGGCAAATACATTACAGCTACCCTTCAATATTAACGGCGTTATGTCACAAATTTGATTACCTTTATTTTTTAACCTTCTAATAACATGTGCCACCACAACATGATCAGTCTGCCATAAGTAACATGTCATTATTGGAGGGGTATGGTTAATAGTTACAAGCGGTGGTTCTAAATTACCCACAAGGGAGGCAGCAGCATTTACAAAAAATTATTGACGTGGGTGACCAAATCGAAGCCAGTTAAGGTCCCATCAGGTGTCTGGATATATTCCAGACTGGTAGATTTTTTAGTTTTTATGAGATTATTAATAATTAACCACAGTTGCGAAGTATCATTACCAGCATCTTTAAATTCACTATAATAATATACTCGTTTCGCCAGTCTAATTGCTTTTGTTATCATTTTTCTATATTGAGTATAGGCCAATTTCTCAATCTTACCTTTCAGTACAATTTAAGTAAGAGCACTCTCGGCCATTCAGCGCTTAAGACAGTATCAAGTAGAGAGCTGTAGTGGTTGAGCAGCAGGACTGAAGAAAGGAAGCCGGAATGGAGATAAAGTATAAAGTAAAAGGCTAGAAAGTGGGTGGAGCAAGGGGGCTGAAGAGGCCCTCCATAATACATGAAAGTGAACAATACATGGATAAATGAAAAGTGCCCAATCGGAGCAAATAGAATAAGATAAAAGTCAAGTAGGAATGCTATTTGGGTCGAAAAGGTATTGTAAAGACGCTGTAGTACCTTCTACTGTGTTCCGTCCAGGAGCAACTGTAGGAGGTGGCCTTCAGTCAATAGAAAACCTGTTCTACAAGACTCAGCGTCGCCCATGCACCTGGAAAAAGCTAAACTAAGATGAAACGTACTGTAAGAGCATCGAAATTACTATAATTAAAAAGACATATTAATACAGGAAATAAGTTTTTATTAACTTTCCAATCATCGGTTTGACGAAAAGGGAAGAATGGCTTATTTTAAAGCTGATTTAAAGTTACTAGTAAACTTACATGACTTGAAACTTCAAGTTTTCTTGTTAAAGTCATTTACCTTCTCTGTAACCAATGAGGCCTGTGGGAGCTGAGAATCATCTCAGTTTTCTGGTAATAATAATAATAATAATAATAATAATAAGAAGAAGAAGAAGAAGAAGAAGAAGAATAAGAAGAAGAAATGAATAATAATTTAGACGCTGATTAACAAAATAAAAAAAGGTATTAGCCACTGATGTCTCAGTACCATGGGATACCAAAGTAGATGAGAAATAAAGAGAAAATATTGGTAAGTATCAAAACCTGAAAATTGAAATAAGAAGGATATGGGATATGCCAGTGGAAATTGAACCCAGAATCATAGGGACACTTGGCACGATCCCAAGATCCCTGGACAGGAACCCGGAAAAACTAGATTCAGGACAAGTTCATAGGAGCACACAGTGAGAAAAGTGATGGACTCCTAAGGAGGCAGGATGTAACCCGGAACCCCATACTATAAAAACCACCCAAGCGAATAGGGTGACAAAAAGAAAAAATAATAATAATGATAATAAAAATATCCAATGCGCCCTAAAAACGGGGAGGACCTGTAGGTCCTCTAATTGAACTGCTTCCCTTTTGACGTCTTAAGTACGGAAGGATCCTAGGAATCTCCTTGATAAAGCTAGGGGCATAAAACAAAATGTTACAAATTCATTTTTCCCGTAAGACAACGCACTCACAGTAAACAAAATGTTTATCAGTAAAATTATCGTGTTTACTTCTTGCGAGACAATTAATGTTCAGAATTAATCACGAGAGATGCACTACATAATCTACAGAATAACTTCTACTTACATAAAATTGTGGTAAATGTCATAGCAGACATACGGCGTCCTGTTGCAAACACGAGATTGATCTAATTATTTCTTATGGAACTCATATGAAAAATTTGACACTCACAAAGCGTCACGAAACAGGCGCTGGGATACAAAAAAAAAAAAAAAAAACGGATACCTGCCATGGCCTGAAACTGGGCAAAAGGTCACAATGCACATGAAATGTCATTTTAGGAGATGGAATGGACGTGATTGCTGCTAATGGGACAATTACAGGTTACTTGATGGCCACAAATAGCCTAGGAGTGAACAAAAACTTACAGAGCTACTTCTATGAACTTTGCTAGTTACGCTACTGAGAGTATCAATTTAGAAATCGCATTTCACTGAAAATTTATTATCAGTGATTCCCGTGTCCAGCAAAGAACAAAGAGTTTTGTTCTGCTT
>NC_087201.1:109306663-109311663 GCF_015104395.2 Macrobrachium nipponense
CTATATCTTGCGTTGAGTAATCTCCAAAATACAAGTAACTTCTTTATACTTTATATAGGCTAACAAAAATTGCACTGTGAACCTCACTGAAATGATGTATGAGGTAACTTTCTTTACCTAATTAAATTGCACAAACCGGTAGAGTGAACAGAGCGATGTAGACCTTGCGTAACACGCTCCTCGCTCTGTCCACTTTTAAAATGTTTTGTTTTGGAAAGAAAAGTAGATAAAACGAGATCAATTAATGAGCGGGAAATAAAAGACTCTATTAAATAGTCCAAGTGCCGAAATTGGAAGGATAGGCCCACTCTGGTATTCTGGCTAAATTCAATGCCTGACTCTAGCTGGAGCTTTGTATTAAATTATTTAGATAATATGGAAAAGTTCTAAAAGTTGTTTTTAACTTTTTTCTTATCTTGAAAAGTAGGTCGCACAGTTTATATATATATATATATATATATATATATATATATATATATATATATATATATATATATATATATATATATATATATATATATATGAGTATAAAGGTCGAGAGGACTTCTTTATCAATTAATTTCCTTCTTGCAGAAATGGAGTTAGTGATCCCTCTTGACACCTTGAATATTGACTTTTAATTTTAATTTTTTTATACGCCCCAAGCAGTAATATTGGTTTGCTTCTCGTAATGAATGGATGAGGTTTACTCTAGTTTACCTGTATAAGGCTAGTTTGACATCAAAATGTAGAACATAAAATTTAGATGCATTGGTTCTCTCTTTCTGATGATTTTGAAAATTAAAAGATCGACACATTTCCCCTCCATGAATGATTTTCTGAATATCCTTGTGGGTCTCGAATGCGTAGCCAAATTCACCGGTAGAACCAACTCAAGACCATGGCAGGACCCAGACAAAAGTCGGCTGACTTTTGTTTTCCTCTCCCAGCTCAGAAGAATTTGACAGGATAATAATGGGGAAGTCCTAAACAGCAGTTGTGGAAGAAGGGAGCACGTAATACATTTAATCGAACTCCTTTATAAAACAAAATATGAAGCACCTGGAGTTCAAGGTTCTTGAAACACGACCGAAAAAGTTAAAAGAATCATAGTCGAGACATTTGCAAACTAGGCAGATATTGTCATCAAAGTCTAGTCTATTTCAGTACAAGTGATTTATGACAGAAACTTTGCATGAGTGATTGTAATTCAAAAGAAGCCATTTGCATCTCACCCCGTCCGTGTGGTTAGTCTGAGGTCGTGGAAGTCTTCTTTTGGTGCCAAAACCCACTCATTTTCTTGCCTTATTTTCGATGTTTTCGTCTTGCGTCATTAACCTTTTCTTGTACGAAACCGGGCAGTGTGTACATACATACGTACACACACACACACACACACACATATATATATATATATATATATATATATATATATATATATACATATATATATGTATATATACTATATATATATATATATATATAATATATATATATATATATATATATATATATATATATATGAATAACTTGATCACGAGATATATAAAACGTGATGCTATGTATAAAATAAAGGTAATGCCACGGAAGGAAATGAAAGGATCTCGGTATTTCTCGTCTTTTCATTTTCCTCCGTGGCATCACCTTAATTATATATATATATATATATATATATATATATATATATATATATATATATGTATATGTGTGTGTGTATGTATATATATATATATATATATATATATATATATATATATATATATATATGTGTGTGGTGTGTGTGTGTGTGTATGATGTAAATATATGTATGTGTATATATAGAAAGGAAACAGATTTAATTAGGGACTGATTTACATAATAAAGACCCAACGCTTCAGTAAGGCTGTATATACAGTGTTTTCTTGTTCATTTATGCCACGGAAAGGAAGGCCCATTTCTGCATAACAACCTTCTCTCTCTCTCTCTCTCTCTCTCTCTCTCTCTCTCTCTCTCTCTCTCTCTCTCTCTCTCTCTCTCTCTCTCTCCCGAAATTTTTGAGTATTTCATGTCCATTACTTGTACAGTGACGTTTATTACCAGATTTATTCAAACATTCCAAAGACCGCTAACGAAGCTAAATTACAAGAAGATTGTTCCCCTTAGAACCCTCTGCGGTATATGGTGGTTGGAGTGACTTATCCCAGGTGGGGGAGATTATCATCAATCATCCTGGGAGGAAGCCATGCTGGGTTTCATAAATCTGTTGTCTACCTCGACACCAGGAGAGGGGTTATTCCGTAGGTGGCCTATTCCCTTGCTAACAGAATGAAATTTGCTGGATTTAAAACAATCATTAAGCCCTTAAGTGGTATTCCTCGATCGAGGGTTGTATTCATCTTTACAAAGAGAATCGCCTTGCTCCACTAACGAAGCAGTAAGATTAATTTTAGGACCATTCAAAATTAATAAAGAAATCAGTCTATGAAACGATGCAGGCTCGTGGCTTGAAGTACCGTTGCCGCACTGGACAACACAACAGGCAATAGAATGAATGAGGATCCTGCCAATTAATACCATTGCACCGCTACCTAAGTGATTTAAAAGATTTTGGTATTAGTTACGGTCCTGACTTGAAACGGCCGTACATAATTCCCAATGCAATAAAAAGAATTTTAGAACCGATAATGATTTTGACCTAAGGGAGCCATGGGGCACGAGCAAATCATAAAAAGCAATTGCCTACTATGGGATTCACAGCCGCGCGGTGTCCCAGTGTTTTCCGAGATGAAATTTTATCAACGTACCTTACAAAGATGACACTTTATCACAGGGTATCTTACATCTGTACCTAATTTTTTTACTATATTCTGTATTACGAAAATTGCATAATTCTGGTAACTATAAGAGTAACACCTACTTCTTGTAGACAGCGCCAGCAAACTCAGAGGAATGTCTTTCGAAGATATAATGACGTAACTTATGACGTCATTAACTTACCTCCTTCTCGATGGATAATTGGTTATTCGTGATAGTCTCAACCTGTGGCAACAATGAAATACAACCAACACTCCTTGTTTACACTTTGTGGTAGTGGTAGTAATAGTAGTAGTAGTATATAGGATTTATGCCATGAGGTCGAGTGCTTGAATCCTTGAAGAAAAGGGTTTCCACAAGTAATCCGAGAAATTATTTTCTATCACTATTTCTCCATTGAAAAATTATGTAATTAAAAATCAATGAACAAAATGAAGAAAACTTTGGCCTTCGTCGTAACTCCTTTGATATATATAATTATCTTTCTGCGCCTAATGGAAGTCAACAAATGACAAAAACTTGGTAGCCTTGGATGTCCTAGTGTACTCCTTACCCAAAAAAGGGCCCTATTATTCATTTACCTGTTCAAGCTTACGTAGGATTTGCCACGGGCCACCTCACTTCTAAACAATTATGAAAGTCGAATCACAAAAGCTGTCCTGCTAGTAAAAAATGAAAATGGGGCAATAGACATTATTACCCCCAGTGTTTGCTTGCATTCTCTCCTTTAAAGAAAGCATTGGCTAACTGGTCAACTGGCCTTTTCAGCCTTAAAGTCGGCGAAAGCTTCCTTTAAGAAAGGAATGTATTTACACACATATAATGTACGTAAGTGTTCTTTATACAACAAAAATGGATTTCGAAAAGGGTTAGATTTGATTTAAAGCATTCACAGCACCAACAAAGAGTTAAAGAGAATTTAGAATGTACCCAAGCATTTCTAGCAATAAAAAGAATTTCGAACAGATTAGAATTCCTACGTGAGGAGTCAGGCAACCCAATATCACGGTCTTGAACTTATTAGGATTACGACTTTAGACAGCCATGTAAAATTAGCAAAATAAAAATAAATAAATAAAAATAAAATGAACCAGTATTACGACTTGAGGGAGCCATCCAACACCAGTGGAGCAATAAATAGAATATAGAAAAGATCGAGATTATGACTTGAGGTAGTTTCGCTTCACAGTCAAGCTAAATAAATAAGATTTCAGAATGGATTTGGGATGGGAAGAGCTTGAAGGCGATTGCTGGTATTGTCGACTTAAAGACCTTTATGGGTGTCCTCTGTCTGTCTAACAAGACGATCCAGCCTCACGCTTATTTGACGGGTTTGAGCATCGTCTCAAGATCTCAGTGTCCCTTTTAGCCAGTTATTTTTCGGTTTTAGTTGATAATTATGGAAAATTCTTCGGATGACACCACTGTCATCAACATTACAATATCATAAATAAATCACCAGGTCATTTACGACCGGTCAAGCAACAATAACAATTCCTTTACTTTGAGACTTTCTTATCCCGTAGGTGGGTAATGCCGTCAGTGCAACTCACGCGGTGCACCGTAGGCATTTACTTATTGTTCTTTTCAATGTCCCTTCGACCCCAAGCTGCAACCTCCTTCATTCCTCTTACTGCACCTCCGTTCATATTATCTTTTTTCCCTGTTACTTTCCAAACTCTCCTAACAATTGTTTCATAATGCAACTGCGAGGTTTTCCTCCCGTTACACTTTTTAAACTTTTTACTCTCGATATCGCTTCAGCGCTGAATGACCTCATAGGTCCCAGTTCTTGGTTCTTGTCCTAAATCTTATATTCTAATTCTATAAAGCTTAAATGTCGGATCTATAAAAAAGATAAGAAAAATATAAGAAACTTCGTATTCACTAAACAAAAGTTGCTTTGCAGTATCATCTGTCGAGACTACTAGAGTTTTTTTTTTTTTTTTTTTTTTTTTTTTGCCGTTTCTCCCCGCCCCCTTGTGTCTTCCTACTTCGCTCTCCGATTTCTGTGGCTTTACTTTGCTCCAATTTTCAACTCTTAACTTGAGAACAAAGCCTAAAAATGTTATTTACCTCGCTGTAAAAATAGTAATAATATCCATAACTGAACTGAAAGGCATTTATACCCTACCACTTTTAAATATGAAACCAAAGACATATTATAAGTGAGGGGAAAAAATATGCTCCGACGACTCTAGTTCCATTACCGCTCAGAGAAAATATGA
>NC_087201.1:109314163-109384163 GCF_015104395.2 Macrobrachium nipponense
TGATAGGAGTGTGGAATATAGCTAAGACTTGCAAATAATACTATACTTTCTGGGGATAATGAAGAAAGACTGCAGAAGTTAGTGGAAGAGTTTGAAAGAAGACAGAGTTGAATGTAAATACTAATGGTAAAGAGAATTCCGGAAGATTTAGCATTGGGTGTTAGTATGAAGGTGAAAGCAGGGAAACAGCTGACTTTTAAAGGTACTGGGGATTATGTGTAAAAAGAAGAGAGCATTGAACAGGAAAAGCAAAGAGTTAACAAAGTTTGTGCAAAGTATCCTGAAGAATTTTGAATTGCAGAAGCCGCGGTTTGAAAATATGAGCATTGTTGAGTCAGGATATCTTTATGGTAGTGAAGTATAGATTTTGAATGTAGTTCAAAGATAAAAGGCCTGAAGTGCTGAGAGACAGTATTTGTGTTAAGTCTGTAGCGTAAGAAGAACTGAAATAGTGAAAAGGGTGGAGATATACAGAAGTGGTAAAAAGGGCTGCCATGGCTGACAGGATAATTCATAGTGTTTTGAGAAGGTCCGGTCATGTTGAAAGAATTAAGGAAGATAGTTTGATGAAAAGAATGTATAATATTGAAAGGTTGGAAAGAATAAATGAAAATTCCAGAGCGCACTGGAAGAGATATCTGAATGAAAGGGCCTTGCTATCAAAGACAGAAGGAAGAATGTGTGTCAGAGACAGGTAAAGAGAGAGCAGTGTGTGTGTGTAGGGGCGCAATGCGTTGATGATAAAGCAACGCTTTGCTTCTTTCCGATTGAGAGAATATAATGTACCTTTTTGGTTGAGAAATCGCTTGTTCTCATTTGAGGGAGAGGAAACCTATTTCTGCTTTTTGAATAAGAGAAAACACATTTCTTTGAATGTGAAAAAGCTTATGTTCTCTCTCTCTCTCTCTCTTGATAACAGAATATGCGTTCTTCTTCTTGAACGAGAAAAAATGAGTTGCTTTTCAGAGTGAGAGAAAATGCACTACTTTCCGAGTGACGGAAAACGCTTGGTATTATCTTGAGTGAGGGAAAATGCATTGCTTCGTTTGTGCAAAAGAAAACGTCTTGCTACTTTCTCACCGAGAGAAAACTCTCCGCTACTTTTGGCGTGAAAGGAACGAATTCCTTCTTTTCCAACGAGAGAAAACAGACAGCTGTTTTTAGAGTTTGGTAAATAAATGCATTACTAAGATACTGCAATGATTTCCTTACAGAGAGAGAGAGAGAGAGAGAGAGAGAGAGAGAGAGAGAGAGAGAGAGAAAGTGCGCTCCGTCTCTTTGAATACTAGGAAATGAAAACCGCGCTGTTAGTGGAGAGGCCACGACCTGTTTCATTTAGATCTTAAAAGAACTGAATCAGCCGGTTTTGCTGCGCTCGTCCGAGAATTTGACAATACATTGCCGTCAATATATTCATAATAACACCAAATTTCAACAGTGGTTACCTTGATCACAGTGGTGATCACGATACTGACTAACAATAACAACATGGTTGTAACATCAATTAGCAACGAGAGTAAATGCACCATCGTTATATCGATACTAAGAATCACAACAGGATGAAGTATTAAATTACAATATCAATATCTGGTATGACATGAGTACCAGATTTAACGCAGACAAATCAAATACAAACGTAATGAAGATACTAATAACTTCAGAAATGGTACTGAGTTTGTAACGCAAATAAGAGAAATCATTTGTATCATTCATCATAATCATTATAAGTTGTGATAGCAGTTATCATGACAATAGTCGTAACTTCTAAAAGTTTTGCATATGCATCCCAATTTATCTTGAACAAATTGAATACTCGCACTTCTCAGCTGAGTACAGATTCACCGATGGTCTGCATGGATGAGAAATACTCTTTATTTCCTGCTAATTCTGGAATTTTCCGAACAGATGATTCCTGATAAACGCACATCAATGACATGACTCACGATGTGGCCCACCTACGTGGATTTTTCTTACCCTTTGTTCCCTATTTGGTGTTCGTTTTAACCTCATGCTGTGTTGTCCTTTGTTACATCTTCATCTCGCCTTATCCTTTATTGTCCTTTGTTTTCTTTTCCTATGTCCGCATTTCTTGTCATCTTCTTACATCGGTCTCTTTTAACCTCATTTTGAACATCGTTCCCTGATGTGCTAGTGACTGAATCAGACCGACTCACAGCGTCATTAACTTGCAACCAACGACTCCTTCCTTGTCATTAACCGAGGTTATGTTTATCACCTAGATGTGAATACAACACTCACCTGGCGAATAAGAACCCACCACCACTTCCCTGGTGAAAATTTTGTTCTTGTATAGCATTTCTTATGTAGTCCACATGAAATCCCACGTTGCCTTCTTTAGATTTCATCCACAAAAATCATCAGCATTAAGAAGCAGGAACCGGTTCTGGCCCAACGTCAGGGCCAGGAGAGGAAGGCAGCAGCACCCAGCCAGCATCCAGCATCTCGCGGGTTGCACCTGCTCATACCTTTACGCTGATTGGCTGGGCTCTAGGTCAGCCTTTGGCTGCACCTACACACAAATCTATCTACACGTGAGGACGAATATGCCTCGGCCTCTTGAATTCGGAGTGTCATGTCTTTGTTTTCCAGAATAACTGAGGCATAACAAGACAGCCCGGACGAATCTCATGCCCTTGTGTTCTCAGCTTATAAAATTTATGTAAAAAATAACCATTTTGATCCACAGTTATCATTACTTCATAATCTCTTGCGTCTAATATGAAAACGTATTTGGAATGTTTCTCGTCAGCCAAGAATAAATAGGTTAGTAAGTTAGTCACGTTATAACCTTTGATAGTCAAGCAAAGCCATTTTTCTCCCAAGAGCATTTCGAAAGCTTAATAGTTGCTCCAGTATTGATAACATGAATAAAACCAGTTTTCAACCTTGCTTCATTTACATCTGTTCATGGATATACACGTTATGATATGAATAAGAAATGGGTGGGCTAAATCCCTGGGATCTTGGGTAGGTGAGATTTTTGGGCACTTGCAAGTCTACCAATATGATGTCATGCCTCCTTAAATTTCTTCATTAAATTTCTGAAATCTCAAGTATTGTAGACAGGTAGTAAAATGACTTTTATTTAATGTACCCTCGTATTTAACACATCGATACAAGATCAACCTAGCGCCTATAATTGATTAATGATTTTTGCATATGGCGTGTATTTTTTATATAATAAATGTTCTTTTTATATCAGTAAAATCTACATATGGAGGGGTGTACTTCCATGAACGGCCATTGCAATATTACAACTGACTCGAAAACAAGTGCAGAGTGAGTTGTTGCTCTCTTCCGCATTCATTCAATTCAAAAGGCATTTTGTTCCTGCTCCGCTTGCGTTGTGCATATCAGTATACTACTGGTCACTGTATTGTCAAAAATAAAAAGATTAAGGTTCTTTCTGTTATCAGTTCTTTCTAAGCATCATTATGTTATTCACACAGAAACACACACATTATATATATATATATATATATATATATATATATATATATTATATATATATATATATATATAATATATATATATATATATATATAATATATATATATATATATATATATATATATATATATATATATATATATATATTAATATTATATATATATATATATTATATGTATATATATGTGTATATATATATATATATATATATATATATATATATATATATAATATATATATATATATATATATATATATATATATATATATATATTATATATTATCGAGCTACAATGTCCTTTAATATCTAATTCGCTCTACCTCGGAATTAATATATTTTCATATATGCTTATATATATATATAATGTATGTATGTATGTATGTATGTATGTATATATATATTCATCTATAAACACGGAAACATAATATTATATAAAGAGAGAGAGAGAGAGAGAGAGAGAGAGAGAGAGAGAGAGAGAGAGAGAGTAGGTGTTGGAAATATTCACTATCAGTTTTCTGATTATAATACTCACTGGGAGACGTTAATGGAAGAGATTTACTAACCATATACTGTATAAGAATGTTAAATTACTTTAATCTTCAGTACAACGTTTTTGAGTCCTTGAAGTACACATATAAGTTATTCTAGTGAAAGACAGTTATTAATGTGAACTGACATTTCCATTCTTTTTTTTTTGTCCAGTTGCAGAATAAAGTCAATCTATACTTCTGACATAGAGACATTAATGAGAGTTAATCTATCTCAAGCGTAGAACAAAGTAAAATATTGTTTATCTAGGAAGGAATTATTCACATGCAAGTATTATTAAACATTTGATGAAGTTAGGTGGAGAACAGACATGGAGTGAAAGAAACTAATTTTCACTGGCATTTCAACTCACTGCTTTCAGTGGTTTTTTTATATGATAATTTTACAACGAGCTGACTCTTCCAAATAAAGACGTAACGGAGATTTCAACTCTTCAAAAGTAAGAAGCAACAATGATTTCAACTCTTCAAAAGGAAGGAGCAACGCCGATTTCAAATCTTCAAAAGGAAGAAGCAACGGCGATTTCAACTCTTCAAAAGTAAGAAGCCACAAATATTTCAACTTCTCAAAAGGAAGAAGCAAGGGAAGATATAAAATCTCCAAGAAGACGACGCAACGAAGATTGTGTATGGTTGCTGTGCACGCCGTGGGCTGAAATAAGGCGTAGCCAAGCCGTAAAGGTAAACATTTCCTCACCAAATGAGGAAAGATGCCGTGGGTCCTGTGTAACTTTTTTATTTATACCAAAGGTGAAAGAGGCGCTCCCATGCTTGGCGTTTCCTATACACGGGTATTTCCGAGAACAGATTAATAGACTACGTCAGAATATATAAATTAGATTTTATGAAACGTAGACTGTCCTGCCAAGCACTGGGGAACTTTAGGCCGTTCAGCGATCAAGATAGAAAAAAAAAGCTAGTTGGAGTGGTTGGGCAGCAAGATGAAGGGACCCAGAAAATAAATGGAATGAAGTACAAGAATCTTAAGGTGGAACTTTAAGAAAACGTCATAGTTGCTCTGAGAAGTAATAGTTAAAGACGCTGGACAGCAAAATTGATGAAAGGAGGTGGAAATGGGTATAAAATAAAAAGCTAAAAACTGGGTGCAGCTGGGAGTCGAAGGGACGCTGCAAACACCTTGACTAATGCCTACAGTACACCGCATAAGGTGCACTGCCAGCACTACCCCTCTACAAGGATGAATGAAAATTCCAAAGTGGTTTGGTTACGTAAGTAAGTTCGATTTGTGAAAAGACCTAACAGTTAAGAGAGCTTGGGAGAAAGGAAGAGGGAAGGCTAACAGTTAACAGTTAGCAGAGTAATATTATTATATTTAGTTGCATTATACTAGCGAGGCTGAAAAGTTTAGTCAAGATATATGTCGCTTGAGCAGCTCATTTAAAAGAGATCAATGATCTCGGGAGGATATTGTTTCCTTGTGCAGTAGCTGTTTGCTTATGAGAGGTTTAACTTGAGTGTCAGTTGCTGGAGGAATATGACGGCTATTTCCTTCTTGTCTTGTTTTTGACGATCTCCTGTGAGAAGAAATGGCAACTATTACTTGTGATATTAATTTCCCATTTCCGACGTGAAACGGCTTGTGGTTTGTGTGTTTTTTGACATTATCTTAGGAATAGATAATTCGTAGTTTTTGTGAGTGTGAGAGTCTTACCCATATCACTAACAGTCCAGAAGAACTCAATGGGCTGGGGGGAGGATGAGAAGGGGGTGACTCAAGTTTTCGAGTGGGGGGAAAACAATAACGCCAACAATTAATTTGGCCCGACAACGATGCTGAACAAATTGTTTGATTAACTTGATTTATGAAAATTCGACTAGAAAGTCAACCACTGGGGTCACTTTCATCCCTTTGGCTCATATGACAGTGAAAAGACGGAGTTCGAATAGTTGAGCAGAAAGATGGAATAAAGGTAAAGTAATAGACTAAAATGCTGGTTTAACTAGGGGCCGATGGGACCCTGCATGTATCCTTACACAATGCCTACAGTGTAGTACCGCGTGAGATGTGCTGACGCCATTGCCTCCCTACGGGGGAACAAATTTTTAAATACATCAATTGGTGAAAATCGTACAGACGATGACTATATCCACATCCATTGTTCAAAGTATCTTTGCGAACACGGTAAACAGCCGAAGATGTTTAGAGATAGGCTAACTCTTCCACAAACAAGGAAGCTATTGATAACGCTCGTGAGTTTAGAAGTGAGGTGCTAACAGGGTAGAGAAGTAGCTACACGGGAGGCCAATTATTTATGAGGTGAGGTATTCAGGAGAGGTAACAGGAAGATAGCATTTTTTACTTGTTTTAATGATATCCTGGGAACTACAAATACTTTAAAACAGATTAGCGAGCTGCTGCTAGTCTTGATCATCTTCTCTCTTTTTTCTTTAGCCTGTGTATGAACGTTACTTGCTTGGATGACACAAAAATATTTTTTAATATGCTGCCCATTCACCCCACCAGTGATTCAGAGAAAGTTGTAGCTGTGACAGCTAGAGTCATGCTCCTGGTTCATACAAGCCTAACCCCCCCCCCCCCCGCCCGAAAAAAACGCATCTAAGAACTTTAAATTAAGCAAAGTATATTATCTCTGAAAACTTAATAGTTGTACCAGCCTGACATTCTTGTTTCCGATTTGTAAGAATAGTAAGAAATACAACAAAATCAAGAAATATTCGTTATTATATAAAAAGAAAATTGTATGGACGATGAACAATTTTCGTAATGGTATTATATCTGCTTTGTTAACTTTTCATGCTTTTTTTAATACACTTACATTTATCAGTATTATCTTTGCACTTACGACCATCGTTTACCACTTACTTATCTGATAATCTACAGAACACTGGTTTGAAGTGTGACATCATAATAAGTAGATCAAAATCCTTGGTCGTATAAAAAGTTTTAGTATCCTTTTCAAGTGCAGATTTAATTCACACAGCTTCCGTGAGGATGATTGAGCAATAGGGAGATAAAAAGGACGGATCGGCACCTGAGAGAGAGAGAGAGAGAGAGAGAGAGAGAGAGAGAAACACAAGTCTTTTATGGTTGCCGTAAAGTTATGCTAACACCTGAATGGTGTGTGCAGAAAAAGAATATCCCTGAATGCGCAGTTATATTAGTATACCTGACATTTCAGTGCGTGGGGGAATTCGGAGAGAGAGAGAGAGAGAGAGAGAGAGAGAGAGAGAGAGGAGAAAGAGTCCGGACTTAAGAACACCAGTGACGTCATGCTGAATTGTAAATGACCTGAACCGAGTTCGCAACACCATTCTGAAGTGCCGAAATATGACCGAAGATCGGGCAGTTTCTGAGCCCATTTTGACTTGGTAATTCTTTTAGCAGTGAAGGTGAAAGATTACATTAAAGAGAAATGCAATGCAGTTATTCTGTCATGCAGAGAAATGAACGAGTCACTGATTTACTTCCCATTTATCATTAAGTTTTCATGTATTCTAACATTGCTTCCCTTCGAATTCGTCACAGTCGCCACAAGTCTCCAATTCACAAATCGGTTTTATGATGTGGCAACTTTGCTCTTTGAAATTTCAGCGCAGTTACTGAATAGGTCTTATTTAAATTTGCAACATTGCTTTTCAGCAAATTCATCATATTGCCTAAAGTGCTCTCCCATTTACATGTTAGGGTTATGATTCTGCAACATTGCTCTCCTGAATTTCAGCATAATTATTGTAATTTACCAATGAGGTTTTCATTTGAAACATTGTTTTTCTTCAAATTCATCCATCGCATTTGCTTCAGGTTCTCTCCAGTTCCCAAGTTGATTTCACGAGACTGAAGTGTTGTTCTCTTGAATTACATCACATTTACTGAAAAAGTTTACTATATTAGCAATATTGCTTTGCGTCAAATTCATCACATTGCCTTGAAATGCTCTCCCATTAGCAATTCAGTTTCACCGGGTTTTGATATGGCAACGTTGCTCTCATGAATTTCTGCACATTTACCGAATGATGTTTATAATAATTATATATCTACAACATTGCTTTTCATGAAATTCATCAAATTACCTGAAGTGCTTTCCCATTCACAAGTCGGGTTTACAAGTTTTATGATACAACAACGTTGCTGTCACGAATTTTAACCACGATTTCCGAAAACGTCTGATTATATTTACAAAGTTTTTCATCAAATTCATCCAACATTTTCAAGTTTTCTCCCGTTCACAAGCCAGTTTTACGATACTGCAACGTTGCTTCTATGAATGTCAGCTCAGTTACTGAAACGAGCAATAGAAAAAGTACCGTAAAATTAGCCGCACCGGACATGAGACAGGAGGAGAGGGAGCTGGTGGTGGTGACGGCGTGGCCGAGTGAGAGTTGCGCATAATAACTGTCATGGACAAGGCATGCGCGTCCTACAAGAACACGACATCATTCTATTTGGGTAATTAGGTGACCCCTTATTTCCTGGCCTTGGAAGGGCGTCTGGAAAGTCTGCCTAATCAGAGCCGTGCTCTGAATGACATGAACATCTCATGTTTTCGTGATAGCGAAGTTTCTATAGCCAATCTTGCGGTTCGCATCCTGCATAACCATTATAGATACGAACACAAATTTAAGATTGTACTACAATGTCTCTATGAGCGCCAAATATATCCTCAAAATATTCTCTATAGTAACTGATTATTTGTGTTTGTGAAAATTTGTGCTCCTGATAAGAATTTGGTGTTGATCATCTTGCTATTGCTATGCGCTGCATGGAATCATGAAGACTTCCCTTGCATGCTAATTGTATTGGGAAAGGAAGAGAGAATTCTCTTAAGCTATTTCCTGTGTAATGGTTCCTGGACATCCTGGATTGTCATTTAACAGTAATACATCCGCAAACAGACGCACATACATTTATGTACATACTCATATTCAGTGAAATTCACTACAACAGCTTTTATTCTTTAACAGCCGTAATGGACTTTCTGGATATATTGTCTTCTAAACGCGTTTATTTTGATAAATAGGAGGTAACTGAGAAAGCTCTCCTTTTATGATAGAAATCCGAACCCTCACACGTTCTAAAGTGAAGTTATCATTACCTAAGCACGAATCAACATCTATTATTGTTTATTCCACAAACTAATGAATTCTTCAGGACGACAGAAATGTTCCAGAGACGTCATCATCCACCAAAAGTGGCTAAGATTCGTAAACATGAGACGCAGCTGTCTTTTGGAATAACATAGCTAATAATATTCGAGACCTTTATGACGTACCATCATTTTTGTTGTGCTTGCATTTACTTTGAACCCTCTCCTTTCCGGGTTCTCTTATATAGTCTTCCACTGGCTGTCATTGATCAAATAATTGAAATTAAGTACCTCCAATAAGTCCTTCCCCTAACGATCTCGGCAAAACCACCAATCACTACGGAATTTAATTCTAGACTGTTTAGAGTCCTCGTACGAACCCACTTAATAAATGAGTCATTATTACCTCGTCTTGGTTTTGTACATCTATATTTTTTAAATTCTTTTTTTTTTCAAACCTGTGAAAACCTGTGGATAGATGGGACAGGTAATGTATTCAGTGCACCTCACGTGGTGCACTGTAGACTTTACCAAAGGTTGATTGAGGTATTCCTTCGGCCCTTAGCTACAACTACTTTTTAGTGTCTTACTTTACCTCCATTCCCACTCCCTTTCTTCCATCTTGTTGGCCAAGCACTCCAACTTCCTCTTTGTGCTGTCTTAAGCGTTGAATAGCAGAGAATACCCAACAAGGGCCTGGCTTTCTACCTTAATTTTCATAGATCAAATCAAAAGCTGTTGAATGGTCTTCTTGTTAGCGTCGTCGATATCATTACCAATAATTTTTGGGGAAGGTATAATGCAACTATAAAACATCATGCATTATTATGGCATAAATTTCTCTTTTTAACAAACTGCAGTCGAAAGTAGGGTGTTCCTTATAGTTGAAAATAAGATTCTCAACACTTTCAGCATTCATTTACTTTATAAAGAATTCTTTAACTTTTTTGCAACTTTCCAGCAAGAATGGAGCTAGTGCTGTCAGTGCACCTCATGCGGTGTACTGTAGACAATACTTAATGTTCTTTGTAGTGTCTCCTAGGCCTATAGCTTCTACCTTTAATTCCTTTTACACTACCTCCGTTTATATTATCTTTCTTCCACCCTCCTTTCCACCCTCTCGTAACAATTGTTTCACAGTGTAACTGGGAGGCTTTCCCCCTGTAACACCTTCAAAGCCTTTACTCTCAATTTCCTTTTCAGAGCTGAATGACCTCATTGGTCCCAGCCCTTGGCCTTTTCCTTAAATTTCATATTCCAATTCCAGTATTAGGGTGTGGGGTTTAGAGTCGGGTAAATAACAAATGGAGCATTTCAATGGTGAAATGAAAGTCAAAATCACATAAATCACATAAGGAAGAAACATGAAAATCGCGACTTGACGTTCGAACCAAACAGAATTAAACCTAATTCTACCCTGATACCTTACGTCCACGGTAGTGAATAGCTCCCAACTGTGGTAAAAACATATACGTAATGAAGAGAGAACTACAAAAAATGTTGGTTGCTTGTGTATTTAACATATACTTGGACGTATCCTAACCGAACCTTCCTTAACTTAATGTCATCCTATCAGGCAAGGGACCTTGGTTACATAGTCTCGTAGAGGCTTGAAATGAAAAGCGGGGCGGTAGCAACTTAACCTGACCTCCGATCTTGCCAGCTGGGGACTTTGCCCACTTTAACCCTTTAAGACCCTTAAGTCAAAAGTGCACTGAATGACTCTTTGGGTCCCAGTGCTTGGCTTTACGCCTAGATCACTTACTCCATTCCATTCCATAAGTCAAAAGTGTGGCAGCAGTGCTTACAAAAAGTGCCATAACCTAACATACCACCCTTATTTGAAGCGAGAACACATGAGAAAGCGATATACAAAGGTTTTAAGGTAAAACACCACATTTTGGCTAGAAATATTTTGAATTCTTGTTCGTTGGTGATGATGATAATTTTTTAGTCTCTAATTGCTTCCAAGGGCTTTGTAGTCTCCGCATATGTAAAGGTACACAGATTTCCTTGTATCCTGTAATTATCTTCTCGCGCCACTGACTTCCAGTGCATTCAGAATAGCTTTCATCATTAGGTTTAGTAGATGTTTACCTCATACGTAAGATTAATTAGTCACGTTCCCTTGATCTAAATATTACAGTGATCTCTTCATGAGATTATCTCTTCATGAGAGTACTTCACGTATTCTGCTTCCCCTTATATAAAACCTAATGCACCAGGCAGTTCTCTTCCCTTGACATAGAGTTTGGAATTTCAAGTGTTTCTTCTGCTTTGTCATCTCTCACCTAAATCATTGCGATTCATGTTCATACTTTCGTATATCTAACATCCATCGCCCATTTGCCCTATTTCCTCAAGTTGTGTTTTCTGATGTTCAGCATCTAACAGTCCTTTGAAGTATTCGTACCGCATTCTCTTGATGTTTACCGCATTTTGGCAGATATTGCCTTCTGAATTCTTAACCACGATCTTTGTTTTCAGTCTTGCTTTTGTAACGAGTTTTGAGGATTTGACATATTTCCCACCTTGTTTTGCGTGATCTATCTCGCTCGGAGATTTTGCCTTAGCTTCTCTGGCTTGTCTTTTAGTTTGCCTTTCTCTTCACCTGATTAATTCGTGTATTCCTCCTTTCACCTTATTAAACATGTTGCACACCTTTGTTGCTGTCTGGAAGGTTCTTTCATTCTATTTCAATATAATCTACCGGTTCTTGTCTTTTACTTTTCAGAATTTCGTGATAATGTCGTGACTCATCTTCCTGCAAGTTCCCAAACCGTAACTTCCCTCCGTTTTCTTCTGTGTGATTCACTGAAAAATAATTAACTGCTATGGTGTGTAACACGATTCACCCATTTCACAGTCGTTGGTCTTCTTGTCGTTTGATATAATCATCCCGGCTACATAGCCGGTGGCTTATCTTGATAGATGACCGACTCCTTCCCAAATAAGGCATTGGCAGTTAATTTATCCTTGTACTATGGCCATCTATTCTCCCATTGTATTTCTTCCCTCTGCCTGTGATATCAATACAGGTCTTCGCACTTGTTGACACGATTTCACAATTGCATACTCCATTTGAGAGCTTAAAGCATATGCTGTTAGAACGTTCACAATTTTTTCCATTTCAGTAACTTTAGTCTTCCAGATCAACCAATGGTTTTATCGTGTCTGCGAGTTTCTTCTTAGTATGACTCCAGTGCCATTTTACTTGTATATTTTGACCTGGATGTGAAAGATGAATTTGTTAAGTAGTCAGTCTAAGTAAGAATATATTATATTGAAAAGCTTTATGAGCAGGAAACCATTGGCGAGGTGTTTGGATACTAGAAACCGGTCAAATTTACATTGAATGTAAATGAAAGTATGATAAATAATCTCGAAATTGAAACACTTTCTAAAAACAATATCATGAATGCTTATAGTGATGCGTGGGTGAACATTGTTATACATAAAAGGGAAAACTACCGTTAGCAGTGAAATTATGAGTTTCTCTTTGCATCTGGAGAAAAGTTTCATGAGGTAACCACGAACCGTCTTCCCTTCCAAAGATACTATTAGCCAGTGAATTCCAAATCGTGTAGAAGAATGACACAATATTACTGTGAGACATGCTTATTATAGGCCTAACATTTCTTCCCTTTCTTTGTGATCAGAGAAATGAAACTTGGAAGAGTAATGCCAGTGTTCCCGATCTTATTTCCGAAGCGTCGTTTTGATCATTAACGCTTCCAACTTACTTTTCCGGTAATCACGTCAGAGCTGCAATGTCATCCAATGCAATGGAATGATGATGATGATGATGCTGCCGATGATGCTCTTGCAGACTTATTCGGAACGCTGGCCTCGATACCGAGTCTGAGATGTGGTTGTTAGCTCTTCGCTCTCCGTTTACGCTTGGCTAGCAGCTTTCCCGTAAGTTGAAAAATTGTAGGGGTAATCGATGAATCTGTAATAACAATGTCATAATTCTTAGATATTTATATATGAATTTCTATTATAGTATATATATATATATATATATATATATATATATATATATAATATATATATATATATTATATATATATCTATATATATATATATATATATATTATATATACACATACATATACTCTGTGTTATGCTATGAATATCGATTGATATCGCATTTGCTGCACGTTGAGAATAACTGACTCCATTAATTGATAAGTGCTTCTCCCAGGCAGCGGTAGGTGCTGGATATTTGTTAATATGAAACAAGAGTCACAGTGTGTGTATATATATATATATATATATATAATATATATACTTATATATATATATATATTATATATTATATATATAGAGAGAGAGAGAGAGAGAGAGAGAGAGAGAGAGAGAGAGAGAGCGTGTGTTTTGTGCGCCGGTGTAGTACATTACAATTATCTGTAGTGTCAGTGATTCTATGGCGACAGACAAAAACATCATAATCCTGTTATTCCAAGCACTGTAAAGTTACATTGAGTCTGACAGGAGGAAAAGTTAGTGGTATTCGCATGTTGACCAAAAATGGGAAAAGATAAGAATGAACAAGATTCTTTTAAGGAATTTGACCCTACATTTAAGTGGTTGTGCTGAGTGATTTAAATGGAAAATAAGATACGGCGTCTTGGCGTAATTGGTAAATAAGGAGCCACTGGAGTATGTATATGTTGGGGAAATTCTTGAGAAAATAAGTTTGGAAATTTGCCTGCTCGTTAAAAATCCATGATCCCCAAAGGAGAATATTCATTTATACACTTGTAAAAAAAACGGTGAGGGAAGTTTGTTAGATTATATGTTTGAACAGAGTGGCTGGAAAAGTAAATTAATGCCTGTAAAAGTAGGCTAGCTTATGATGTCTAGCTTAAGCAAATATGAAAAATTTAATTTCCGATGAATGTGTAAAAATGTGACTAAAAACGTATTTAAAGCAAGTGAGGTTTGCAACTTTCGCCAATTTTATAAGATAAGTGAAATGAATTGAAGTGAATATATTAAATAGGAATATGTACACGAGGAGTGTACATATCAGAAGGAGGATACTCTTGTGATAGAAGAGTATGAATATTGAATGACGTTAGTGGGAAGTAATGGAGTAATGAAGGGTATGGAACTAAAGAAGAGAATGAGAGAGAAAAAGGAGTTTCACAATTGAACATATTTGAATGCATTTAGGCAAAATCTCACTGATATAACATAAAAGCAACACTTTTTGGAATCACTTTTTCTAGAGGAAAAAAGGCATGTTCCTGAAAAAAAAATTACACGAAGAAAAAAATACTGTCAAAGTAACGGCCATTAATGAAAATAACTTTCGATATCACCTCTGAATATTCTCTCATTTTTTCTATCTCCAATTCCCAAGGTTGATTAATGCTACGGTACTTGAGAGACGACACTAATTAATAGAGCACTTATTTCCATAGCATAATATAATAAATAAGGAGCAAGTGATTTGACTGAGGAGGCCCCTGTTAAACTGAGTCCCTATAGATAAAAAACAGATTACGGTCGGATAATTCGAGAAAATGGTAGCCTCTTTGAAGCTTCTTCGCCTTTCGATTAGAGGACAGTCCGCGATCATCGATGGCTTTGGTTAACATGTCAACACAAGTGCTTTAAGCAAACTGTCTTTTTAGAAGTTACCTGTTATCATACTCCGTAATGGTTAAAAATCTCTCAGAGTTAGCTGTAACGATGGCGAGATGTCCTCGGTTTTACAAAATTCATAGGATTCGTATAATCGCCGAAAGTCTTATTAAGAGGTACTTTATCATTCAGTAAAGAAACATGAACAGGAAGAAAGGAATCAGACACAGCTCTGCTCCATGCATGATTAGTTAGTTGAAAGCCCTGTTTTTTTTTTTAGTGCTATAAAAAATTATGCTATATAGAACAACTTAGCAAGCATAGGAAATACCAACTCGAGCTGAAGAAAGTAGTGCAGGCCAGAAAATAGAAATTTAAAACCCGAATCAAGTAGCCTTCAAGTCTAGTGTTTCGGGAACGAGCCTTCTAGTGACCGAACCAGTTCTCCTGCGAAAATGCCCGACTAGAGAATTCATTAATTCTCCCGATACCTCGGTGTTCGTATGGGATCTCAAGTCGTTGTGTACCGTTGTGAATCCGTGTTTCGAAAGGCCCATTTTCAAGTTTTGTACCTTCAAACACGAAAGATTTAGTTTATGGATCTAAATGCATCATATGTGTCATTCTTGTCTGAGAGAGGCGTCTTTAAAGTCTTCGTCAGTTGTGTCTCTTGTTTATTTGACAGACATTGCCTGCCGTCTTTATGTCTCGCCTGTTCTTAAAAAGTATCACTCGTCATCTCAACAAGCTAATCTGGTGCATTTGCATTTTAACCGCGGGTGATATCATTTAACTTTACAGCATTCTAGAAGAGCGATAGGATTATCAATTTAAGACGCAGAGCAAAAAAAACTGTATAAATTCTCTGGCGTGAAGCTGCAATGAGTAATTATTGCCGATTGTTAACTACGGCATTTTGCTGTTTCTTTTATATTTTAAAACTGTTTGACTCCTTGTCACATTAAGTTAGTTGAAAAGGCTTTGACAAATACATGAACATAACCAGATGATACAGTTATTATAAACGTATAAAAGCACATATAGATTCACACTCCTAAATATACATGTACATTGATAAACAATATACATACATATATGCATATACATACACATACAAACAAACACACGCGCGAGCTCGCGCGCGCACACACAAATATATATATATATGTGTGTGTGTGTGTGTTTGTGTGTGTTTTCTTGTATGTATTTATGTATGCATATATGTATGTATGTTGCTCATTAATGTACACGTACATTTATGAATGTGAATTTAGATGCTCTTTTATACGTTTATATCTGTCTTATCTGGTTTATGTTCATGCTTTTAGATATGCGCTTTCTGAATTGGAGCGTCTTAGAAAACTTGAATCTCTCTCTCTCTCTCTCTCTCTCTCTCTTTCTTAGGTTCTTTATAAGTTGTATGAGGCAGCAACCTACGGAAAGAGAAAGAGAAAACGCCCGTTAAGAAACGGGGTTAGGTGAGGTCACTAGGAAACCCAGATTAGCCTAATAAACGGGCAGGTCTTGACTGACCACTTCTCAGGCACCTAACGTGCTGGGTCACTGTACTTTGACACTCGTTTCTTCTCTTACAGAGGAGGATTTCTTATGACGATTCAGTGGCTGCCATCATCTCTTCTCTTGTTGTCCACACGCTAGGTGAAGCTCCTGTTTGCATATTCGTGCAGAATACGGTTCTTTCTTTTCTCTCTATTCCACTTTTAGCCACTGCAGCTTTTTACAAACTCCTAGTGATATCAACTTTTGTTGTTTACTCGTGTAGTTTTTTTAACCTCCATTTTTATACAACATCTTGTTCATTTCCATCCCCTGAAGGCCTCCCTTTTTAGACACTTTTACTATCCGTTGTTTATTTGCCATACGTTACCCTTTCCTAGCCAGCATTGCTTTTTCTTTTATTCCTTTCGTGATTGATACATTTCGCCTAAATTAACCAAAGTTTTAGCCCCTTCTCTACGCCATCCACTGCTTGCAAATGCGATGGCTCCTAAGATATTCCCTAGAAGAATATTACTACTATTTCCTCTAATGCACCATTTTACTCTGTGCCACAAATGTACCCAATAATATTCTGTCTTTTTTTTAGTCGAATTCTCTCGTATTCACATTCTCACTGTGTCGACAGGAAATAAGTACTTGTTTATTCGTGTACGTAATCTAATTTATTGCTCTCTTAATATTCTATCTACACAATGGCATTATATCTCGAACGCTTTCAAAGACACCCTGGGCCGTCTGGAAACATTAATTTTATCGAGCAATGGCTTTTATTAGTTCTGGTTTAAAGACCTTTTGCTCTTAACCCAACTGCAGAAATTCTAGGCTGCCGGGCCAAGAAAAAAACAAACAAATAAAAATATTGTTTTCTTCCAAAACAGACGAGTTTTGAAGCAAGAAAGAAGGTCCCCCCCCCCCCCTCTCTCTCTCTCTCCTCTCTCTCTCTCTCTCTCTCTCTCTCTCTCTCTCGGGTGGGATGGGGGGAGGGGCTAGTGTCCTCAGTGCACCTCATTCGGTGCAATGTAGGCATTACTTAAGGTTCTTTGCAGCGTCCCTTCGGCCCCTAGCTGCTACTACTTTCATTCTTTTTACTGTAATTCCGTTCATATTCTCTTTCTTCCATCTTCCTGTCCATCCTCTCCTAACAATTGTTTCATAGTGCAAATGCGAGGTTTTCTTCCTGCAACTCCTTTCAAACCTTTTACTGTCAATTTCCGTTTCAGCGCTGAATGGCCTTAGTTGCCCCAGTGCTTGGCATAATGATAAAAATCTGTATAAATCAAATAAAATAAAATCTCTCTCTCTCTCTCTCTCTCTCTCTCTCTCTCTCTCTCTCTCTCTCTCTCTCAATTTATTTGAATTCTAATCACTGTGTTGGTTATTTACGAAAATGTTCAGTTTTGGGGCAAAAAGTGAAACTCTCTCTCTCTCTCTCTCTCTCTCTCTCTCTCTCTAAATGCATTTATATAAAAATCTTAATCGCTGTCATGGTTACTTAAGACGAGGTTCTCAAGTTACAGCGTAATTGTTATATTTGTGTTTTTGTCTTCTTAATCTTCCCAGTATGCAAGCGACCATGCAGAATCCCTGCTGTTTCATTTGTCGCAAATAATTTTTCCACCTCTTCAGACAAACTCAACTAATTTCTTATGACCTCTTCATGCAACAGACCGCAATGCTTTGTGCGTGCTTCTGAGGGCTACTGAATTTTAAGGTGGTAATTGCTATTGCTAACGAGATCTATACACAGTTTGAACTTTCATGTTCAAAAACGTATGAATACATGTAACATCACATGCGCATGCTCGTGATTTCGGACACGATCGACACGTCTTCATTCAACCAACCTTTAAGAAGATTAGAGGAAGATTATCAGCGGGGGTGACTTAAAATGGCTTGTTTGTGGATGGACCTCTTGGTATAAATACCACCTTTTCTGTGAACTTTTCTCATTCATCTACCTGAAGAGGGAGAACAGCAGTCTCTGAAATATAGTAACTTTTTCTCTATTTTGGTGTTTTTATGGGCTCCTTTTATTAGAGGGAACTCTGGTTGTTACAGAACATTTTTACCAGTCATATATATATAATATAATATATATATAATATAATATTATTTATATATATTGTGTGTGTATATATTTGAGTGTATGTGCGTGTAAATATATGTATGCATATATATATTAATATATATAAATACATATATATATAAATTAAAAAATGTCTTTTTGTTTGTTTATTTGTGTGTTTGTTTGCATAAACGCTGTGAAAATTCACATTTCTTCACCGACTTTGATGAGATTTTGAATATAAGTCAATATCAAGCCGGGAAACGTCATGGTGAAAACAGAATTAAAATCGGACAATTGTTTGGGTAAAGGGAGGGTGATGTGGGAAGGGGGTGAAATGTGGAAATTGCCGAAAACAACTGATATTAGTATACAATCCATATTTTTCGAGGTCGCTGCGATGAACAGAGACAATCCCGATGCTCTTCAAGTCCAAGTTCAGGCCGATTAGGAATGGTGGGATGAGAAGTGGTGAACTGTAAAATGTTAGGAATGCTGTGCAGTGTAAATGAAGCAACTATCTTTTAATGAATGAGAGAGAGAGAGAGAGAGAGAGAGAGAGAGAGAGAGAGAGAGAGTTTATCAGTTGTCATTCACAGACTACCCTGGCAGCACCAGGTTGGTCAGCTAATATGTATGTATGTGTATGAATCTCTGTTATATATATATATATATATATATATATATATATATATATATATATATATATATATATATATATATATATATATATATATATATATATATATATATATATATATATATATATATATATATATATATATATATATATATATATATATATATATATATATATATATATATATATATATATATATATATATATATATATATATATATATATATATATATAAATATATATATATATATATATTTATATATATATCTATATATATATATATATATATATATATATATATATATATATATATATATATATATATATATATATATATATATGGAATTTTTCCAGTAACATAATGGTTTTTTCATAAAAACCAAAGATACGAATCCTATATAGCCGTATCGCAGAAGTTTAATCCTCTGTTTGCTAGCAGATTCAGGATTACCATGAATATAAACTCCAAATTTTTATTTTCTTAGTCATCATGAAAACGAAATCAATTCAAAGTATGTTTGATCATCAATCAAGAGTTATAGACTTTTGAGTATTCTCACAAATTTATGAGGTGTGGAAATTCATGTTCCTTGCGCTGAATATTTCATCTAAAACTGTCGAGGAACTATTCCTGCCATAAAGTAGTTTTTCCGAATGCAATTACCCTAAAACCAAAATCTTTTTTTATGAGAAAAATAATATAAACACAAGTAAGAAGCTCACTTGAACAAAAAATCTGGAAAAGAAGTCAACATTTCTATAAATAAATTTGTTGAAAGTTACATTTAGTAAGAAAAATAAGATACAGAAAAACAAGATACAGAAATAAGAATTGCACCTTAAATGTAAAAATCTTTTCCTCAAGGAAGAATCGAGCCTAATCGGAACTCTGGGTGAGTCAAACTTAGCCCTCATAATATCACGCTTCACTAGAAAAGGAATTTCTGGAGAAATTCTGCGTAAAATTTTGGGAGATTTTCCTGAAGTGAAATCCCTGGATGAGGAATAAAGGCACTTTTTTTTACACTGCTTAATATTGTAAAGTAGCATCAGGTAAGGAACTCATGAAAGTATAACAGACAAACTCAGTAAATCTTATTTATACCTACCTACTTATACTCTGCCATCACTCATCTTCAGCGTGTTTTTATAGCTGTCTAAATAGAAGCACTCGAGCAAAAACATACTTTATTCAATGATCGTGAACGAAACCTGCCGCGCAAGCTTATTTGGAGATAAAATCGCGTAAGCAGGCAGAAGAAAAAAGCATAGTGGAATTTTTTTTTTCATTGTATCAGTTGCACAAGCATCAAATCTCTCTCTCTCTCTCTCTCTCTCTCTCTCTCTCTCTCTCTCTCTCTCTAGTAAGTCTAGTTCAATGAACTCAAAGCGCCAACATTTTTCCCTCGTCTCTCGTGTTCTTTGGGGACATTCAACATTCACCTTCGTCGCATACCAGAGCGTAGACTGCTTCTCTTATTTTTTATTCTACTCATATCTTGTATCTCTTTACTATTAGTTACCTTTGCAGTGGTAACCACTCAACCTTTCATATTTTTTAAATAAACTATTGTTAAATGTTAAGCAAGGTGTATTTTTTAAAACAGACAACGAAGACGCTACAAGTTTAATAATTATGTAACTAAAGCTGAAAGGCAGGACCTATAGAGGTTTTAGTTTTCAGTAAAGAAAGCAATTGTGCCGGCGTTGTCTCTCCGTCCGCACTTTTTTCTTTCTTGTCCGCACTTTTCTGTCCACCCTCATAACTTAACGACTTCTGAGGCTGGACGGTTGCAAATTGGTTTGTTTATCATCCACACTCCAATCGTCAAACATACCAAATTGAAAACCTCTAGCCTCCGCAGATTTTAATTCATTTAAGGTTAAAGTTAACCAGCATTATACCGAAACCACCGAAAGATAGATTTATTTTCGGTGGCCTTGAATATACGCTGTAGCGGCTGTACAGAAAACTCGATTGCGCCAAAGAAACTTCGGCGCATTATTGACTAGTTATTTGTCAGCACTAATCACCAGTATGGTACTGACAGGTGGTTTGGTAAAATAAATCTTCTTAGGACATCAGGAAGCTTCTGAGGTTGAATCTCGAAATAGATTTGCATTTTTAGAAACTATATTAGGTTGTGCAGACAGGAATGTACGTCAATCTTGAAGAAGTATTACCGGGTAAGAAGATTATAAGCCAGGAACTTTGGATAGCGAATGAGACCTGACATGCAATATAAAAAAAAGCTAAAGAAAAATTTAATCGTAAAACATTTTATAGAGGAGATGAGGCAGTGTTAGAAAAACCTGTTAAGTGATCAATTCTAGATAGCGAAGTTAAACGAATACCTAGAAAACTGACAAACCACACATGGGAGAGCGGAACTCGTTTCACAGTACTACAAAGAATCTCATAGGAAATACCATGAGTGAAAAGAAGAATAGGAAATTACCTGTCAAAATGAGGGCTTCGACACTGAAACAGAAGAAGGAGAAGAAGAATAAGAATGAGAAGAAGAAGAAGATATGTAAAACAACTTTGTGAAGACATGACTAAGATGTTTGGGGAGGTGGGAAGGGGTGTAAGAATACTACCACCGTAAGTCCTGCGTGACGTAAAAGGCGACTAAAAGGACAGCTGCTGCCTTACAGTCGCACTTTTTAGTAAAAGTCTAGGCCGGCTGCCAATAACTGTGGTTGATGACAGCAAGGGCATGCGGTAGTAAAAACCCCCTTTGCCAAACAATAAACCATGCCTCATGGTGTCTTTGATAGAAGGCATTGGAGAAGGCGCATCAGGCATCCGACCCCTTAATGTCGGGGATAACGGTGTGAAAGAAGAAGATACGAGAAGCTGAAGACGGCTTGCATGTATTAATGAATGAATTCACGGTTGTGAAGTGGAATCAGAAATGGAATTACTGCAGGGATGATTTTTTATGGAAATGAAGTGATACCTCGTATACTATTGACTCTTGCAGAATATTGATTGAAGGAACAAGGCTGATGGTTAGGAATTGGAAGTCATAGATATGGTGCCAAGGAAAGGTGACCTGACTTAATGAGACATCGCACTTACATCAATGACGAAAATATTCAATATCCTTGTCCTCAATGGCTCAGAGAAAGAATTTGAAAATTTAGTTAATACACTTTCCATTAGTTTATGGAATTTATAAACTTCCTCCAGATAGCTTCAGCCAATTACGAGAATGCATTTATTCTTACAGCGTCTACAATCCAATATTTTGGAAGTTCTTGCCCCATTATGGTATTCCTGCTAGATTGTTGAAGTAATTGAAAGTACCGATGAATGAAACAGCTGCAGACTTACTGTTGATTTAGCAAATAGTGGGATGCTGTTTGCCTTTCTCACGGATTTTGTAATGAAAAACGGCAGTTTGAAAAGGAAGAGGAAGTTTAGAGTGAGGAAATAATAAAGCTTGACAGACGTAGAGCGTAGTGTTTTAATCAGCAGAACACAACATATTTTAGAAAAATGTCTAACTAGAATACATAATCTATTTAGAGAGGTAGACTTGTTACTGCTACCACATGCTTAATTTTCAGTAGGAGTTCCGAAAACGAGGTCTCTAGAAAGGGTTTCATTCGTTGAAACCATTCAAAGTTTTTTATTGGCAGTAACCTAAATACATTTCACCCACAATAACAGTGCAAATAATACCTTTTATATAGATAGGTACAGTCAGGTAGATAGATAAAATCAGATATATAAGCATACACACAAATGCATACACACACACACACACACACACACACATCATATATACTATATATATATATATATATATATATATATATATATATATATATATATATATATATTATATACATACGTATGATTGCGCTTACTGGAACAATGCTTACGTAAAATGTATGTATGTATTTTTCCCTCCCAAATGTTGGTAATGAAAATCTCCAAAAGACAACGGTCAACTCTTAAGCATTGCGAATGGACGTTCTTTTCTGCCGAATTGACAAGTCATGGAATCTGCTGTGCACCATTTTATTTTATTTTATTTATTAATTTATTCATTTTTTTTTACGTCTTTGACCATGAAGTAACAGTAACCTCTAGTCACCTGATCATCTGTTAGATTAGCCTTGTCAAAATCTTACTCTCCTGGTTTCCTCCCACTCCCCCCCCCCCCCCACCCCCCACCCCAAACCCCCCGCCCCCAAGCCTTCACGCTTCTTTGCCTTCTTTTCCGTAATTCCTTTTACTCCCAGCTTCTGTCTTCCGGTTTCTTAACTTGATTCGTCTTCCAGTTCTTTGCTCCTCTGCTTCGCTTTTTCCGTCTCCTCCTCCTCTTATTTTCTTCGTTGTTCTTATATACTTTGCTTTCCCTTCCTTCTTCTTCTTCTTCTGTCTTGGTCTTGCTCAGACGCTGGATCGGGTTTTTTCTTTTTTTGATATTTTTTTACATCTTTTTTTAATTCCTCCTTCACTTTTGATATGTGACCTCAAGAAGCGCCGGAAAAGACGTAGAGGTTTTACCACTTCAAGTTGACTGAACGTTTCGAGTCCGTTAATGAACCTCATCCTATTCAAGAAACTGATCAAACGAATAAAGAATTTTCGTAAACGGAAGAGGAAAGACGAGCATATAAACAATTACGAATGAAATTAACAATGACATAGATTGAAAGCCCAAAATAGGGAATTTATTCAGCAGCAGAGGTCATTCACCAGAGCTCCTCTGTAGCTCCTTGTTCCACAGACCAAATTACAACCCATTCGACATGATCATTCTTATTTTATGCTAATCAGAAGACGGCAACCTCGCTGTCGTGTCTGTAGCGTTTCTCATTTGTAGAGGTCAGTGTATTACGTTCATTTTTTTCTCTTCTCCATGAAAGACCTGAAGTTCAATTTAAATTTGATATAAAGCAAGTAAAAAATGCGCCGAAGTTTCATTGGCGCGATCGAGTTTTCTGTACTGCGTGTAATCTATATTTTTTATAGCTATATTATTGTATATAAAAGGCAATTTCTGTCTGTTTGCTCGCTATGCACGCGCAGACCATGAAAGCTGGGGCTACCAAATTTTTACCATAGACTCACCTCCCGCCCAAGGAAGGTTTTAGTCAAAAGCCGAAATTCGAGGGCCGTTTCAAAGGGGGTCTTAACCCCTCATTTCCATACCCCCTCATATTTTACATCTTTCGGAGTTGACAGCTAGGGGTAGTATAAAACTCTCAGCCACGGCCCATGAAACTCTCAGCCGCAGGCCATGAAACGGTCTGGTGATAGCGTGTGTTGTTGGCACATATAGTGGTGGCAGACGCACGATCATGGCTAACTTTAACCTTAAATAAATTAAGAGATGCTGAGGCTAGAGGGCTAAAATTTGGTATGATAGATGATTGGAGGGTGGACGATCAACATACCAATTTGCAGCCCTCTAGCTTCAGTAGTTTTTAAGATCTGAGGGCCGGCAGTAAACGTGCGGACGGACAGACAAGCAAATCCCCATCTCAATAGTTTTATTTTACAGAAAACTCAAAAAAAAAAAAGAAAAAAAAGTCCTTTTAGTAGTGGTTTTAATCATTCCCTCGAAACCCTTTTTCGCGGACATCTCAGAATAAGCACTTTTGACACCGTGAATGACAGCGTGAGATTAGATACTGAAAGTCTTGAATTAAGAAAGTATGTTGCGCAGCGATTCTGATTACATTCAGTTTTTATACTGCATTAATCTCTCACCATTTATAGGGTACCCATTATGTTATTCATTATCTTATCAATCATTCAACGAGAAGATCCTGATGATAATTTATGTTCTTTTGGCATTCCATTTTCAATATAAAATTTGACTTCTATGCATCTGCCACCCCATTCTTTCCATAAGTTTCCAATTACTCGTTCAGTGCCGTTCATCAGTCTATCGACGTGGTTCATGAGTTCTGTATTGTATTTCAATGTACGAACATATTCATAGATTTGCTCGTTGAAATTCACAAGATATTCAACTGACGCCAGGGAGTTTGTTATATGTCTTCTTATGGTGCGTAAGAATGCGATCCATTGACGATTCCATTATCATGCTTCTGTGCCAAGACATAAAGTGTAATAGAAAAAGGAAGTCTGTAGTAGCTGATCAAAACAGAAATCTCGAAGTGGATTCTGGAAATACTCCTCGGCTAAAAAAAAAAAAAAACTTAGCTCCTTTTTTTATCTTGTCTATTGAATATATAAATAAATTAACGTCTAGGCCTCAGACGCGAACCAGCCATGGTTTACGGTTTTGTGGCTTCGACCACAAGAGAAATCTTCCCGGGGAAGTGATGAAAATATTTTAAGGACATTTTAATGAACTCGTTTTCAGCTAAGGAGCTCTTCTCGGGTTGATGGAACTCACATAAGACAAGCTGCACAGAAATCTCCTCAAGCATATCTCAGTATATCTAGTAAGGAATTACTTAGTTTTCGATAATAGTTTTTTTTTACACCTAGTAACAGATAGTTCGAAAGATCAATTTAACAGCATTCTCATTTTTCTTTTCGAGTCTGAATATTCGAATGTTCATTTTGATAAACACGTAAGATAGAAATAAGATCAAGAAAAATAGAGAGAAGTGGAAGTTAGAGTACTATGTATATTCTCTTCTTGCATCTGTAGTAGATATTTTGTGGGACTTTGGATAATCTGTCATTCTTCGAAAAAGGACCTTATATAGTTTCGTTTGGCCAAGTAATCCTACACTTTTGATACAACAGTGATGGGTTACCTTTCATATTTGTGAACTACACGTTTAACTGCATACGTACGTCCGATTCCACTTAATAATATATATATATATATATTATATTGAATCTATATATATATATATATATATAAACTATATTATATATGTATATATATGTGTGTGTGTGCGTGTGTGTGTATGTTGTGTATGTGTGTATGCGTGCGTGTGTACATAAGCTCGCAAAGGCTTCATTATATAAAAAAAGACTAAGTGACAACACACATTCCAGCAGCTACTTCAGTAGTATACATATCTTTCAAGACTGAAATAAGAATACATATGTTACCCAGTCACACACACACACACCAACACACACACACACACACACACACATATATATATATATATATATATATATATATATATATATATATATATATATGAATATGTACATAAATACATATTATAAATAAACGTACACAACACACACGCACACATGTATGTATGGGTATGTAGTGTGTGTCAGCATTAAACCATATTCTCCCAGGAGAAGATGGTTCCGGAAAGAAAATCAAGATAATGGTCTTCACCATACTCATACTTCCAATGCTGAATTGACGCTGGAACCCCTCTTAGCACATCTCCTGAAACATTAGCCCATAAAGTGGCTACACCAAAATTCCATCAGCAGCGTGTTTAACCGCGGCCACGTTTTAACCGCATGCGCATATGCGTCCACTCACATGCAAAAGGAGAATCCAAAAGAGGTTAACTGGGAAGTTTCATAGTATCGCGCGGGAAATGCATGGTCAGATTTTGATTAAGGTACGGCATACACGGGCCTAAACAAAGCTCACGATAGACCCAAGAGACGCAATGAAGAAGATATACACTATAGAAGATAAGTTACAGAAAGCGATTATAAGTTTTTATGTTGCAAGCAGAGCTTTTCTTAGAATTGAGAACTGGAGAATGACTGGTTTGGTGTCATAGAAGGCCTAAGCCAAGGGTGTATTATAACGCCATGACTGTGTAACATTACTATGGATGCAGCGATGTGGACAGTCAGAAAAAGGAAATCTGTTACTGGATGCAAAAAATGAGCCGTGGATGCAGCCTGGTTTGTTATATATTGACATGAGATACTATAATGACTGAGGATGCTGGACGGAGATCACACAAACTATAGTAGATTCACATCAACCGTGCATTTGTTGTCTAGGCCAGTCCCTTACGACTCTCCTGATTGGCTATTCATAAGCCAATCACAGGGCTGGAAACTCTCAGTCTCTCACGAGAGTTCACTTGGGTAGGATCTATGTTCCACCTTTCCTGAGGAATTCGTCCCTCAGGAGAGATGGAAACATACTTCCTGCCTATGTGAACTCTCTCGAGAGACTGAGAGTTTCCAGCCCTGTGATTGGCTTATCAACAGCCCATCAGGAGCGTCGTAAGTGACTGGCCTAGCCATCAAATGCACGGTTGATGTGAATCTACTATAGTGGAAGACGATCAAATTGTAAGTAAAAGCAAGCAGAGAAAGAACCAGAAATTTACTTTGTTAATGGAAAAAAAAAATAAATAAAGGCTTGGAAAGGAAGCGCTCGGGTGAATGCAAAATAGAGGTGAATGGCGGATTGAGTGTACAGAGGTGTTCCACGTTTTATTCATGAGCCTTCTGTTTGGGGGAATGAAACGGATAACATTGGTGAAGTTTTCTGCACATTAGTTTCATACAAGATTCAGCTGCCACTGTTGTGCCTTTTTTTTTCTCAGTAGACACCCCTTGTAAGGAGGAACAATTTATTGTTATTATATATAATACACACATATATATATTATATATATATATATATATATATATATATTATATATATTATATAAATAGTTACTTCGCAGATGTATTACTTGATGCACTTAATCAACCACGTCGACGTCAGACTTCCAGCATATAAACAACTTACCCAGCTTGCTGTTGCCCCACCGTAGTCGACCAGCAACCAAACACCTAGGTGATGGTCACCTCCGTTGGACACCAGACCATATCCTACCTTTCCAGTCTCATGGGAGAGAAAGAGAGGATATGATGACCTCGTTTGAAACTGTGTCGCTGAAGTTCGATGCCTCTTCTTCGCTCCAGCCATGTGAGTGAAAAACATGGACCGGGTTCTTGGCGTCCGCCTCCCGGAAGAAGACATTCCCGCCTAGGCCCAGGCTCTCGCTCAAGGCCATGGTCTTGTTTATTCGGTAGAATAAAATACGCTGCATTCAGTTAAGGTACACTTTGATAATGTAAACTTGTAAATTTCGTCGGAAAATTGCAAGTGCTGTACTAGAGATCAATGTGTACGTAAGTTTATCGACCAATAGTGTCGGAGCTCTCCGAGATAGCTCCACCTCCACGTAGGCCACTAACCAATGGGAGCACTTGCTGTTTTTGTATGTCAGACACTGGTTTACTTCCTTCTGACGTCAAACATTTCTGATGGGTCTTATTTTTTACTGATTTTTTATGTGCATATTTAGAAATTCCTGACTTCGTCATCACTGTAGTAGTTATGGCTTTCAGATTTGTGAAATGCTTTCGGGCGTGAAGGTTTAAGAATGGCGATGTTAAAGAGAGCAACAGGAAACCCCTTCCTGTTCAGACAACTTAAAAGCTGGTGGGCAATAATTCTGAATGAAAATATAATATATATATAAGTCATGTTTCAAAATCTTTAGTTCAATCTTCGGTGTAATCTTAGTATCTGTGTCATTCTGTTATCTAATCTATCAACACTTGTTAGGGTCCTTAGACATGTATATGGTTAGGCAATGTTCTATACATATTCTGAAGATTACTCAGCGAACAGTCTATAGTAACTAGCGACTAGCCGTGAATTGTCAAATATAGTCCACGGGCTTTACACGTCTATTTTCAGTTACTAGTCTTCCCGATATTGAATCAATAGTTAGCGGAATGATTCAAAAATTTATATGTAGATATTTTATTTTCATTGCAATTTCCCAAGAAAATTTTCACATGATGTAAAATTCTCACATTAACCAGTTTTTCTTTATGCATTTTAAAAAATTTGAATAAAATTACAATAAATGAGAAAATGAAAACAGGCTCGTGTAACAAAACTGGTAAGAAGTGTTGAAGTGACCCTTGAAACTTATGCAGATATTGTGCTTCATAATTAAAAAATCAATCTTACTTAAGGTTTTGTTAAATGAAAACAAAATGCTATTGAAGTTTTAACACACACACACACACACACACACACACACATATATATATATCTATATATATATATATATATATCTATATATATATATATATGTGTGTGTGTGTGTGTGTGTGTGTGTGTGTGTGTGTGTGTTAAATTTCAATAGCATTTTCTTTCCATATACAAACTTTACATAACATTGATTCATTAATTATTAAGCACAATACGTGCATGAGTTTCAGAGATATATATATATATATACTATATATATATATATATATATATATATATTATTATATATATAACTCAATAAAGATAAGACATCACTGGAATCCGGAAATACTATTAAGAAAAAAATAGGATTTTCTCCTCCATAAGGATTTTCCGGAGTCGAGGCAGGATATTAGCACAGGCTGCCTTAAGCAGGTAAGAAGCACGTAAGCCCTCCTGCAGTAACGTACCTCATTTGGGTCTTGTGTAGATAAGACGATGTCGCATGAGCCTTCAGGTGCCTTCTACCATACAAATGATAGTTTGCCGTTGTTGATTTGTCGTATAAATGAATGTTTACTTAGTGTATATCACATCACGAGTAACTACATCATGGCTAAGTACCTCAATCGAATTGTCAGTGTTTTTATCGTATACGAACCTAGATACATAACGTGGGAAATGTCTTTGTTTGGAGTTGCTCAGCTCAATGAATAGTTACACCCACCCCCCCTCCCCCCCACCCCCGGCCCCCCGAGTCGTCCCCGGCAGCCATAAATATGGATTTTTTTAAGCAATTCCGAAGTATGCAGAGAAAAGGAATATTAGATTAATTATCTATGGCTCTTTTATATTTTCGTTAAAGCGTTTTAGGGGAAACTATAATAAACAATGTACAGTGAAAATAACATCATGGAACTGAATGGCAAGGAAATAGAGAGATAAAGTATGAAAAATTATAATTTCAACCGTATAAGAGAGTGACATGAGATCCAGATTGAGAGAGAGAGAGAGAGAGAGAGAGAGATCCATAATGTCATCAATAATAAGATGGAAAACAGAATGAAAACATCTAAGATGCAGGAGATAAAGACACATAATGGGAAAAGAATTTAGAGAATACGGATAAAATATTTCCTTTCGGTGCACAAGGGAAAGAGTGAGAGGACAAGCCATGCAAATGGAAGAGAGAGAGAGAGAGAGAGAGAGAGAGAAAGTGCTATTTTCATTGCTTGGTGTGCAACATTTTACTTTAACGATCAGATTTGTTGCTCATCAATAAATACAGGCTTCTGGCTGATCTAAATAACCCCAGCTGGGTCAGACGATAAGGTCGTTCTTCTCATCAACTTTCCTTCTTTACGCTTTGCTGTTTCTCCAACTTTCCAAACCCGTTTCATGACTCGTTTTCCTTGTTAGGCTCGAACGTCTGGCTACCGGAAAGCAATGAAAATGCAACTCTCTCTCTCTCTCTCTCTCTCTCTCTCTCTCTCTCTCTCTCTCTCTCTCTCTCTCTCTCTCTCTGTCTTTTCGTGCCCATTTTATGCAATTATCTATTCTCGTATTAATCGCTTTCATCTGATTTTCCAGCTAATTTTTGATAAACTTTAGCAACTCTCTCTCTCTCTCTCTCTCTCTCTCTCTCTCTCTCTCTCTCTCTCTCTCTCTCAATTTATATATTATCTCACTTTTTATTTGTACTAAATTAGATATCATTCTTATTTTCCTTCCATATCTCCTTTCTAAGGTGTTAATTTTTAAGTTGAATATCTAAATACCGCCATCTCTCTCTCTCTCTCTCTCTCTCTCTCTCTCTCTCTCTTCTTCTTATCTCTCTCTCTCTCTCTCTCTCTCTCTCTCTCTCTCTCTCTCTCTCTCTCAAAGTTACAGACGTTAAAAGGAAGTTAGAGCAAACCCCTATTCTCTTGGAGTGTGGAGTGTGTTTCTCGTACCTGCATACATTCAGAAGTCTTCAACACCTGAAGTGGAGTCTTCAGTTAAAAGGTATTCACAGCCAACGCCTTTTTACAAGTCGCGCAAAATGAGGGTAATTTTTTTGGCAATGGCAACGATAACATTGCACCCGGAAATGAGTAGAATTTCGTATGCCATACGCAGCGGTTATACTTCAGTTGGAACACGTTTAGGGTAGACGTTAACTTAAACTTTCTACAGCAAGTAGGTCCCCCTTGGGGTGGTAGTGCTGTCAGTCCCAGCACGTGGTGCGCTGCAGGTAATACTACAGGGTATGTGCAGCGTCCCTTCAGCCCCCAGGTGCGTCTACTTTTCCGCCATTTAGCTTACCTCCATTACCGTTTCCTTTCTTCCGTCTTACTGTACAACATATCTGTCTGATACTTCTTAGTGCAACTGTGGAGTTTTCTCCAGCTCCATCTTTAGATCCTTGTAGTTTATTTCATTTGTTTTCTTGGTTCATTTATCATGCTCCCTCTTTCACTGTCTTTAGTAATCAATGGCCCGAAAATGTCTAAGTCACTGAATTAGCAGCCTAAATTTCATAAATCACCAATGTTACGTGGTTGAACATACTAACTAATAAGCTGGCGATATGACAGGATAATTAACGAAACGTCCGTGATTACCTTAGACAAGTAGGGATATTGACGGTCATAATGTGTGTTAATAACCATCAATAGTCGCGTTCGTTGGAGGTGCCATTTTGTCCTTCCTTTCCTTATATTGCATTTAGATGCCTCTTACCAAACCACCAGTACCTGAAATCTTTTCTTTCTTTCACTATCAATCTGTCGATACGCCACGTTCTCTAACTACCCTTCAACAGAAGGCTTTTATTCCCTTCACTGATCATTTGAGCAAGTAACACGTTGTCACATTAACGATTGCGACAAATTATTTCTTTCTTCCACTGTGAATGTGATGGATACCATATTGTCAAAATGTCCAATGACAGAAGTTTGTCTTTCCTTTCACCACTGATACGATGAAGTGCAACTTACAAGTCTTTCCTTACTTTTACCAATAATCTATTGAGGTGGCGTTGCCCTGCTACCCAGTAACAAAAGGCTCTCATTCCTTTCAGTAATAACCTTTAAGACGTGCCACAGATTCAAGTTATCTGGAATCAGAAGTCTTCCCTGCTTTTCACTAGTATTCTGTCACACTACCCGAAACCAGAAAATTCTTCTTACTTTTACTATTGCCCTCTGGAGATGCCAAGTTGTCACGCTGCCCAGTACCAGCATTATTTAATTTCTTTCACCATGAGCATGATGATGTCGTGCCTTGTCATACTGTCAAGTAAAGCATCGAATATCTCCTTCCTTTCACTATTAACTTTAAGAAATATTACATTGCCAAACTATCCAGAACCAAAAGTGTGTCTTTCTTTTCAATCATATTCTGTTGATGTGTCCTGTTCATTATATTAACATTTTGATAGACCAGCAATGTTATTAGTCTCCTCTTTTCACTATAAACAGTTTGGTTGCCATTTTACCCCACTGTTTACTACACGAAATCTTTTTGTCCTTTCAGCATTAAAGTGCAGAAACAAAACATTACCCAGTCGTTTCTTTTACCGTAAAACTGATGTGTCATGGTGTGGCAGTATCAATCATTGCACTAATAACCTTTGAGGCTCAACATTGTCACACTACCTAGTAGTGATCTCTTGTTTTCGCTAGTACCTTTTTGAGATACTTACCCCAACCACCAGAACCCTTCCCTGTATCTCTTTGATGGCATACTGAAATGCCATGTTGTCAAACTATCAAGTACAAGAAGTGTGTCTTTCCTTCCATTAATCACCTTTTGATGTACCATGTTGCCACACTACCCTGAACCTGACGTCGTTCATTCATTCACTAGTAAACCGTCAAGGTGTCATGTTAGAAATCTCTTATTTCATTTACTGTTAACTTTTCGAAGCTACATACATTCACACTACCCTTTACCAGTTGTCTTACCTTACATTTGCTATTAATTTCCTGATGTGCAACATTGCCATCTTACCCAGTGCTAGACATCTCTCCTCAGTTTCAATATTAATAATCTTTTGAGGAGTTTGACGTTGTCATACTACCCTGTACGAAAGGGTAGTATGCACTATTATCCTGTTGAAGTGCCATATGGTTAACTATCCAGAATCAGACGTCTTTCCCTCCTTTCACCAGTAAACAGTTGGGGATCTACATTGTCACACTATCCAGTCTCTGCATTGTCACATTACCCATGATCATAAAAATATTATTTCTTTTCCACTCTTGATTTGTTGAATATTGAGCTGCCACTGGACCAAGTCCCAGAAGTCTCTTATTTCATTCACTATTAACCTCATGAACTGCCACAATTTCACACTACCAAGTATTAGAGATCTCTCCTTGCTATCATTACAGTCTACTGTGGTACTATGTCACACTGCCCAGTAGCATAAGCCTCACTTCTAGCACCATTAATTTTTCAGGTTTGACATTGTCACATCGTGACATTGTCACCTTGTCTAGTGAGGCGTCATGGTCTCTCATTACCCATTTGGAAAGATCACTCCGTCATCTCACCATTAATCTTTTGAGGTAACACTTTATCTCATTACCAGCTAAAAGAACTATCAAAGGAGTCAGGTCTTATACTAACTAATGCCAGGATAATCTCCTTTGTTTCGCTATTAATACTGAGAAATGCGACGGTGCCACGCTACAGAGGAAAAGAATTCACCTCTCCCTTTCACTGTCAGCCAGCCTGTTGAGTTGCCATATTGTTATACTACACAGTGTCAGGAGCCTCTCATGTGGTGCCCCTTCCTTTCCCTTCTCACCCTCTTTGGTGCCACATTGCCACACTAACTATTCATTACCAAAAGTCTTTCCTTGTGTCCACTATTAATATGTTGAAATGTTACTTTGTCACGCTACTCAGTAACGGAAGTGTTACTTTTATTGCATTGTTAATATATTGAGGTAGATGTTGTCGCACGTTTCAGTACCACACGTCTCTCCCTCCTTTCAAAACTGCACTGAGATGCTGTCTTTCCAGTAGTATTAACTATGACTATAATAATTCAGTTTGAAAAATATTGAACTTCGACCTTAAAGACTCATACACCAATGCCTTAGTTGTTTTAGTGTATATCTAGTAATGTTTATTTGTATATAAATGTTGTTATATATATTGATTATATATTATTCCTTTTTTTCTTTTCCCTTTCCACTAGATTTCTATCCTGCAGAAGTATATATTTCTGTTTTCATTAAAAAGCGTGCAGTCCGGAAATGGGCTCAGATTGTTATGAAATAATGACTTGTAGAACGAGCAAGACACATCGAAGTTTTAAGGTTTCCGAGATCCCATTTAGGATAGTGCCTTCTTTTCTTTAGAAGAAAATTATTTTTATCTTTTTTAAATACTGTTACATCAAGAGGCCAACCTTAATCAACCTGATAAATGTAAACTGATGATTAGAACTTGAGCAAACTTAGCAACGATGCGGCATCGATATTTGTGAAACGAATAAAACTCGATCAGTTCTTCGTCACTTGTTTTACTCTTCTTTTAATTTTCGAGCCAATTCTGTTTCTTTTTTCAATAATTATTTTTACTTCCTCGCACGTCTTATGAAAATGAGAAATTATAAAAGTAGTACGTCAATTTTTTCTCTTTTTTTTTCGAAATCTATGCCATTTCAAGGTTTTTATAACCTTGAAATGGCATAGTTACCCCAGTCAAATGTGGTTTTCTATGAATGATCAACAGTTAAAATAGAAAACCGCAACGTAGCCTAGCCTTTAGTGTAATTTAAAGCGAGAAAAATCGTGCACTAAGACTGCTCCATATAATGACAGGTAAATTCCACACATACCTCAGAAAGCTAAACTGACAAAAATTCACATGTGGGTTCCAAAGAGGTTGTCGCCTTGCCTAGCTTCTTAGAGGCAGAATTAACTACCTAGGTCCACGGATTGTCTCCCAAGAAATGGTATTTCTGATATGATTATAGATCAAAGAAGTTCGATTTTCATACACTGCTGAAAAGGCAGAAGAAACCGGAGAACAAGAGATGAGAAGAAATTCACCCTATACATAGATATTCTCGCAGAGACGAAGCTTCTGGAAAGATTTAGGGATAAGGAAACTATCTGGGGAGTGTAACAAGGTTGTGAGGACCAGAGATTGAGACAGGTAGCTGGGTACTGATGATTTATTTACTGTTTTTTTATTTAGCTGACCTTGTGTCAGCACGGGCTCTTGCTCACAGAGCAGCAATGGCGTCGGGGGAAAAACCGAGGAGGCCCGCAGTTGCGGCGGGTCGAGAAGATATCTGGCGTCCCCCGGGTGAGACAAAGGAGGCCGCGACGTCGGATGGATGTTTCTGAACCGCCGCCTGAATTTTGTGTTGGGTGACCAGCACCCAGCTACCCGTCCTCGAAATAAACGCCAAAACACGCTGGGAAGCAGTGCCGTGATTAGTCCGTTAATGGCGTTGGTGTCGTCCTCGCAGTGGAGTTTTCAGATACCTAAACTGTGGCGCCGTATTGAGTCCGTTAAAGGTTCTCTGAAGGTGAGCGGCCGTAATTAGTCCGTTAAAGGCTGGGCCTAAACCGCTGTGTTACCAACTCCGGGAGGTCACCAGTTGTGAGAGGTGGACAAAGAGGCAGGTAGAAGTGTACTGATGATTTATTTACTGTTGTTGTTGTTAAAGATTAAGCTGGCTTTATGCCAGCACGAGCTCTTGCTCACAGAGCAGCCCGTAGGGATTTATTTACAGACAAACTGAGTTGACATAGACAGGTGCGGACGGATATGTAGTGCAGTCTCGCACCGCAAACAGAAATGACTCCGAGACGGTAAATTTGTGTTTTCTTACAGACATTCGTTTAGATATAATAAAGCGTACAAATAATGGAATTGCATGTGTTATACATCGGATGGAAGTAAGAACAACGCGACTTGATGATTGGTTACAATGAAAATAGGGAAAAAGCGTTGTCCTTACAAGGTAAATGAAATATTTGAAAAATGCATTAATAAGAAAAAAAGTGGAGAGAGAGAGAGAGAGAGAGAGAGAGAGAGAGAGAGAGAGAGAGAGAGAGAGAGAGAGAGAGAATAAACCTTTAATGAATATCACAAAAGGCAGGTATAAGAACTGTCTATTTGCTTGACTTTTTATTGAGAACAACAAAGAACGCAGTCTGAAAGTACACAAATGGGAGGTGTTTAAATAGCTGCTAATTTAAATATGTATTACAGGATCTGATATGAAATAATTAACTCGATACTGTTACTGAATAGATAATAAATGTAGTCACTTAATACATAAAAGCTTCTATGCTAATATCAGTTACTTACAATGAAAATATGCTTTAAACAATTTTTAAGTTACAAATGAAAGTTTCTTAATAAGGAAACTAACTCCACAACATAGTTATCAACATAAACAATAAAGGGAAGTAACCATTCAAGTAACATAGCCCATAATCATATAACAGGAAAATGCACAGGTATCAAAATCAAATACAATAGAAATAAAGTTGTCTATAAAACTCTAAGATTCCCCAAATCGTTGTGAGATGGTCGAGGGTCAAGCTGGAGATGAAGCCTATATCTAGCTGATCACTTGGAATGGAATCCATCTTGATGACCAGGGAGCGAAGGCTGTGATGCCCTAAATGTTCTTTAAAAGGAATAATAGCAGGGCGGGTCAGATAGACAACCCTTCATAGGCCTACTTATCAACATGGGTTCAGGATAGTCTCAAGAAGTTTATGTGGAAATAACGTAACGCTAGCATGTTCCAGCCTGAAAGGACAGGAATTAAGCCTGAAAAGAGTAGATCGAAGAAGAAACACTTGTGCCTCGAGGATCCTTGAGTAGATAAGTTGATCAGTATAAGATATCAGTGTGACTGCAGCTGAGGTAGCCTCCATTGGTAAATGTCAGCGAGATGCACAATCAGGTAAGAACTATGGGAGTGATAACATTTTTTAACAGATGTGAAACATTAATCTGAAAATTGCATCGCCACACTTGCACTTGACACAGATTTTAGTGCTATTAGTTTTTTTTTTTTTTTTTTTTTTTTTTTTTTTTTTAACAAATTTAGAATTTCTGGAAAGGTCTTTATTGCTGTTGTTGCTGTTAGATTAAGCTAAGTTTGAGTCTGCCTTTATAAAGTGTACCTACTAGTAGGTGCGTCCTTTACTATCATCTCTTGTCTGGTCTCACTGGTATCCTTAATGATGTAGAATGGGAGCCAAGAGCATTTCCCAGAGCATTATTCATGCGAAAGACGGCAAAAGGTTCAATATTATTAACATCATGCCTGACCCTCATATAATGGATTTCTGTATTGCTGCCGAGGCGGAGCCTTGGCTATGACCCCCAAATACCTCATAGTAGGGGGGGTGAAAATGGCATTTATTCATGTGAACTTCGGCAAGGCTAAAAGTAGTTTAGAATGGTGCACAGGAGTCTCCTGACTACTGAATGGAGAATGACAGTAACTTTGGGTGGGGCGTTGCCCCCGACAGCAAGCCCCATTCCCAAGGAAAAAAATGACATTTATTCATGTGAAAATCGGCAAGGCTGGAAGTAGTCTCAATTAGTCCTTTGGAGTCTCCTACCCACTAAGTGGACAATGACAGCCATTTTGGGTGAGGCTTTCACCCCGACAGCAACCCTACCTCAAACCGGGGTAAAAAATTTTATATTTATTCATATGAAAACAGGCAAGGCTAGAAATTGTCTCAGTCTGTCCCTAGTAGTCTCCTACACACTAAATTAATTAAGTGAAAATCATTTATAATATAAAAACGTCTACTATTTAAATCAATGAGAAATTTTATTGAAAAAAAGATGAGCATTGCATTCCTAAATGAAATACTCCAATTGTAGCTTACTTCTCTGGATATCTTTTCATAGCAGCGTCAGTTATATTATAATATTGATGAAAATTAACAAAATGAACAATTGATCATACTCTGATACAAAAAGCAGAATTCTTTACTAACTTAAAAAAGAGAGAAACTTACAAAAAATCCAATAATGAATAGATGTGAATGATATTTATTACATTATCCCCACAGAATTAGCTGGTAACATTATCACATATTCAATATTAACTTTGTGTCTCTCAAGCATTTGAGGAAGATGTATTATCCTAAATTTTTTGCAGATGATAAAAAAACCTTGCATATTTTCTTCTGTTTACTCCGCTATTATTAAAAATTTTAAATGAAAGATGGTGTTGATAATTCAAACATGATCCTCTTCTGAGGTATAGTACTTTAATGTTATTTTATTATAAATTGAGTTTATTAGCTGCTATGACTTTGAATTTGACCTCAGCTGAAAATAATTTAGGTATAGTAGAAAGGAAAATATCACATTAATTGTCCTCTTCCTCGGTATTATTATTATCACTATCCTCCATACACTGTCTGAATCCTCATCCTCCTCAGCCATCATTTGGATCCCATCCTCTCCATTGTCAGCTTTAGTTAAAGAGCTGGGGACAGGATTTCGAGTGAACCAAACAGGCTGGAGACCATCCCCAGTTTTCATCCAGCCATATTTGATTGGACTCTCCCCGCCAGTAGGGTTAACTTCATCAGCTTGTTTCCACATTTTAGCCACAAAATTTCTCTTGATATGATGAGTAAGTGTTTCATAGCATGGAAGAAGGGAGGCACAGTTAATCTTCTTCACCCTCGCCAGTGGATCTGTTTGCTTACCCCTGCAGATATGCATGAAGGCCTTTTACCTTGCTTCGTTGATGTTTGACTTGCTAAAACCATACAGTGCACATACGTAAGAAGTCACGGCGATCGTGTCTACTTTTGATGTCAGGGAACGCAAGGCTTTTACATGATTTTCTGCAGCAATTGCTTCCAGTCGCTTACCTTTCCCAGTCTGTTGAAAGCGGATGTAAAATCACATGAAGTCCTATGAGAGCTTCAGTCAGGCCAGAGTGCTTTTCTTCAAGTCGAGCAGCAATAACAGAAACGTTAATGTAACGGCGATGGTTACCTTAACCATAGTCCATTATCAATGACATGCAATATGATCGTCCAATGAGACCAATAAGGATAACAAACACATCAATGTCAGACGACCTTACCATAATGGTCCCCCTGTGAATTCTTCTCACATGGAAAGCAATGACTGCGTCAGCTTCCTCATGCTGAGCCTGTAGGTGACTTGGACTTGGCTCATCAACTTGAATCTGGCTACCAACTTCTGTCTCAGTGAACATGAACTTTGATCATTCACCACCATGTGACACACAAATAATTCTTTCCCAAATTGGTTCATATTGTGGGTTTCTCCATTCTTGCATAATAAAGTGTGCAAACCCTTCTTTAAATGCACTATTCTTCAAGAGCTCTATTCCACTATGCCGCTGTGCTTGATCTGGTCCACTGATAACAAATGTGGGTTGATTACCTCCACCACGAGATTTCCTTTCCTGATCTTTAATTGAAGGGGACACACTTATCAAGCACAAGGTCAATTTTTTCCCCTTTAAAGGAACATACTTTGACAAGCAAATCCCTGGCCATAGTTCCATAATTTGACTTGCTGTGGCGAAGTAGGGTTTCATATAGAATGCATCCACCATCAACCACACTTGCACTGACTTGAGGCAGAGTGAAGTCATTCAGAATTGTGTCTTGGTTTCCCTCAAGCAGTTTAGTGAGATTTGCCTTGTTTGTCTTGTTGGGAGTTCTATCACTATGAGCAAGGGAGAGTGGTACATCTGTAATTGGGAAAGTTAAAATGTACTAAAGGTTGCATGTGACATTTATTTTACTTTCCAGCACTAGAATTCTTGCAAACGCATCTCTGATACCTTCTGCTACTTTAGCTTTATCTTTATCTTTGCAGGGACGTTGAGGTTTGGTGTTTTCTGTGGCAGAGTTTAACACCTTTGTTCGTGTTACAATTTTCAGGAATCTTGAACTGTCCGCTTTACACTCACCTCGCTTCAATGTACTTAAGAGGTAAACATTTGTTTCTTCCTTTGCTTCTTTACCTGTTGCCACATTGACTAGTTCGTGTAATAACTTGAGTATCAAATGGGTTACAGGTGTCATTAATGACTCTGGCAAGGTTTTCAATATCATTGTTGTTACGCCTCACTCTTCATGGCTGTAACTGACTGGCTGGCTGTTTCCCTGAATGAAGGCCTACAAGTTGCCGTAATTCTGATAAGGCCATACCACGCTGAGTCAAGGTGATAGATCATCTTCTGAAGGCATTCTCAGTTTCTGAAAGCAGTTATTCCTCTCATAGGCGATGCAACATCCCTGTTAAAAGTCTGCTCTAAAGTTAGATCAACTGCACATCTTGGCTATGATTTACTGGTGCGTCGGATAGAATGTCCAAACCCTTAGGGTCCATCTGTCGAAGTTTTGAAACGAATAGATATCCCCGTCTTGTATAATTTGGCCGATTTAGAGCAAAGATCTCAATAACATAGGAAAGGATTTGAATGTACTTCCTTACAAAGACATGAGAACCAAAACTAGTAAATGTACAGCCATTCATGGATCTCTTAATACACAGATTAAAATATTTCTAGACTTTCAACCTTACATGCACAAAAGGCGTACAAAGGAGTATGATAGCATACATTAATTCCATTTTCAACCTTGTTTTGACATGGAGTTAAACTAGCATTGCTATCAAGGGCAAATCCCAACCGGAAATTCTCTTTGTGTATTTGAGACAATTTCTAGCCTTGCCTGTTTTCATATGAATAAATATAAAATTTTTACCTCGGGTTTGAGGTAGGGTTGTTGTCGAGGTCAAATTGAGACCGTTTCCAGCCTTGCCGATTTTCACATGAATAAATGTCATTTTTTTCCCTGGGGATGGGGCTTGCTGTCGGGAGCAACGCCCCACCCAAAGTTACTGTCATTTCCATTCAGTAGTCAGGAGACTCCTGTGCACCATTCTAAACTACTATTAGCCTTGCCGAAGTTCACATGAATAAATGCCATATTCACACACCCCCCCTACAATGAGGTAATTTGGGGCCATAGCCCGGGCTCCGCCCCGGCAGCATACTTCCCAATTCTGGAAGAGTTTAGGGATGGGGAAAATTAGGACCAATCAAAGCACGTGGAGCTCATCCGTGACGTCACAAGCCACGCCTTTTAGCTCTCTCCCCAGTCCTATATCCATTACTGCTGCCAGTCACGATGCCGAAGATATACTTTCTTCTCAATTTCACAGCTTACGGCTTGTATGACATATACATTTTAGTCAGATATATCTAAACATAATGCAACACTAATTTAACAACAATATATTCTTCAAATGAGATACACCATGAAATATATTATGCGTTATTGGCTTCTCCCTCTTGGTAAATAATATTTTCACATCGCGAATTTCTAAATTATATACTTGAAAATGCATGTTTAAAGCCATTTATAAAGGGTTGCGATAACTCACGGGATGAATCAAACAATATACAAGATGGTAAAATTGATTGTATCTGACCTGTTTGTAGGGGATAATAGAGAGAGGGAGTAGCCTTACACTACGGATTTCTATTGATATATGCTATTTCGTAGTAATGCGCATTACTGTGCATTTTTTAAAAGCAATATACTGGTCATAACTAGGCCATGAGCAGGAATCAGACTGATATAGTCCCTACTATTTACAGGAACACAGTTTCAGCTTCATTCATTAAATTATTTCAAGAGCTAATGTGCCCTTAAGGAAACCTGCGGTATTGTTGGTTTGGTGATCTAAGTTAGCCTAATATAACCAAATATAGTTACGTGACAAACTCATCCTGTCAGTAGCTAATCTGAATATGGTTGTTTTTCAAGGTGCACTTGATAAGCTGTAGTAAAAAATTGCCTTTTTGAGGTGGATTCCGTTTTCATAAAATCTTCCAGATGTCCTTACCTGATTGGTCCTTGTCATACATTGTGTACAAATATATAAAAAGTTTTTATTGAAAATTTTTTGCTTTTGATTTTTTACTTTTCATACATTGTGTACAAACAAATAAAAAGTGACAATAAGATTCAGTATTGAATATTTTTAGCAGGCCCTTACGGGATTTTTGCTTAAAATTCATTGTGTACAAAGAAAACACTGATTATTTAATTTATTTAATATTCTTAGTAAGCCTTTCATACTTGTCATTCATTGTGTGCAAAGAATCAAAATGAGTATTTCATTAGTATGTAATACTTTTAGCAATTATAGAAGTACAGAATACTACCTATTTACGGAGTTACAGTAGACTTTTTACTAAGCTGAACTAGAGCAGAATTGATGCATAAATTTATTAGAACTGCGCTATGCTTTAGAGTAAATATGGATGAAACTTTTTTCCAACTCTCTTTCAACAGAAAATTTTATGCAAATATTCAATACGTATCAATTAAAGCTAGGGATAACGGTAGTATATGAGTATACGACTATTTTCATCCAAGCTCACACTCAATGGCCAAATGTATGCCTTAAATTAAGTGCATAATACTTTTTTACATAGATTTTTGACATTATGCCAAGCACTGGGGCAACTAAGGCCATTCAGCGCTGAAACGGACATTGACAGTAAAAGGTTTGGAAGGTGTTACAGAAGGAAAACCTCAAAGCAGTTGTACTATGAAGCAATTGTTGGGAGAGGCTGGACAATAAGTCATGCCTACATTGCACCAATTTTACCATCTTGTATATTTTTTATTCATCCCATGTGTTATCCCAACTCTTTCTAAATGGCTTTAAACACACTTGTTCAAGTATATAATTTAGCCACAGCCACTTGCCATGAAAATATTATTTATGCAGTAAATATCGACTTTGTGAGCAGGAATTAAGAAGGACTGAGCACTATAACGCATAATATATTTCACGGTGGTTCTCATTTGAAGAATATATTGTTTGTTGAATTGGTGTTGTATTATGTTTCGATATATCTGACTAAAATGTATAGGTCATGCAAGCCGTAAATTGTGAAATGGGGAAGTTTTTCTTCGGCAATGTGACTGGCAGTAATGGCTATGAGACCGAGTGTAGCTCAAAGGCGTGGCTTGCGACGTCAAGGATCAGCTCCACGCGCTTTAATTGGTCCTAATTTTCCCCATCCCTAAACTCTTCCAGACTTGGGAAATATGCGCCCCGGCAGCAATACAGAAATCCATTATATGAGGGTCAGGCATGATGATAATAATATTGAACCTTTTGCCGTCTTTCGCATGAATAATGCTCTGGGCTCCTGGTCTCATGTTTCATACTGACAGATGCACAAAGTTAACTTTATGTCATAAACTAATATAAAAAGTTTAAAAAACATGGGCTTCTTTTTCTTAGTGTTTCCTTCGCTCATCGAAAATCTAGCAAGTCAACTGCTGATGTTCCGCTGGGCAAAACACTAAAAACTGCCAAGTTTATCACCAGTCTATCTGTCGATGGGTGTTTTAGCGCCAAGACCATTTTGAATTTTGAACCACACAAACAAGCTCGGCCATTCAACAACTTAACTTCGGCACTCCTTTGTCTCAGTTTAGTTTGCTATGTGTGCGCTGCCAGCCTATTATATTTCCTTTTCAGGTAGATACCATGCTTTTATTCATATGATTGTCAAGAAGTTATTAGCGAAACGTGGTAGAAGAAAATTTTGTCGTAGTGAATTCCTCTGGGTCTGACATTTAAAGATATAGACAAGACTACGTGGAGTTGTTCTTAAATTTGAAAACTGAGGAGCCTTGTTCATGAGGACTAAATGAAGAACTCAAGAAAATTGCATTACAGTCTTTTTAGTGACTAGTAGATTTAACATATTTAATTTACTTTTTAAGGAACGTTGCACAGAACTTTTGAAAGGTTTACCTTTGGATAAGTAGATGGCGGTTTCCATTATGTTTGTAAGAGCTGAATAATTTGAAATTGTGTTTTCTGTAGTTTATGAATCTGTATAATTTGCTACGTTTCTTGAAATTTTAACTGTAACAGCATTATACTATGGAATCGTATCAGTTCTTCATATGTAATGACAAGTGGTCACTTGAATTTCTTATGACTCATCCTAATTTCGGGACAGGGTAGGGGTTGGTCAGGAAACTTTAAATTGATTGCACAGCAACGATTACTTTACCTGTGATAAAATAGCAGACTTATCATAGTAATTAATCAAGAGGAAGAAAAAGCAATGAACAACCCTATAGTTTCGCCAGTACATTATTGCACCCTGTGTTGCACCGGATTTTTCAGTATGGCCTCCCGAGGTCAAGGCTCGTCTGGGAGATCGCCACTCTCTGTTACTGACTCTGTGGTAGCTAATTTCATTTGGACCTAAAACAAGTCCCCCGTTGGACGAGTGGTTTTCGCACTCGACTGCCAATCCGGTAGTCCGAACTTCGATTCTCGGCTCGGCCAACGGGGAATCAGAGGAATTTATTTCTGGTGATAGAAATTAATTTCTCGATATAATGTGGTTCTGATTCCACAATAAACTGTAGGTCCCGTTGCTAGGTAACCAATTGGTTCCTATCCACGTAAAATTATCTAACGGAGGATTACTGTTTTCTTTAATCTTCAAACCTGTCCCATTCCACTCACTGATTATAGCACCTCAAAAAATGTCGACTGGGTTCAATACAGACGATTAACTTATAAGTGTAGCTTAAACCCAGACTGGATAACTTCTGTCTTGAACTGAGGAATTATCCATGGGTGTAGGTTCATTAAGCGCGTCTGCCGTGGGTGTTGGGTCCGAAGTTTGTGCAGGTAACTTTGATTATCCCGCAATAACCAGACTGTCCTCGAAACTTATGTTGACAGATGAAAATGCCATTTGTTACGTAAGATAGCTAAGACTTTAATACCGTAAAATTCTACGTCGTTTTCTTGAGCGAGATGCTAACTTATAACTCTTCATAGTTACATTTCACAACATAGGTGGAAGAGCATCGTTGGTATTGCATAACCAGATACTGTTGCCATACACAATCATTTTTTTTAAGTGTCGCAATTGATATTCAAAAGGATTATGAGGTCATGATCTTTCGGACTTCATTTCTTATTTCCTTAATTTCAGGTTTCCTGCTTACCCTACAGCTCACTGTATAATGGCGCAAATTAGGAAAATGTTTGTTTTTCTTATATTGTTTTTACTTTCTAGTAATTTTCTTTAAATAATAAAGATTTAGCATGCTTAGAGCCGATATATAACTGCATGAACTCCTGTTGCATAAATTGCTGCAACCATTATTCCTCAGTAAGAAAAATATTGTCGTTGTCCAAATGCAAACAAAAAAGCATTATCCTTCAAATGATCTTACCCTTGAAGCTCGCAGTTGAACGGAGTTATCAGGGTTCAATTGAGTAGAATATTTGATGGTAAATTCCTAAAATTAAAATATTTTAGACTGAATCCCCACATTAGCAATGCTAGGCGGTACTCTCCCCTTTCCCCTCTTCCCCACCTTTATTCTCAAAGTCCGTCTTATCAAACGACTAGTTCTCGCTGGACGAGTGGTTTTCGGGCTCGGCTGCCAATCCGGTGGTCCGGAGTTCGAATCCCGGCTCGACCAACGCAGAATCAGAGGAATTTATTTCTGGTGATAGAAATTCATTTCTCGATATAGTGTGGTTCGGATCCCACAATAAGCTGTAGGTCCCGTTCTAGGTGACCAATTGGTTCCTAGCCACGTAAAAATATCTAATCCTTCGGGCCAGCCCTAGGAGAGCTGTTCATCAGCTCAGTGGTCTGGTAAAACTAAGATATACTTAACTTATCAAACGACTGGTCCCACTAAACCCCACTTGCTTCCCTATGGTAGGACCAGCCTCAGTAGATGAAAAGGCCGCTGGGTCTGTAACGTTCCTAAAATGTTCTTACTTCGCTTGAGACTTCACCTCTTGTTCCGGTGTCCCGAATACATGTGTACATAACTGTAAATGTGTACGTTGAACCAAAGGAATTCAAGGCCTAAAATGAAATAATTAAGCCATAAACACTGCGTCCTTACTTAATTCGGAAGCTCTGAAGGAATGTGTTCCTTTGAAATCCTTACTATTCTCCCAAGTTTGTACACTTCAGTTCTTATTTTGGGAACTCTTTTAGGCTTATGGCTTTCAAAGTTTTTGTATGGAAAAGACCCCATACTGACAGTAAGACCACAACCCTTCTGGATATAAATGCCTTTTTATTTAGTGAGTTCCTAATACTGTGGCATCTGCCATCTTTATATTTTTCTAAAGAAGGATATTTCCAACACATGCAAGTCGGTATTGACACATTTATTTTAAAAAAATATATATAAAATATGTTTGCCTTAGAAAAATCATCCCATACCTGTTATCCTTCAATAAAAAACGTAAAAAAATAAATATAATGTGCTTTTGATTTTAAAACTCAATAATACCCAAAATAATATATAAAAAAGTAAAATCTCTGTCACAAGTCATCAAAACAGAAAGGTTATTCTTAAAGTACTTTGCCATAGTTATATCACACTCTAGTAAGGCAACACTTACATATTGATGTGGAAAACGGACATCATACTGTAATGTGAGAAATATGATTAAAAATTTAGCTTGAGCCAGATCATTGGCTCTGGTTCAGTTTGCCTCCGTGGGTGACATTGCCCTCGACGGATTCTGCCTGAACCTTATAGACGAGTTCTTCCCGAAGCTGCTTGATCCTTTCAGCTACGTCCCCTGGACCCTGTAACGCCATGGCCCCCATTGGCAAAGCATCTCTTCCATTCATCCTTCCCAGTCCATATCTAGAACAGATATCACCCATGACTACAGGAATCCTCTCCACAGGAAGCTAAATTTTAATATTATCATCTTTTCTTATGCATACGTTATACACAAACAAAAATACTATGACACACGATACAATAATTAGGAAAAAAGTTTATTGCCAAGTCACGTTATTCTAATAATGCATTTCTATAGTAGAGAAAGATGTCATCAAAGAAACGTCATTAGACGATCTCAGCATTGATTTCCCAGTAGCACAGACAAGCACACACTCATGCAAGGAAGGGCTTTTCGGGAAAAGGATGGAAACAGGATTTCGAACTTACTTCATCAGAAATTGATTCCTTTGCTTATTTCGTAGGAGATTTATGAAGGAAATTTCTGAACGTGACATCTGCTGGCATTTGCTCTCTTTAGACAGCGACTGGTAGCCAGAAACCTAGTGAAAGAGATACATTGCTTAGAAGATTTTCAGGTTCATAATGATGATAACCTAGGTCAACTAAGTTTACTCTGAACGTAACAAGGTGTGTTGCATGGATATGGTGGGGTTAAAGCTTAATCCACTACTTGGACCTAAGTCCAGGTCTGCATGCTTTATGGATCGCCTTGGTTGCTTTGCGTAGTTCTTGTGTAAGTGGGACTTCAAGTTTAATGCTCTTTTTTTAAATGTTCTTGCATTTTCTTCGTTCCCTAATAGTTATAGCGCTGTCTTCTTCTATCCCTTATATTTTATCTCTAATATATTATGTTAGGAAAGCATGGTTATTGAATTGTCTTGAAATCAAGAGGCACCTCTGCGCTTTGGAACACAACTTTTTACTGGTTTGACTTGTATATAGTGCCATCTGAGGCTTTCTTGAATTGCTTTCTGCCTTGCCCTGGTCATCCATGCTCTTCGGTCTATTCCTGCTTAGCTAGCCAGCTTCTTTAACTTTACTGTGCTCCATTATCCACGTTTCATTTAATAAAAAATCTATTGGGATGACTCCTGTGAGAGTCTACAAATGAGATTCACTGGTAACCTTAAACTGCCTGTTACTCTATCATAATATTATTCCTAGTATGAACACAAGCAATAGACATTTGAAATCCTGATCTATCTATCTATCTATCTATTTATCTATCATTTTCATGATTAGACAAATGTGACTGCCTCCTGGATAAACCTTTCCTGTATTGTTTCCAAAGAAAAGATAAAAGGGAATTACAAGAGCAGGACTTAACCCAGCAAAATGTCAGACTGTTTTCTTAAAGATGGATGAATATTAGCAAAAGAAGGCAAAAGTTGGAAGAAGCACTCATGGTCATCCAGCTTAAAAATTATTGGTCTCTATAGAGTACAAATAAGACGTGGTGGCCTGATGTGTGTCACAAATCAGCTTGAGAGTAGAGGCTCTCTCCTTTGTATCAACTTAATGAGGCTACTGCGCAGCTACAAGAAATAGCAACTAGCTTGAAGGAAATGTTGGAGTCACTGACCACACAAATTGACTTTAATAACTTCATATTACGGAGAGAAACCAACGATAGAACACCTTGAATATGACAGTACTCCAAAGCAGGACGACGAAGTAGACCAACATTAAACTTCAATAACAAGAGAATTTACACATCGCAAACAATACAATCAATTGTAAAGTACCCTGAATGAGAACTTCTATCTACCTAGATTTGCTGTACTACATTAGTTAACTTCATACCTGATCTGACCAAGGTTTGTTAGGCCCTATCATATCACCGCTCGCTTCCTGGGCAAATCCACATTCTGCCATGAGTTGTTCAGTCGCCTTTTTAAGTCTGGACACATCCCTTCTCATCCTCTCTTTTCCGTAGTCTTCCACTAACTTGCTAAACTTCTGGGAGAAGAAATTGTAGATGAGATAGTCTGGAGCCAGTTTCTTTCTTAAGAGAGTCCGGGTCTTTTCGTTCATATCCTTCTTGAACTGAATGAAAAAAAAAGATTGTTAGCAAAAGGTCGACGGATGTGGATGATATTTATTTGTTCAGAGGGATTATTAAAAGGTCGTTGAAAAGAAGTAAGGGACAATAGGAAAAATACACAAATGCAATCTTGCTTTAATTACCTCGGCCATCCTGGCATTAATTTTCAAAACGAGAACATCTGTGATGTCCCAGCAGAGCAAATGGCTCATGAGAACCAGAGACTCCTCCATCCTCTCAGCTATCATGACAAGTTCAAAGGCTTTATCGGCTTCTTCTACCTGTAAACAGGCAAAATGAAACAGTGACGGGGTGGGAAGATTTAGCAAGTTCAAAAGAAAGATTCGCCTATAAGATTAATTCAGACGGAACAAAGTGGCGATAGAAGGAAATGTATCATAATAATCACAGCAGAAATGAAACATAGTTGATTAAACTAAACAGTCTTGATTTATCACTATAGTAGTGACTATTGGTAGTGTGTTTGACGTGACGACAAATAATATTAAGTAAAAGGGATAGATTTCTCCTAATCTTCACTGCTAGGTTTCAACATAACTGGGACACTGATTGCGTACCTTGTAATGACTGTCAAATACGCAGTAAAGTTCTTAGTTGGTATTTTTAATTCCATTTAAATCTCACCGTAACTTTTCAAAACATTGGCTATTTCCTAAAACTATCAGGTACATATCTGATTATCAACTGAAATTATACCATTTTAACCAAAATAATAATAACAATAATAATCAAAACGAGTTACATTTGTATAGCAATAAGCGTTCGTCCACACTTCAGTAAAACATGGCATATAAATACACATGGCCGAGTTATTGCATACACATCATAAAGATGTTAAATACAAATCAATGATTCATTGGTAGTCGGGTGCTTCATGAGCTTATCCTGTGTTTGCCAAAGCTTCGTTCACCACTGAGCGTAGATGACTTATTTTCAGAAATGTTTTTGCGACACTTAACCGACGTATGTTTATGAAATGTTTTACTGTATTGTTGACGCACCCTATTATTTATTAACCTAGGCATGGAAAAATGTATCAAATAAATCAAAAGTTATAGCATACCATCTCCTGGACATAAGTAATGTTATAGATCTCTGGTCCTGGCACGCCAAAATCCCAGGCCATCTGGTTGTAGCCCAAGTAACCGTAATGCCTCTTCCCATTAACGTCTTGAGTAGCCACAAACTCATCGAGGCTTTGATTGTTTACCTGACGGATAGATTAAACCGTTGCTAAAAACTAATCTTGAAGTATTTACGTGAAAGTAATGTTTATAAGTTACTGCTAGGGTCTTTTTTTTAAGGGGATGGGGAAGGGGGAGGAGTGTATGAGCGTGTCATCAACAGAACTAGCCTACACCTCTGGAGGGTATACAGAAATTTAACAGACTTAGCCTCCACACCAATTACCATTGCAGATGAATATTTATGGAGCTCTTACAGGAAAGTAAGGTTTAGAAGTGGCTGGTGGGTTTTACTCTTGACTGCCATCGACAATCTAACCTCAGATCTGAAAAATGAATAGAAAGTTACCGACCTCAGCCCAAGGCTGGCATTACGGTACGGTACGGTACGGTTGATATTTAGCCTATGTGTACGGTACGGAATTACGGTACGATAATTTTACCAAAGTACGGTACGGTACAATTCAGGTACGGAAAAAATGGGCAAATTCCGTACCGTACCTTACCTTAGGCTTGGGTATATCTCTTAGCAATTACTGCTAATGCATATTTGTCCTTAATGAATGCTGAGAATTTCATTTTTTTAGTTATCAATTCTACATGGTAACGTTAGGCAATGCCTTTAAGTTCCAGTGATGGTTAGACTATTCTATACTTTAATATAGCAAATTTTTGTATTAACTAATATGCAGCAGCATAGACGTGTACATATGAAGTCCCTTTGCTAATTTACACCTGTTAACCTTGATATTTTAATAAAGAAGCGATTTTACTGATGTAGATTGAGTTAGCTTATAGTACGATAAAGGCACGGAATTACGGTACGGTATCCTTACCGTACTGTACGGTACGGAAAAATTATTGAGGGTATGATACAAAATTATGGTACTGTATTTTAGCCAGGTGCGAAGTACGGAAAAACATTCCATACCGTACCGTACTACCAGCCTTGCCTTAGCTTCTATATCAGTTACATTTTTATCCAAACAAAATTTGGCTGGTAGGGTATTGGGATCTTCTAGATAGTGACTCACAAGGGTTTTTAACCCGGTATGTATCCACCTTTGCGACATGCTTAGTACAAGCCCGTTGGCGATTACCCTAAAAACATAAACAAAAGCCTGCAAAAATAATAAAAGCAATGACTCTCAAGAAATATTAGTCCTAGATAACGACCCCAAAAAGGCTTGGGGTCACTATCCAGGAACGATCCAGTTATTGTAACAAGGCCTTATCTCTAAGTTTACTCTTTTTCCATTTTTAAATCTCTTATGTGTCATTACAGTTTCCCTCGAGCTATCTGAGCAGACTTAGTCCTGGGTCTGAGTTGGTCTTGGTTCTACTATCTTGACCAAAAAGTCTCCGGACTTTCCATTTTATGGATCATTGATATTTCTTCTTGTTAGTGTTACATGAAGATTCATTATTGCTGTACTGTCGACTAAATAGTGAAAGGATAATTACTTCTTAGAACATGGTTATTATGCTTTTCATTCTCTTTAGCTGTATTCAACTGAACCATGGTCTTGCAAAAGGAAATTTAAAATATTTGAGTATTCAGTGCATTCTAACTTTTTTTTTTACCGTGAATTAATTTTCCAATGATATACCTCCGTTTTCTGTCTAAATTGCTTAAATCTATATATTTGGAAATAAGTCTCGGAAGTCCTAGAGTTCTTTGGCCCTGTCTATAGTGACCACCGCATCATGCCATCTTGTAAGGTTTGGTTGTCTATGTATAGCAGAACTCGGAATATAAGGCAGAAGGCATAATTTCTCCATCCATAGTTATTGTGATTGTGAATACCATGAGGTTTTGTTAAACTCTTTATACAGGTTATGTATATTTAGTACAAGCCTCTTGCAACCCCGAAGAGAATTGTTTTCTCTTTAGAAGAAATGTGCTTGTTATACGCCACTGATGCATCTGTTATATCTGTTGTCTGTAGTGCTAAAAACATAGACTAACTTAATTCGGTTATTAGTAATATGCTAAGAAGAGCTGCTCAGGAATTCTGTCAATCTTCAGTTGTTAAGATTCAGTAGGGGAGGTCTGCTCGGAAATTCCGTCGTCCTTCTGGTAGTCTGCTTCTAATTAAGTAGGCTACTCATATTTCATATAATTTCCTCAAAATAGTTCTAATAGACGCTCGTGCTATAACTCAATGTCTTTACACTTCTGGTCACATTTTTAGGCTAAAATCGTTTGCCTTTTTTGATAGTAATTTGTCTGAAATTGGTGTTAACTCACATTCAATCAAGATATTGAATCAAATGCTGTTCAAAATCTATCCTACTTAATCTGAGAAAGCTATTAAAATTGTGATGAGTGATAAATAACGGATTGACAATTAACGCAAACACATAAAATAAACCGAAGACCAATAGGTGATGATGAACCATTCTACACTGAACTGTAAGAACTTTTCCAAAAGTCTCCTTAATGTTTTCATATTTGCAGAGAAGATTTATACTACCAATTCTCGTGTGAAACAGAAGCTAATCGTGGGAAACGTGATGACACATATGGATAAAATAGTCTCTCGCAGGAACTGTGAGATGAATTCGATTTAAATCTTGCTTGTGTGTCCAAAACACTAAATATGTAATATAAGGACTTTCTCACCTTTCCCATATTTGTGAAGGTGAAAAGCGACTCAAACAGAGCAACTGGTTCTCTTAAGATTGTTATGTACACCGAACCCTCTGGCATGATGTCCTTCACCTGCAAAGTTGAGCAAAGATTAATTGGAGAAATCACCTATACTCGGTTTTTTTTTTTTTCATCTGTCCACCCGCCTGTGGTGTTTGCGTGAGGTAACACTGCGTCCCGGGCTTTAGAGGGTTACATTCAGCTTACATTCAACAATAATAACAATATCCTATTTCGAATATTAACGGTGTAATTTGCATACAGTAAATTATTAAAACAGTTTTCAGTTGCAAATGTACACCCAGATATCCTTTTATTTACCTAAAACTTACACATAGCGTAACTATCTAAAGCCCGGGACGCAGTGTTACCATACGCAAACACCACAGGCGGGTGGACAGATGGAAAAAAACAGAGTATAGGCAGTGCACCATCTGTACATGAATATTGCAGTGGTTTAAACATGTGGTGAACTGAGATGAAAACGATTATTAAATCTTAGTAATATCCATAAGCAGAATGGCACACATTCGCGGATATAAAGGTGAAAATATAGATCGCCTATAAGATAGTTCAAGAGGCACTGAAAGAAGAGGAATTTTCCTTAATACCATTGACTTTTGTATACTTGTGATCCAACGATTAGAGATCGCACAGCTGGGAGCTAAGCAGACCCTCGTAGGCTTTGGCCGTTGTATATTGAAGTTGAATTAATAATAATAATAATAATAATAATAATAATAATAATAATAATAATAATATCTCTCACTGATGTCGCAATACCATGGGACACCAGAGTCGAAGAGAAAGAGAGGGAAAAAGTGGATAAGTATCAAGATCTGAAAATAGAAATAAAAAGGATATGGGATATGCCAGTGGAAATTGTACCCATAATCATAGGAACACTAGGCACGATCCCAAGATCCCTGAAAAGGAATCTGGAAAAACTAGAGGTTGAAGTAGCTCCAGGACTCATGCAGAAGAGTGTGATCCTAGAAACGGCGCACATAGTAAGAAAAGTGATGGACTCCTAAGGAGGCAGGATGCAACCCGGAACCCCACACTATAAATACCACCCAGTCGAATTGGAGGACTGTGATAGAACAAAAAAAAAAAAATGGATAAGTATCAAGACCTGAAAATAGAAATAAGAAGGATATGGCATATGCCAGTAGAAATAGTAGCCATAAGCATAGGAACACTAGGCACGATCACAAGATCCCTGAAAAGGAACCTAGAAAAACTAGAGGCTGAAGTAGCTCCAGGACTCATGCAGAAGAGTGTGATCCTAGAAACAGCGCACATAGTAAGAAAAGTGATGGACTCCTAAGGAGGCAGGATGCAACCCAGAACCCCACACTATAAATACCACCCAGTCAAATTGGAGGACTGTGATAGACAAAAAAAAAATAATGATAATAATAATAATAATTATAATAATAATAATAATAATAACAATAATAATAATAATAATAATAATGAAGGATATCCTCAATTTCTCTAATGTATTCATTTAACTCATCACCTCGATATGTAGACAAGCAAAATAGTCTTATTATAATTTTGTTAAAGAAAATAAGCTTTAGGCCTCCTTATGGGAAGGTCTTACGAGGTGAAGCTCCTTAAAGGACGACAGCAACCTTGAGGCCTGTTCAGAATTCAATTGTCGTCAGGATGCTTGTAGGTGCAGTATCTTTTGTATTCTGCTTGCCTATTTTAATGCACTCGAGGGGGATTTTAGAAGATTTTAGAATAAGGAGCCTGTCATGCTGAGTTGCTTCTGGCTGAATTGAAAATAAATAATACACATATACATACACATTCATACATACTATATATATATTATATATATATATATACTATATATATATTCACACACATATATATATATATATATATATATATATATTATATATTCTACAAACAGTGTGCATGTGTATATATACATATATGCATGTATACATATGCATATATATATATATATGATATATATATATATATATATATATATATATATATATATATATATATATATATATATATAAACATATACATATGTACGTTATACATGTGGATATATACATATACACACAGAAAAACTAAATTTTTCCCATTCTGGATGGGAAACAAATATGCGGTAAACTGTGTTTGCAAACAGTTTGCAAACAATGTTTCCTAATTTAGAATGGCCTTTATATGCAAGTGGTGATCGAAATTTTAACAATTAATGTTCAAAATCTGTTCCTAAAAAGAAAATTTTAATAGTTATTTTTCTTACACTACCCCATTGTAGTTACGTGATTTTCCAGCATATTAGTCAATTACGATGTCACATTTTCTTAGTATAATAGAGGCACTAAAATTTTCATTGATGATTGCTAGTGATTGCAAAATAGCTGCAAAATAGTGTGTGTGTGTGTGTGTGTGACATCAACAAGCTTTCTCATGTAGTTCTGTCCGTCACCTATGATTTGGGAATTCATTGTTACCACTGTTTTTATTTTTCTCGCATGCAAAGGTACGAAAGAAGATTGAGGACTCCTCAACCCCAAAATTATTGACTTACTCAACGAAGAAAACGGCTGCCATTATATGTTTAAAGTAAGAAATGCACTTCGTGTGTCATTACCTCTTGGTGGTTCCATTTCGTGTGAATTGCAAAGATGTTCAAGCCAAGCTTGAACCAAGGTGCGGAGCGAACCATGAGATTATTGAAGGGCATTCTTCCACCGAAGTAGTTCCCGGTTTCCGGCAAAGCGAAGAGAAGGTCGTGGTTGAAGCCGTAGCGGAATAGAATGTTCTAGGGGAGAAATAATAATGATGATAATCATTGTAATGATAGTAGTAGTAGTAGTAGTAGTAGTAGTAGTAGTAGTAATAGTAGTGGTAGTAGTGAGAATATAACTAATTCATATACAAGGTGGCACTTTCATTTTATTTCAAATGAATAGCACTGACTTCCTCCGAACGTTACTGGAAATGAAACGCTTTGTTTTTTAAATATAAAACGTAAGCAGATAATGGATGAAACAGAATCGTACATACAAGCACGTGATAGAGAAAAAACCTTACGTTGAACATCCGTCGATAAAGTGAGAGTCTTCAGCCGTAAGTATGACAATTCAAAAGAAGACCTATTAAACACATACACACACATATGTATATATGTATATATATATATATATATATATATATATATATATATATATATATATATATATATGTGTGTGTGTGTGTGTGTGTGTGTGTGTATGTGCGTGTACGTGTTTGTAAGTTGCCTCCGTTTTTGCACCAGTTCACTCTTATGATAGTCTTTTCTTTCATCATTCCATCCCGCAGCAGATATTCTTTTGAACTGTCATTCTTACGTCTAAAGTCTCTCACTTCATCGACAGATGTTCATTCTAGGCATCTTTCTCTACAATTTCATACTTAGATTTATACATTTATATATATTATTCAATTTATATATATATATATATATATATATATATATATATATATATAATATATATATATACTGTAAAATTGAATCATTCAATATTAAGAAAAGATATAATAAGACAGCTGACAGACGAATAGATTAACAAATAAGCATCAGTGACAGCTGTAAAGGCGCACACAAGCAACAAACATCAGCTGATACAGGAAAAGAACCATACACAAGTTTCAAATGGTAATTGGAAAAACCCATTTATATTTATCAGCCGGTAAAAGAAGCATCCCTAATTTTTGGGTTGCAGTTGATAAAGGAAGCAACCCACATTTGGGCTTCAGTTGATTAAGGAAGCTACTCACATTGGGCTGAAGCTGATAAAGGAAGCCACCAACACCTGGACTTCAGCTGATAAAGGAAACGACCAGCATCTGGGCTTCAGCAGATAAAGGAAGCGCCTACATTTGGGTTTTATCTGATAAAGGAAGTGCCAACATTGGGCTTCAACTGATAAAGGAAGCTACCCATATTTGGGCTTCAGTATTAAATAAAAGAGAAAGAGAGCGACACACAAAGTCAAATGCTAGATTAAGCGATCTCCATTTAGACATCAACTGATAAAGGGAGACATCTGCACACAGCCATTAGATGGCAGTTGCAAATGTCCAGTTACAAGCATCAGCTTTCTTTCTTCCTTTCTTTCTTTAAATCTCCAGCTGAAGACCCTTATGGACAGTGCCAACAGACCATAAACCCAAAAGGGCTCCAAAGGGAAATCAACTTTCAGAGAGAGACAAGTTACAGAAAAAATGACGAATAAATGGCCATAAGGAAACAGAAAAACACATGTGAATTTAGGAGACGTCAGCAGGAAGCAGGAATGAATGTGGTCTTCGGATCAGAGGATTCCAGCTGCAAATTATACCACATTTTAGTTGTAGTCAAGCTACAATTCCTAGGAAACTTTATAGTATTAAACCTGATATTAGAAAATGACAACACCACCTGCCTAGAGTTGCAGCAGTGCTTGCCTAGTGTTGCAGCAGTAACTGTCTAGTGATGCAAACAAAAACAGCTATGTCAGCTAAAGAAGAGGCCAGAGGATTTTTGTCATTACTGTTCATTTTATGCAACATACATAATGAAGTCACTTTACGTCTATGCCACAAGTCAACATCAAGAGTTGGCAAAATAAAATTGACTAATGACATAACTCTGTCAAAGAGTTTCACGTGAGAGTCAGCACCAGAAGACCTAACTTGAGAACTTTTCTCATAACAAGAAAGAAGAATGTCAAAACGCTTAAATATGATGGCTTCATTACCAAACACCTGAAAACATTTCTACAAGATACCAGCTTTTTGAGAAACATAGGAACCAAGATTATGTACGAGTATATGATTCTCAAGTCAATTTCTTAGCAAAAGTTACACTCCAAATCTTAAAACAGTTACTGACATATAAAAACGTACCATTTAAATGAAAATCAGGATAGAAAGGCTAGCTATCATACTTTTAGTTTTTAAGGGTTAGGGTTCATATCTCAAAGCCTAATCCACTCATGACGTGTCAGATCGGTATTCAAGACTTCTTTAACCATAGACCTAGTATGCAGAAATGGAACAAAAGCTAGATGAATAGTATCATTGGCATTTGCTATAAGTTTGTTCTCCAAACCTTGCCAATGTCATTAGGCGTAGATAATAACTAACAAAGAACCAAGAACACTGCCTTGAAGAACACCAGCCACTACTTTACTGGCCATTCACAGATTCTCAATAATCCTAGCTCGTAGATTAGTGCTTCATGATTCACAGTCAAAGGCTGCACTAAACTCTAAACCGACCTTATGTCTGTGGCCCCTCGTCAAGAGCGCACTGCATGAGGTTAGATATTGACAGAGTGTGCTTCACAGGTATCAAGAACTTTATGAAATACAAACTGTAATCTAAAACCTTAGGTTAAACAGGAATAACTGAAATCTGCATATATTCCGATGCCCAAGAGGACGGACTTAGTACCTTAGGTAATGCGGCAATGTTTCACTTCCTCCAAACAGAAGGAAAGCTTGCATGTTCAGCTAACCTTCCGAAAACAGCAGTAATCCTTGGAACAACTTATCAAAAAGATAGCCACAAACAAAACATTATATGAAAGAGAAAGGTTACTGCAAGCCTCAAGTGGTGGAAGAATCAATCCACAGAGAAATAGATAAAGTGATATTAATAACTTACCATCTAAATAACAAAACATACCTGTATTGCAGAAGAGGCACACTTGTGGTTTTTTAAAAACGCTATGTTGGTTACAGGACTACAGGTTGCTTCATTTTGACGGAACACCCATTCAGGGGAAATAAGTACGCTAAAAAAAGAAAAATAAAAAGATTGTTACACTTCTTATCTTAACCGATCCGACAAAGTTTCCATGTTTGCATCGAAAGTCCCTGTCAAATTAAACACGCCTTTTTTTTTTTTTTTTTTTTTTTTTGGTGCCTTTTTTTTTTTTTTTTTTTTTTTACGTTGATCATATAACCTGAATTCTGCACCTGTATCTCTAAGGACCAGACTAAAAATAAAGTTTAAGTATAAACATAGTTTTATTGCAAATAATAGAATGGTAAATCATGACCAAAATGAACATTAATGAAACATGTCAGCAGAAAATTAGGAAAAATAGATATAGCTATGCAGAAGAGCTGGTTTATTAAGAAATGATCTCTGGAGGAAATCAGTACCTACTATGAGATTGAATAATCAAATATTGATAGCTTTAAAAGTTCTACAAAATATCCTTGAACTTAATCCAAATGTATATTAAACAAATCCCTTTATAGCAGTATTCAGTAGGAAAATCTGTATCGGGTATAAAAATTAAACTTTACCGGGGAAGGTATAACGTGAATTACGTGGATGCTTTAGAACTAATTTTTTTAAAATGTACAAAAATAATGGAGACAGACAAAGAAATACTCAGTCTGCCTAAATAGAGAGAGGAGAGAGAGAGAGAGAGAGAGAGAGAGAGAGAGAGAGAGGGGGGGTGAGGTAATAGGGGAGGGTGGATACATACTGCTTTTTTCCGATGTCCGTAAAGCGAATAATGCAGTGCAGGTAAGTGAATCCTCCCAAGAGCGACAGGAGAAGGATAAACTTCAATAATGAGAATCTTGTGTTCAGCCACTTCGTCCTCATTGTGAATGTGTTTGGTAACCTAAATATAATGTGGAAGACAGGATTTAATGAATGGTAATTCTATCTAGAAAATTGATCTGTATAAATACTACATAACATTTAGACAGAAATACAAACAGGACACGAACACTTACACACACATGCAAACACTGTTAATGTTTCAGGGAGATGTCAATTTACTTTAAAGGTCTTTAATGTAATTCTTTGATTCTTTGGCCTGTAGTTGCTTTTTCATTTTCCATGAATAGAGTTATGTGATTTCATAAACCTATTTTCATTATTGTGTTCATTTGATTACTTTTCGTGCAAACATAATTTATTGAAAAGAGCCACCAACATAAATGGAAAATTGATCTTTTGTAGCTAACTATGGGATACAGACCACTTGTAGTTGAGTTAGTGTTTTTGAATAACAGTATCATTTTTCACATTTCTTTTGTGTAGTTGCATATTCATGGCATGGAATATTATGATAGTTAAAACACAGATTATATCTACCGTTATTATCTGTTGATTTAAGGATCGTGAACATTACAGTTTGGCATCAGTTACAATTAGTATAGAAGCACGGCGTTTGTAGCCGCTGATAGTTGGGGCTCTCTGTTGAGACATTTCGACGCATTCTTACGCGTAGTCATCATACTGATATTTGGGAAATTTGTTGCGAGTCAGTAAGTTAAAACTGATCGAAAGCTGCGTGGCAGTATCATAATTCATTGACGGCTTATCATAGGTTGATGTGAGTCATGGGAGCAAAGCCCTTGGATGGGTTAGGTTAGGATCGAAAAACTAGCGTGCAATGGGGGCTATGAGGATATTTAATGTTGATTTAATTTCTTGAAATTTAAGTTGTCAGGTCAAGCACTGGGGCACTTTCACCGCTTAAGAAGAAAGGTTGGAAGGAAAATGGGAACGAAAATGTGAAATTACTGTCCTTAAAGTTGGGAAATAAAATAACAATCGAAATGAAGATATTTACAATGGTTAGATACATGTCAAATGGTGGAAATAGTACCAAGGCACTGCAGTCAAACCGGAGCTGACAGGATTCGCCGCCTGAAACCAGTATGCTCAGTATCCTGTTTGTTGGATTGATTCCCTTTTCAAGAAAGGTCTGTTCGACACATTTCCTTTTTACCCTCTGTCTAATCTTCTAATATCTTGATCCAATCACCATATTTCCTAATCTGAAAACTTTCACAAAACTGTTTCCTCATAATGTTTTTTCTTGTTAGTTTTTCATACGGTTTTTGTAGTGGCTTTTTGATAAATTAGTCCGCCAACGAAAACTGGATGAAATTAGGATTTTGCTTACGTATGTTAACGATTAAACAATATTAAGTGGTTAATTATATTGGATTGGGAACAATCACGAGACTATTAACTTTTGGGAGAAATCGGCATAGAGTGGCCTATTTTTTGCTATGGAAACCATCTCATATTCTCTCGAATGTGAATCACGTTGAAAATGTCTCCGAAGTTTGATCAAGTCGTTTCTCCCGTCCTTTACCCACCGGATTCCCATGAGTGATTGCTCTTGTTTCTAAAGAGATTTAAAAACTGGTTTGAAATGGGTTGCTCATCAATCCTGCCGTGTATGGTAATTGACGTCACTCCACGAACAGAAAAAAGTATCAATGAAGAGTCTGCAGGCTTCATTGTTCAATTCCCTCATACTCGTAAGTAGCAGTAATTTCCCGTAGTCGTGTTTCGTTCGCTCGAAAGTGAATGTGCGTCACGAAGACCAGACTTTTGTGCTCAAACCAATGTAGTTACCTCCGGGTTTTTCTTGAGCGCGTTCTCATTTCTTATCTCAATTCCTATTATGTTGTAATGTTTCACTCTCAATATTTTACTGACCATTAGTTTATTAGCGGCACTATTCCTGAGCAGGATTAATATTAATATATGTTTATAGATATAAATGCAAACACACACACACACACACACACACACACACACATATATATATAGTATATATATATATATATATATATATATATATATATATATATATATATATATATAATATATGCGAATACCACAGGAAAATGATAGGCAGAAATCCAAGCGCTTTCGTCTTTACTAAGACATTATCCTTGATAATATCTTAGTATTATCTGCCTATCACTTTCCTGTGGTATTCGCTTATTTATTGAGTTCAAGTGCATCTACTGTGATTTTTAAGAATATATATATATATAGATAGATAGATAGATAGATAGATAGATAGATAGATATGTATATCATGTACAAAACACTTTTTATAATTTCTTTTTACCGAATTACATTGGCATCGAACACAGTTTAAGTCTGTCAGCACAAGCCTCCAAATTTTGAAACCTCTTCTCAAATTCCTGACTGAGACGCATTGTGCTGCTTCTTACAACTGCTGGGCACGAACGCTGACTGCCACTGTACTCTTGCAGCGTTTCGTGAAATTCAGGGTTTTGATGACCCAAGGCCTCACCCAGCTGTTCAGAGAATAACGACAGTTTACTCTAGAAAGCTGGAATTGTATTAATCAGATAGGATATTAACTTCTTTCTTCCTCGCAATTCGAAATTCAGCTTGTTTAGTTTGTTCAGCAAGTCTTCAGCAAATGCAAATGAGAGATTGAAGTCATCAGCATGTATTTCAGGAAGTTTCCGAGGATCTTTTCGAGGATCTACACACATACTAATGATATTATATCAATACAATATAGTTTTAAGAACCAAATAATTTAAAAATGCATCCTTTTGGGTAAATGATTTACCCAAGAGGATGCATTTTTAAATTATTTGGTTCTTAAAACTGTAAATATTAGAACAGACGTTGTTTGCACCACTCCTACTGCCCAGGTTGTCTTTCTTTCTCCTGCCCAGGCATTGGAAGGAAGAACCCCCATTGCAGGTGTCGATGCAGAAGTTTTGGACGAGGGAACAGCCGAACACACAGAGGAGGTAGTTCAACCACGACGATCGGCTCGTCTTTTGGCCAGACATTTGAACGAGGGAATAACATAATTAAGAGAGTTTGTTTTGGTGGTTATCTCCCTTGGAGACGTTTCCAGAGTCCTGCCTGCCCTTCGTAACTTTTTTGTATATAATTTTTGAAAAGAAAAAATCAGTACGGCTGATGAGGTCTACTGATCAAGTAGACGAAAGCTCCCGCGTTTTATGTATTTTTAATACACATTTTACATAATTGTGGACTGATACTTGATTATATGTATATAATTATATATATATATAATATATATATATATAATATATATATATATATATATATATATATACGTATATATATATAAAGATATAAAGGCGGAAGAGTCTTTTAAATTCGAAACTTGGCCTACGAAGAGTTGTTAGATAAAACAGAAGGAAAACACTCACACACACGCGCACACACACATACACACACACACACACAACACACATATATATATATATATATATATATATATATATATATATGTATGTATGTATGTATATATAACAAAGATACATATATATGCATATACATATACATATATATATATAATGTATATAATACTACGCCTTAAGAGCAGGTATATATGGTATGAAAGGCGGTAGACTATTATCCTTATCATGGTCAGGTGGATAACGTGATCTCGTTCTGATACCACTGGATGGCAGTTCGAGTGCTGCTTCGGGCGTCAGAATTGTTTATTATTCCATGTAGTAACTATCGTATCCGAAAGTGTGAAGACATCTTGAAGCCAAGAGGGATTTGTTGTTATTACAAATACATTATGTATATTTATATATATGTAATGAGGTTATTTCCTCATTATACATTTGGTAAACGTGTAACTCGAGCGTCAGGCAAACAACTTTCCTTTCTCTATACCAAGTAACTAGCGGCTTGCGACCTTCTCTTTCTCTCTCTCTCTCCACCTCTCTCTGGCACCGATACCTCTCTCTCTCTCTCTCTCTCTCTCTCTCTCTCTCTCTCTCTCCACTCTAACAGGTAGTCAAAATGAGAGAGTTGCATTATAAAAGATACATTTATTAACAATGAATAAATAATGAATCAATTCAATTAAAACCCCAACAAAAATGTCTAAACAGTATTTAGTCACCAAAAGTCTATTTCCCCATCGGGACTCCCTCTCGGTCCCCCATGATCCTTTGCTAGAACCGTCTGTTTCAACGACATAGAACACACCCCATAAGTACACACACAAGTTTAACAATCAGAGATTAAAGATTGGATATTCTTATAAAAATGTCAAATAGATAACAAGCCACTCTTTGGCTAAAACAGTTCAAAACTCACCCAAGCAGCCGGAATATTTAAAGCACTATATTATAAAGAGACTCCCGGTGAGCACCACGGCATCCTGCCTTTCTCTCAAAGCCGCCTCTATGCCAAATCCCCCATAGACTTGCGTATCATACATTATCAATAGAAGAGGCGCACACGCACACACGAACGCACAGTTCGTTAGCGCCTCACAATACTAGTTGCAACTAGTTTCACAAAGGCACTTTGAGAAGAGTTCATAAACTGTCGTACATTGACTTGTCTTACTATGCAGTTTTATGTCACGCCACCCACAGAAACTATTCATCAGCTTTCCTCGGGTCGTTGCTTCTCCACATTCCATAGGTCACAACGAACATATTGGCAATATATTATTAATCAAAACCCTAGGCCCTCATAGCTCGGCCCTCGAAATGCTAGCTCCCGCCTAGCAAAATTGACAAACAAAATAGCTTATGTAATATAAAACACATTGGCCGGCTCAAAATAAAATATAAGTAATAACTGCACGTCTCTGGCATTATAAAATGAAGTCTGTTACGCTTTTATCTCCAAATAACACTAGAATTTTCTCTCATTTAGGATTCTTGAATATCCCTCTTTGTCTGCAACTTGCTGCTCAAACTGTAGCAGGCTAAAGGAAGACGGAATGCCTCCCTCATTGTAGAAGACTTCTCACGGCTTCTGCAGATCCCCAAAAGAAACGCTGTAGAACTCTCGTGATCACCATCGTGGAAACTCTTGTAATCACCCTGCACAAAACGACAGCAACACTCTCTGCACGGCTGGTAGGAAACGACTTTTTGGTGTGTTAGTATGTCAGTCAAGTCACTGGTCAATCTAAAAAGAATTAACCCCAGACATACTACTTCTATCAAACAACGATCTCAAAAAGTCAGAAATACTAACTGAACGTCTCCGAATTAACTCCCTTAATATGACTACTAATAAATCATAAGTCATTATCACAACTCTCAAAGAAAAAAAAACATCAAGTTCTCCAACTCAATTCTCCAAACTCACACATCAGCACACGCAACTCAGAAATCACAGCAACTCCACGGACTTCTGCACTCACATTTAAAACTCGAATGTTCTCACAAGAAAAAAAAAGAAAAAATCGTAATGAGCCCAAGGAAAAAAAAAATCACGTAACACGCCCAGACCCAAAAAATGTTCTCTCAAGCTCTAATAACTGAACAACCCACAAAATCAGTAAAAAATCTCCAATGTTTAACAGGAAAACCCCTTTACTGCTCATACAATTAATCACAATGAGACTTAATGTCAAACTCCCATTTACGTAAATAACAACCCCGATAAATCACATCACCCGTCCAAAAAGAAATGCTATTTAACCTAAATCCCCCAATTATATCTCTCGTAGGAAAAGGAAGAAAAAAAAATAAAGATAACCACAAGTAAATTTCCCCAATCACAAAATATATAATATATGTATAATATGCATAACCCCCCGCGTTTTTCCCAAGAAATGTCCCATGTAAAGTTACGGAATTTCTCGACATCGCGACTTTATCGACTGGACAACTTTATTGACTGGAGATGTCCAGAAAGCAAACTCGTACACATGACCTGATCTCGGTCATTTGTGGGTTCGGGATATGAAGGAAAAAAAACAGGAGAGAGAGGAGTTCACGTGCATGCGATGTAGGACATGCAGAAATAATAATCGATGAAACGTTTAACACAGGTGTATTCCTCTTAGCTACACAGGTGGCCTTTATTTATTACGTTAACTATACTAGTGCACAAACGGACGGCAGGTTAGACTTATTGACACTCATGGTGACGCACGTCTTTGTGTGGCGGCCGACGGGAACGGGACTGCGGGGGCACTGGGCACTCTCGACCCAGTTTGTCTGTTCTCTATGGGACCCGCTAACGCACTGATTTGACCGATCGGCAATCTGTTTCAAATGCCCCCTACACACAGCATCGTTATGCAAGAAGCTGATTGGTTATTCTGGCTCCTAAGACACAAGGGCCAATCAAGAAGGGATATAGAGATGCGTGGCACTCTTTGAATTGCCCAAACCGCGCCAACTTGTAACGTCTTTGGCGGTTGACTTGTTTTGTTACACATACACACAGTATCACTTATAACGGTTTCACGGGACTCCAGACTATCACGGAAAAGGCATATTCAAAACTGTATCGAATCAGCTCATCACTCCCTCCCCAGTTCTTGCGTCCCGCAAGATATACAGTGATCTTATGATTTGCGTATTGTTGCTCTTCTTTGAGTGCCACACCGCCTTTGAGTGCTGTACCGTCCAATTTGTGCAAAATTTAAAACTATTATGGTAGGGCCATTTGGCGTGTTACAAACACATGTTACAACAAATGAATCTCACGCCTCACAATGTGTCATACAGAAAAACAAATTTAGGTTCACATTCAATGATATCAATAAGAAAATGGATAGTCACAGCTCCAGCTAAAAAAAGTTAAATTCATAAATAAAAATTCACATAACATGAGTTAAAAATGAAATATTGCTCATAAGAAATTTGGTAAAAGTATAAGAAAACTTACTGAATCCCTTCTGCACAAAATTAAAACAAGAAAATAAAAAATCAAAATTCAAAGATTACACACAAAAAATTACTTCTTTTTTTTCAAAATAATCTCATATTCCCACATCATCGATGGAAGATCATAAATTTCTGACAAAGTATAAACAGCGTTGGCAACGATATGAAATTTTGGACACAGCATAATTGGCATCAATAGAGATGGACAAAAATCAGATACATTGCAAAAAGATGTTTAGTACTACTTGAAATGGAATAAAAAACAATAATGGAATAAAAAAACAATAATGCAATAAAAAATAATCAAGTTAGATCACATAGACTCACTCATTATATGCTTGGAACTGTAACAAAAGGAATTTTTATTTTTATTAGACATCAATTTCTCAGCAATAACTGACTTGAAATAAAAGTGCATAAGCATGTTTTTATGATATTCTCTATTCACTTTGTGACGGACACATTTATTCATGACTCGCGCTGGTATGCTACGCAAGACAACTACAGGTACTTACAAATTATGTGGTTGATTTGCTTTATCGAAGAGGGAGGAAGGGCGGCACAACAAGTTACTTTTTTTTTTCTTTCTTTCTTTTATGAAGAATTTATCTATTGCATGTTCAGAAAACTGTGACTTGTCAGTCAACTCCCTCACACAGCCAACACATGTATACTCCCAGGTACCTCACTCATCACATGTACACTTCCATGGCAATCGCTCAGCAATTTCACACAACAGCTGACTCACTTGCTTCTGTTTTCTGTGCAACTCACCCACAGGTGCAACTGAAACAATTAACTGTGTGCCTCGCAGTTCCTCTCTCTCTCTCTCTGTGGCTCATGTCTTGGGAAGAGCGTCTGCTACTCATATTACTCTTTTTTTTTTTTTTTTTTTTTTTATGATCAATCCCCACAATGGCAAACTCTAACATTTGCTCGATCCTACGATCTTGTCGAGAAATTAACATTCTTAAGGACATTTCTGCATCAGGGATAAAATACAATTTGTTCTCACTTCATTATCAAATTTAAAAATTACTTCTCTTTTCAATGAAATTCAGACTACTATTTCAACAAAAATATCAGTCTCGTTACTTTACTCAAACTCTTTTAATGAATTTTCGTTAATAATTTCTTCAACAAATATATCAGTCTTGTTACTTTACTCAGACGAACACTTTAACGAACTTACGTTAATAATTCTGTCTTTAAATCTTAATCATAGTTCTTCAATGGGGACAAATGGAATGCATTGTCGTTCGCGATACTTTAACTATAATCAGAACACGGCCTAAGAGAAACATCCTTTTTTTTTTCTCTCTCTCTTAATTTTTTTATACACTTTTTTTCCTAATGTTACTGTCCACAAATTCCCTATCTGCATTTCCCTAACACAACATGCTATTGATTACACTACTAAAGGCTACACAACTCGTTCATTGTGCAGTCAAACTAATACCAATATTACTATCAGTGACAACTTTTAGCAATCACGTCGGCTCTAGGTGGGGCAGGGTTTCTCACCTCCGGGGGTGTGAAGGGTATCCTCTCATCACATCCCCATTGTGTCCCAAGACACTATCCCGTAACTGTCCCTCTCTGCCATACGGTTGAGATGTTCCCGTTTTCTATGCAATTTGCTCACAGGTCAGCAACTCTATTAGTGCCAGCAGCGGTGCCGGCGATCCGCTACTGATGCTATTAGTTTGCTTGTATCTTCTTCACATCGAGCCTGGATACTCTTACTGGTTTGCTGGCTGTCATCTGACGTCTATCAGCTATTCCTTATTCTAACATCGCTTGATCCTATCCATACCTTAGGCAGGTATCGTGACTTCCTTCACAGGTCGAGGTTGGTAAGGGAACTTCTGCACTATTCACCTTAACATCATCCCTCTACTCTTCGATAGGTCGCGATCAGAAGTAAGAGTGGACTTCCCCCTTCCCACGGAGTCACGGGGGAGAGGCTCTGGTCGACCTCTGTCTGTCCCAGTATTCTTGACTCGTGGGTGGACAGGTTCGTCTTCTACGTCTTGTTCCCAGGCACTGTAGAACAGTCCCGCACAGCACTTGGGGTAGCCTGGGGTACTACCTTCCCGGCATTACCTCCATGCCATCTCCTGCTACTGCCAACTTCCGTCCTTCCTCGTGAGGTTGGACTGCTCGCCATCTCTCCGTTCAAAACACGTTCGTTACTCCTCTACTTGGTCTGCTACACGAGTCGGTTACTCGGGGGGTCACGAAGGGTCACGAAGGGTGTTCGGGTGCCACCACCGTCGTTTGAATTTGGTGCTGCAACCGTCGATTTTGAATTCTCCCACATTACTCTTTGTCTGTTCGTATGTCTCGTACGGATTTTTTCAATATTTTGTGAATACTTTCGCCGATTGAAATTATTCTCTCGCCTGTTCGTCATCAAATTCGGTCGCGAAACTGTCTAACAGCGATAATTTATTAATGATATCTGCGATCGCACTCTGTCTGTCTAGTTAGCACTGCGTTTTTTTTTTTTTTTTTTTTTTTTCTAAATTGTAGGGTGTGTGATTGTACACTGTCTTTCTGGTTAGCGCTATGCATTTCGAAATCATAGGGTTGTGATTGTACACTGTCTTTCTGGTTGGCACTGTGCATTTCGAAATGGTAGGGCCACTCGATTTATTATTCCCGTACTTAGCACGGTTCGCCACTTTTCTGCTGATTGCTTTAGCCATAACTGTTTTTATCCAGTTCATTCGTTTCACCATTTCCCTCGTCATCACCATCCATCGAATTTTCTCTCGTATCCATGTTTATTTCACCTCATATCACTGTTTGTCGCCAAAAATGATTTAGCACTAACGCTTGTTTGACTCCTCATAAGACCTCAGAAGACCTTATATAATCTCACAGGACCTCATAGCACCCCACAAGACTCGTAAGACACCACAGGACCTTACAGAACTCAGGAACCCCACACCTGACACCAAAGATTATATGACCTGATCTCGGTCATTTGTGGGTTCGGGATATGAAGGAAAAAAAACAGGAGAGAGAGGAGTTCACGTGCATGCGATGTAGGACATGCAAAAATAATAATCGATGAAATGTTTAACACAGGTGTATTCTTCTTAGCTACACAGGTGGCCTGTATTTATTATGTTAACTATACTAGTGCACAAACGGACGGCATGTTAGACTTATTGACACTCATGGTGACGCACGTCTTTGTGTGGCGGCCGACGGGAATGGGACTGCGGAGGCACTGGGCACTCTCGACCCAGTTTGTCTGTTCTCTATGGGACCTGCTAACGCACTGATTTGACCGATCGGCAATCTGTTTCAAATGCCCCCTACACACAGCATCGTTATGCAAGAAGCTGATTGGTTAATCTGGCTCCTAAGACACAAGGGCCAATCAAGAAGGGATATAGAGATGCGTGGCACTCTTTGAATTGCCCAAACCACGCCAACTTGTAACGTCTTTGGCGGTTGACTTGTTTTGTTACACATACACACAGTATCACTTATAACGGTTTCACGGGACTTCAGACTATCACGGAAAAGGCATATTCAAAACTGTATCGAATCAGCTCACACATGCGCTCTCGTGAAATGCTATTGTCAACATTTCCAGATATTGCAAAAGCTCTGAGCTATCACCATCAGAGGAAAAGAGTCAGCACATGGCTCATCACATCGCCTGTCAGCAGAAAATCCGCCTGCGGACGTATGCTCGAACAGCAGCATAAAAAATGTCCAGTCAGACACACAAGTTTGGAAAACTCATGATTCTACAGAAAAAATCGTCTGTACTGGCACGAAGTAAGCGCATTTCACAAAATTAACTCCAGGATATGACTAATGTGTTCAAAAATTTGTCTCAAAGACGTAACTCTCAACATGACAGCTCAATTATATGCCTCCAAAAATAATACCGCTGCCACCAAACCTGTAATGAGGTTATTTCCTCATTATTCATTTGGTAAACGTGTAACTTGAGCATCAGGCAAACAACATTCCTTTCTCTATTCCAAGTAACTAGTGGCTTGCGACCTTCTCTTTCTCTCTCTCTCTCCACCTCTCTCTGGCACCGATACCTCTCTCTCTCTCTCTCTCTCTCTCTCTCTCCTTCTTTCTCTCCACACTAACAGGTAGTCAAAATGAGAGTTGCATTATAAAAGATACGTTTATTAACAATGAATAAATAATGAATTAAT